>NW_028258346.1:12074364-12382644 GCF_053883595.1 Heterocephalus glaber | reverse complement strand
GCACGACTTCAGTTACAGAACTCTGGGAGGCAGGGGCAGGAGGATCTCCAGTTTGAGCTCAGCCTGGGCAAACTTAGCAATTTAGTAAGACTCTGTCTCAAAATAAAAGATGAAAATAAAATTTTTTCTGATTATTTAAAATTATTAGCAACTCTTTCAGGTTCTAAAAGTCTAGTGCAATCAAGGGTCTGTGGGTTGTCCGTGTTAATTTTTTTCTTTTTCAAATTCAGTCCTAACTCAAGCTCCAATGGTTACAGAGGACAGACCCGAAATGGGGGTGCTCTCCTTGTTATTCCTTCTGACTTTGCCATTTCCCTTCTATTTCTTGTGCTGTTTCTGGCTCCTCAAAACTGTCAAAGAGTAGAGAGGTATGAAACAGGAGGAAGTGGTATTTTTCAAGTGATCACAGTAAACTTTTAGAAATTACCCCAGGTCTGGTAACTTTCCAAACATAGTCTTCTTTCCTCTTCCTAAAAATCGTTTGTGGATGGTTAAGAGACCTAACCTTGGAAAACGTGTAGTTCCAGATCCTGCAATTGGTTACACTGATAGCCCCTCTTGTCTTTTCATACCT
Organism: Heterocephalus glaber; assembly: GCF_053883595.1. Lineage (NCBI taxonomy): Eukaryota > Metazoa > Chordata > Mammalia > Rodentia > Bathyergidae > Heterocephalus > Heterocephalus glaber. The sequence continues at coordinate 12,382,070 of NW_028258346.1, read as the reverse complement.
AGGACCAGACCAACCTGCCACATGGACCTTCTATTTGGTATCTGACTCCCTCCCCGACCCATCATTCTCTTGGGCTTAGCTCTTCAGAGCCACTCTGGTTGGCCCTCATCCTGAAGGTTCACATCTGCCTGAGGAACCACGATTGTGCTCACCACACTGGTGCCTGCTGCTCCTCCTTTATTGCCTTCTTCCTTCTCTCCTTAATCAAGGACAGCTCTGCCCAAACCTCCAGTCTCTTTAAACTTTCCTGAAAATGAGTAGAAACCAGTTTATATAGATCCTGCTAACATAAATGAAAGCAATTGAACATTGTCTTAAAATTTCCTGCACCCACTGTATTTATTTTGGCACATGGATCCTCTCCTTTTCCTGAATATATACATAGGGTGAACGTAGTCTACGTATTGTAGATTCTATCTAAAAACCACAATACCATCTCTTTATCAGTCTCTATGATTTTTCTTAGAAACTCTAGAAGTGGACAATGATCTAAGAGTCCTACAGTCAGTTTTATGCTTCCTAAGCTGCTGTTACTGTAGCTTCTCCTTCTTCCTCTTCCTCTTCTTCCTCTCCTCCTTTGTCTTCTCCTTTTCCCTCTCCTTCTTCTCTTTCTCCCCCTTTTTCCAAATATCTTGATTGTATCTTTTGTGGTCAAAAGTCTAGAAAAGGAAGTCATATTTAACATCTCATTTGTACTTTTTTCAAGAGAGTTTAAAGAGCTTAAAAAGTCATACTATTAATAAGTAGCAGAATCACAACCAGATTAAAGGTATGTCAGTATAATACGTTTTATTTTTCAAGTTAAATATAAATTATAACTATATATGTTTATGCATAGAAGCCTTTCTATATAATCCAATCCCATGCACAAATCCACGATGACAAGAGCCCATTCAGTACCTACGTGATTGTCTCTCTGAAATATTTAATAATTAACTTTATTTTATAGTCTAAATATTAAATTTTCATTAAATTATGTATTATGAAATTACTCCAAACATATTAAGCCATACATATATTCATAGTAATTATTCTTTACTTTCATCTTTGGCAAAGAATAAATAAAAGAAGAAAGAAGAAACTTTAATGAAGTTCTTCTCTAATTAGAAGAAGAAACACAAAACGAAGATCAAGCTGGCTTTTCTTCAAAACACTGAACCATAAACCATGAGTACTCAAAAAGGAATAGAAGAATAACAGCAACTACTGCTATAGATGATATCTGGTTTATTTTTGACACATATCTTTCCTGAGGGAGCAATCTTACATGGCTTAGAAAATTTTAACCTATTAAACTGTCTTGGAATTCCTGCATTGGCTAAAGATAAGAGTTCTAACATCACTGTCTCAAGCATCAAGCAGTTTCTCATGTTTTGTGCAACTTAATGAGAAAACATGCAATAATGCAACGTAATTGAAACACAAAGCACACAGCCTTGCTCTAGCCTTGCCCGCTAATATGTAATCAGAGTAATTTTTAATCAGTTCTACACATCCTAACATGCAGTCAAAATAAGGCCTTTGCTAACCACGTATTCTCTATGCTGACCTCTTTGACTTATCAAACAAATGCTTGTCTGTTGGCTCAGCTACCCAAATGAATTGACAATGCAACAGGAACAATTCAAGCCACACTGGATTTATTTAGCCAAGCTTCTATGCATGTAAATTTATCTGACCATTTACCATTCAGTATGTACCACTTTTTGAATCAGTATACTGAAGCAACGTAAGGAATTAATTGCATTGGATTGTTTTATTTTGATGTTGCATATCAGTTTCTTATACTGAGTTGAATTTATCTATTTTTCTTTTTTTTCTACTTTTAATGTAATATATTGATTCTTGTAAAATTTATAGCAGCGTGGTGGTTACCACTATGCTATCCAAATATGCTGGATTTCTATGCCGTCAGGAAACCGAGACCCAAGTAGTCACAAATCTGTTTTTGTCAGATCATTTTCTGCATTAATCCGTGCTTGTAGTGAATCCCGTTTATGTTCCTTGTGGGGAGCTGCTGCATGCACCTAACACATCTCCATTCCTTTTTCATCCCCTTGCTGCCCCTCTCTCCCTGCTTCCTGCATCTCCTGACCTCCTTCCATTCTCCATGTTTGTAGTTCAGAATGTTTGCATTCCATGTGTGGGTCAGTTCATGAACGTAACACATTTTAATCCAGTTTTCATCGCCCTCCTCTTCCTCCTTCTCCACCTCTCTCTGTCTCTACCTCCCTTTCTCCTTTGACGAGTATCTGTGTCCCATTTCCTATTATCTATCTCTTATTTTGCTCTTTGTTTCTACTTTGGGGTTGTCATATAGTAGAAATCATGGAATATTTAAGCTTTTGTATCTGATTTATTTCACTTATGATTATTGTCTCAAAGTATATTATCCACTTTCCTACAAATGTGTCAAGTTTATCTTTCTTTATACAAACTCACTTCTGAAGTTCTAAAATCACAAGCATTTTATCAAAAAACATCATTTATAAAGTTGTATTTCAAATATGTCAGAAAATGTAAAAGGGTGGTTATCAGCAAAGAAAATTTAAAAAGTACGTAGCTCAGTGGTACCCTGCCCAGTGAGTGCAAGGTCCTGAGTTCAATCTCCAGTACTGGAAAAAAAAACAAACAAAAATCAAAGTGTGTGAATTAATTTGCCTTGTTTCGGCAGCAAAATGTATGATGATGGACTACTTTCTTTTATCTACCTGCTCTCTCTTTTAGTGTCTCCTGTTCTTACTTTCCCTTCCTTCCTATTGTCTATGTGCATGTCTCACCTTTCCAAAAGGCACATCAAAACCTGAAACGCAAAGGAAAAATAGCATGGAAGCAAGGAAATCAAACTCAGTTGAATTTAAACTTCATGTACAGCAAACATATACTAATAAAATAAAATATTATAATAAGAAGGATATTTGGTGAAATTTTAAATAAGCAAATACAAATGAATTTCAATAAAACATACTTTATTATACACAAATAAAACAGTTTAACAAATTATTTAATGAAGATAATTATCACAACAAATCTGGACTGACCTTTTATGAATGCCTACATTGATCAACTGCTTTAAAAAATAAAATTTTCCTCATAGTAATCAAATTTTATTTGCCTGTGGAAACAGCATGTGCATTTTCTCTACACAGTAGTCACAGTGCCTGGGACTATTTTTTATATCCTTATGTTAATTACTAATATTGGAAAATCTTAAATATTTAAAAATCTAACAAAGAAGCATATTTATATAAAAGGTTTCAGATAGCATCTGTTTAATCCTCTCATCTAAACATAATGTATGTGGTTATATTTTACAAGACAAGAATATAAGGAAAATTTTTAAAATGCGTTTTTATGACCCCTTTTTACAGCTCATTGGAATGGTTGCAATAACTTTCACAGTAAGGGATGTCTTCCTTCGAGCTACCCTTTATTCTTCATGATTTAGCTTGACTTTGTTTTTATTTCTTCCATCCTCAGGAGAAATAGAAAACAGCTGGTTACCTCCATCAGCTCAATTTTAACTACATCAACTCAAATTGCTAAAAAGTGAAAACTCAATGAACGAACTATTATTTATTTTGTGATGGCTAATTGCCAGTTTGGCATTTCTCACAACATAAACAAACAGAAGTTATGTGACTGAGTTCAGTGATGGAATTGCTTTTATTTCATTATTTAACCACTTACAACAACATTTTGGCCTTTGTTTTCTGGGTTAAATCCTTCAAATTCCCTTAAATTTGTCTCCAATGAGATCTTATTTTTCAGATCTCTGAATTGTCTCTGTGAATGTCCTCCAAAGTAAAAAAAAAAATATTGTTACTTGAAAGTATATTTTTTCACCTACAACAAATATTTATTTAATGATTATGAAGAATTAGTTATTCAGGGTCCATAGAATAAATTTCTGAACTAATTTAAGACATGTTTGTTTGTTTTTTTCTGAGTACTGGGGATCAAACTCAGGACCTTGCTCTTGAGAGACAGGCATGGCGCCACTGAGCTACATCCCCTGCCCTAAGACATGCTTTTTGGTCTTGAGGTATTTGTTCGCCATGAAAGAAGTAATAACAAACATAATAGCAACCTACTAAGCATTTACTATGCACTCTTGCTGTTTTTAGCATGTGGCATATATTAACTCAGTTTGTTCTTCACAGCAACTGTACAGGGCCGTTATTGCCATTGCCTTCATTTCCAGGGAAGTGCCAAAGACAGACGATAAACAAATATAATACTTGCAGATAGTAAGAAAGATACATAAGGGAAAATGGGTGAGATTCCTAGATTGGCTGACCTAGGGAAGTCTCCTTTCAATGGTGTCAACTGCAATCAATCATGAATAAAAGAAGCAGCCAGCTGGCCCCAGCTGGAAGATTATCCCAGCCACTGTGAATCAAGGGGGAAAATTGTTTCCTAGGAGTGAGAAAGTGAGTGACAGCCTGTGTGGTTGCATCTATAGAAAGAAAGACACTGATGATCTGAGAGGTGCAGACAAGGGCAGGCGACAGAGTGTTCTCAAACTTTCTGATTCTATTTGGAAGAACAACCATTGCATCGCAATGATATCAGCAAGTGTCAGTGATGTCAGCAAGATGTCGGAGTGGGTCTTCTTTCTCTCTACCCCCACGAGCAACGACTTGGCAACTACTGAATCCATGAACAAAAACAGCCCTGAATGATCCCAGGAGTCCACTTAAGAGCTGATGCGGGCATATGCTACAAGAATCACCACACACAAAGGGTGGGAAGGTCATTTTCGTCCCAGGAATGAGATTAAGTATGTGTATACTTAACATATGCATACATGCTTATAAATATATGGAATATTACATATTTATTATTCTATAATGAATATCCATATATACACATATATATGTATACATGTATATATATATATGTATATATATAGTTTTTTAAGGGGCACTCCTTTGAAAAAAAACAATTATCTGAATGCATTTTTTGCTGCTGGAGATTGCACCGAGAGACTTTGCACTGAGCTATATCCCAAGCCTTTTCTACTTTTTATTTTGAGAAAGGGTCTCATTAGGTCACTAAGTTGTCCAAGATGAGGTTTAACTTGTGGTACCCCGCCTCAGTCTCCCAGAGTTGTAAGATTACTGGTATGCACCCCCGTGCCCATCTACTTGAACACATTTTACCAGCTGGAACACAGGACTTCTTTCTAGTTTTTGGCCTTCCAAACTTTTAGACAGTAGACAGCAGAGTTTAAGTGAAGACACAATAACACATTTGAGTTTTTACTAATTCTAAAGCAAAACTAAATGTGCTCCTAACTTGAGGTTGTTGATCAACAACTTTAAATTTGCCAAACCCTCTTCTTTGTATTCTTTATTCTTAGATAATGCTTGATCTTTACTAAAGTTTATTGTTTATATTTTGTTTTTTATTCTCTATGAAAGAGTATTAGAAATTCTACATTTAATCATAAGCCGCATTCTTTATCAGTCTATGTTATTTTTTCCTACTTTCTGTTCAGTGATGCAGTGTAAAGAATATGGAAGAAATAGCTCTTTTATATTACTAAGTTTGTTTTAGAGAAAATTGCATTAGCCTAAAAAATAAAAAATAAACTATTTGCATGAAGCTTTGCAATGTATGAAGGAAGTATTTCTAAGCAGATATTGCTGACATAATTTTTCTGCCATATAGTAGCAGCCCAAATTGTGGTGTGAATTAATGAAAAAAAAGACCAAAAAACAAAACAATAACACAAGACCCATACACCACCCCCCACACATACTACAACAAGTGAAAATCTACTCTCCTTCTTCATTTTTCTCTGACCCCCAGAAAGTGTTCTTGTCTTAAATGATCATCATTTGCTTGAGGACTTTTGTATGTTTTCATTGTGCCCACCTAAGTGAGTTACATAGTCTATAATTATCTGTGTACCTGAGCTCAGGTAAATAAAAATAAAGGTGAAAAGGGGTAAGGATATGTTGTTTTGTACTAGTTATGCAAACTTTATTACATAGGATTTTTTACTTTAGACTGGAGAAAGGAAGGTGACCTGGGTCACGTATTAGAGGACATGATTAACTTAATTAGAGCTTGAAGATGCAGCGGCCAGCTGAGTGTCCTGATAAGCTGTTTTCTCCAATTCTTCTATCTGCCTGTGGGTGGTTAAGAGGCTGCTTTCAGATAAGGATATAGCTATGGGGAAAAACTTGTTAGATGAGTATAAATTTAGAGATTGTAAAAAATTGTCTAAATCAGTTTTGGTATGGACAAAAAACTTGAACACAATGTAGTTAATGGTCTGCCATTTAAAGGGATATTTTTGTTTGTTTTTTATGCTTGAATTCTCATTTTCTTTATCCTACAGAATATAGCAGCAGTAAAGAATGTGTCCTGGTTATTATTTTAATTTCTATATCACAGAGTTGTTGTAAGATTAGAGATCATAGATGATATAATTGACAGTGCGTCTGTCATACTAAGCCCTCAGCAAATATTAGATGGCACAAGCATTGTTGGCTTCACTCCAAAAATCGTATTAAATAGGTGCAAGCAACTATATAAAAACATGTTACTTAAATACACTAACATTATACAGTGCTCTAAGAAGTCCTTCAAGTCATGTTATGTTTAAACCTGGCTCTTGAAATAACTATAAATATGTAAGGGATCTTAAAATAACTCTCAACAAATCAAATATAAAACAGATTATTGTGTTTGTATTGTTAGAACCCTCAAGATAAAATACAGTGCATTTAATTAAACTTTAATGTATTTAATAGTGTAATTAAACTGCAGAAAATGTAATGTAATTTTTAGATAAGAAAACTCTGTAAGTTTTGCAATATATATGTATAGAAGTTTCTAAATCTTCCTGGTGTTTTGTGGTTGATTTCATTGTATTATTCATGGAATGAGACTCCTGGAAATGTATTCTTGTGCAAAGATCCTTCAAACTTAAAAAAGTTATATGCAAATTTTATATGCATATTTTATACTATTGTCTTTTTTAACTTTACCCTATAATCTATACATTTCCAGCACAATTTGAGTTTCATAACTGATGTGCATTATCACACTTATTTTTAAGTTACATCTGTATTATCCTTAAATTAACTAAGCAATAGTGAATATTTTAAATATTCTTTTACTTTTCCACAGCCTCTTAATATTTTCATTATCTGTGTTTAATATATGTTCCTGATAATGAATTTTGTAAATTTTGTTAGTTATCCTTAAAGATTGTTTTGGAATCTATAGAAAAAAACTATTTGCTAATTATTTGTAATTAATTCCTCTGACACATTGTAATTTATTAAGGACTTGGGAGCAGTTTTTATAATGAGAAACTTAAATGTAACAAGATTAAAGTGATTTATCTAGAGTTTAAAAAATCTTTAACCAACATGAGTCAAGAACTGGTAAATGTCAAACATAATTTTAGCATCTATTAAACTAAAAAGATTATCAAATAATACTTTTCCTGTTTTCAGTACTATGTTAATAGTATAAAATTGGTGCAGTAAGAATGATTATGGAATAATATCTCATTAGATAAATATTTTTAAAAACTTCTTTTTCTTTTTTAATTTTTAAAATATAATTGCTTGGTATTGTAATACCACACTAGCAAGTATAGTTTAGAAACCCTGCCATGATTTATACCAAGACACCAAGAATTTTATCCACTATCGTTTCACCGTTTTATAGCCTAAAAGCCAAGGTTAACATAATGGCAAAAATAAGTAAACCTCTTGTATTACTCTGAGAACAGTTTAAACATTGAAGACAGCTGGATGGTATTTTGAAGGCCTTTGATCATAGGCATTGCATACTTTGAGGATCTATTTCATAAATAAAAGCATTATCACTTAATTTATGGACTTAATCTAGGCAGAAACAGTCATAAAGAGGCAGTGTTATCATACTTTGCAACACATAGAAATTTGTAAGAGGACAGAAGAAGGAAAAATAGGGTCTATGGGGTCCTTAACGATATATCTCACCTACATACAAATTCTACAACAATCTAACATCTTTTTTTTTTGATTCATTAGCTTATTGGTACATTTTAGGTATACAATATGATGATATTCATCATTGGGAATTTGTACCTTTACATGATGTATCTTGGTTCTTATTTTTTCCCCATTCCCCTGCCCTCCCTTCAACCCCTCCACCCCTCCCTATTTCCAAAGACTTTGTTTCTGTTTTTCCTTTTGCCATATTTTTTCCTTTCCCTTTTTTTCTTCCTCCTACTCCTCCCAATTCCCCTTCCCCTTCCCCTTTGGACCTTTTCTTCCTATTTCATATTATCTTTTGAACATTTTGATCCTTATTTACACTTCCAAGATGGTCTTTGACATAATATTAGTTTTATTCATTGGAGTATAACTGTGGCTAGCTAAGAAATCAATACAGTTCCTCTATTAATTTTCTATTGATTGTCTTTTATTTCAAACATTAAACTACCACCAATTTCAAAATAAATGCTTCAGCATTTCTCATAGTAGGGTACAAATAACTGAGTAAGTTTCTTAAAATTTGGAAAAGATGACCTTAAATTCTGGAATCAAACAGAAGGAAGTAAATGAGCTGATGTCCAACTTCATCTCTTTGTTCACAAATCGGCCTTGGGCTGGCCCTATTTGACTTTCACTCTCAATACAGACAATTGTAACTGTGCATATAGGTTTGCTTGTTTTGCACATGTGTGGCTTAGTGGAAACGCTGATGGTCACAAAGGCACAGTATTTATCTAAAATAAATGTGATCGCACCTTCTCCATGTTAAAATGAACAAAATGAAATAGATTTTTCTCCACTTAAATACGAAACAAAACTTTTGTCATAATTCAATATGTATTTCACTAGAAACACCCTTGAACATAGATTTAGATAGCTACAATTGTTTATAAGTTGTTACAGGAAAAATTGCCCAAATACTTTTCATTGTAACATCAATCATCTAAGGTGATGAAATCAAGATAATATTTTCCTTATTAGATAAACAGTTCTAGCATTTTCACTGTCTTAATACAAATTTAGACCTCAATACAAGACCCATGCTGCAATATCTTGCTCCATTTATAGAATATGGTTCCATTATAATCCCTACTCATATAAGTGGAAGCACTTTTTGAGAAGCAAAGGTTGCTTGTTATACCACATAACAATATTTAGTGAATGATCCTAAGCAGACTGTATACAACAAACACAGAAGTACAAAGTGACATTTAAAATTTTCACATTGCCATTTTTATAATAGCATTTTTCTTCCCATGAAGAAATCTTAATTATATTATATCCATTATTTCATTAATCATTTTCCTTTTGTGATATATGTTCTCTTGTTTTTTGTAAAACTTAACATCTATGCTTATTAAAAATAAGCTAAAATATTTAAAATAGTATTTCAAATGCAATCGTTTTTTATTTTCATATAACTACATTCCTAGATTCTTTATATTTCACAGAAAAATTTTAAAAAGATATTGTGGCATGATTTGATTGAAAATTATGGTTAAAAAGCTGAACATGTTTTATGCTTGTTACCATAATGTGTCTTAATAAATTTATCAAAAAACTTGTGAATTTATTTTTTCCACTTTGTTATTAATTAAGTCACAATGGCAGTGAAAGATGTATTAATTTTGCCAATTGTTAAGTGTATAACTGCAGTTTTCCTTTTAAGAATTGAAGAAACATAAACTTAAAGAGGCTCAAATTACTCAAAAAAGCAGTCACATTTATGCTATATTCTTAATTATTTTAAAAGAGAAATGTGGAAATGTTTTCTAGGACAGAGAAAGAAAATGAATAAAAAGTAAATCTCAGTAATGTAATACGTGCTTCAATTGTCACTATATTAATAATAAAGTATGTTTTCAAAATTGAAAATCCATCTTTATCATTTTCCAAAATAAATATGTATTTTTGTTTGTTTATTTATTTACTTATTTGTGGTACTGGGGATTGAACCTAGGGCCTTTGCTCACTTTTTAATTTTTCATGTTGAAGTAGGGTCTAGCTAAGTTGTTAAATTTCCCAAACTGGGTTCAGACTTATGATCCTCCCACTTTACAGCCACAGAGAGCTGGAATTATAGGTATACACCACCATGCCTAATAAATTTATTACTTTATAGCATCTATATCAGTCAGCTTTCCTGTAGCTGAGACATAAAACCTGACACAGTTTAAAGGAGAAGATGTGTAATTCGGTTCATAGTTTCAGGGACTCAGTCTATAATTTGTTCCAAGGCAGAAACATCATAGCAGAAGAGCATGGTAGGGCAAAGCTTCCTAGTTCATGGCAGCTAGGAAGCAGAGCAGGGGAACAATACCAGAGAGGAAGGGACCAGGAATTGAATACAGTACTGAGGACTTCATGACTCACCCAGACACACTGAGCAGCGTGCCTTACTCATCTGCTAAGTGTTTCTTCATCAGTGAAGTGGACCAATCAGGATTAATGGTCACGGGAATAGAAACACATTCAAATTTCACTGGGATTATTCAAAGCAAGACCTCAGAGTCCTTGAGTAGATACTCAGTTGGAGCACTATCTCACTATAATATTTACAAAGCATATTTTTGCATTCTTATTCCTTCTAACTCATTAAATACCACTACAAATTCCAAGATTCCTGTACATTTGATCTTATAAATAATCACCAGATGATGGATGATTGCAGCACTTTCTAATTTACTGTGACGTCTTTAGAAATAATTTCTATGAATTTTGAAACTTTGATCTGTGGAATTTATGTTATTTCAGTCTTTAAAACAAAATTTCAGCTTTTGACCTAATGTTTTAAAATTTGTTCTATGCTACCTTATTTTATTTTACAGCCATGATTGCTTATTTGCATTCTATTCTCCTATAAAAATGTTGAAACATTCTCCACAAAATTGGTTGCAAACTATTTTGACATACTGATTCATGTACATTTTATTCAATGAATATGCTCAACAGATATTACTGCGTATCTATGCTACTCCAGTTATTATGGGTAAGATGATGACTAGTGAGGGCTTTTATTCAATAAATATAAAAGGTATAGCTTATTTTAAAACAACTCTCCAATTTCTGTTGCTACTTCATGATGATTCTGCATGCAACAAGGCTATGTTCTGAGACACATTTAATCTCTTACTGGCTTCTACTAAGGGTGCGTTAAATGTCTCTTCTATATGTTTCTGAGGTACTGTCCTCTCTTGGTTGATAGGATAAGGTGATGTTTGTTAGAGTTAGTGGTCTATGCCTACAATCCCAGCACTCAGGAGGCAGATTCAGAAGGACCTCAGACACTTCAAGACAACATGGCTACATAGCAGGATATTGTATCCAAAAAATAATAATAATATCACATCAGTTTAAAAAACCTCTTTCTATTGAATTGTATCTACATTTTACATAAGATAAATTTCTTCTTCAGGGTTGAAAATAGAAACATTTGATATTTCCTTATTTATAGCCCTTGATCATTTTTTTTTACAAAAACAAAATAATGGATTAAGTTTTGCTTACCCACCTGTGCAACATTATTTATGGAACTTGTCCTTAAGAGTGGACATATTTTTGGAGATGTGGACAGTGCCATCCCAAGAAAAACAAAACAATGGTGAAAGGGATTATATTCCATTCTACATTTTGTTTCAATTTCCAGAACAGTTTAGTGCAATCAACAGATTAAAAATTGCCAATGAAGGCTCTTGAATTGTCTGATATCCTTTGTATCTCCTTAGCTGGTAGGAATATGAAAAACCATTTGTGTACAGTTCAGTTCTTTTTATTTTTTTCTCAGAGTAAAAGGCATGTGTGTGTGCTCCCTGATCGCTCATATTGATGTTCTTACATCAAACATATGCAGCTCTATCTACCAGCATCATCACAACTGTAAAGGTTGTCTCCCTCAGCCATTGGTGGTATGGAGATCATCTTTTTCCTTCCTGAATTAAAGCCAACAGAAACAAATGATTAGCAGGTTGTATCATTCCTCCTTCAACATAACATGTGTAAGCTGTGAGGGAAAAAATGATACATGTAGATTTGAAACCATGGTTTTCAATATAGGTAAGAAAGGAAGTGAAAAGGGCTATTTTGCCCCCAATCTTCAAATCTCAGTGAAAGTTCAAAGAATCCTTTCTGTTAATCTTCCCTCGGGAGTTATTTACTATGATTTTCTAGCTACCAATTGTTTAATGGAATATATTATGTTTTTAAAAACCTAAAGAGAATTAATATGAAATATCTAAAAATTATTGTTTAAACTAGGATAGCATTATTTAAATTCAACACAAACATAATATGCAACTGGAATATGTCATAGCACAATCTGAAATGTACTTTTGTGCTTTGGTACTTGTAGATTCCCAGAAAATATATAGAGAAAATGTATCTTTTCAAATTTATGAATCATGCCTTAAAATCTATGTTGAATCTCAATATTAAGTCTGTGTACCTGGTTTTCTTAATTTTTAAAAATATAGAATGATGAAACACTGAGAATTTGTATGTATCCAAAGGATTTTGAAAAGTATAATTTGAAAAATACATTGTTGCCAGTACTTAAATATTTACCCATAAATAAAAGGAAAATGTAGGCAATAGTCTAACATCTATATTTTTGTGTTATTTCTTTCACGTCTACTTTTGAAATTACACGCACCTGTTACTCTTTATCATTCCTTTCCAAGAACTTTGTCTTAGATTACTGATTCTCACATAATGCTAATGCGAGTATCATTAAGCTGTGAAAATTTTGTAAACTCATCCAATAATTCTTTAACCAAGGGTGGAAAATAATTTTAAAAAAAGACTTTAATTTATTTGATATACGTTTTCCTAATTGAGTAATTTAAGAAGTAATTTTAGTCATAATGACATTTGTCTTGTGCCTGATTTATAAATGTTATTGTTTAAAAAATATAAAGTATCCAAACTTACTAAACAGATTCTGCTCTAAATCTACCAGGTGGAAACTAGGTCAGTAATTCCAGCACTCATTTTAAGAATGGACTTAGAAAGACCTAACTTCTTGGACTACTAGCGAAGCAGTGGCTTTACAAATGGACCAGTCTCCTAGTAAGTCCTAGGGCACACTCTAGGGTCATTATTACTTCGCTGCCGGTAAGGGGAATTAGATAACCAGCCAAAATCTTAAGGAACGTTTTGAAACAACGGAAGGAAATATCCTATGGAAACATTAAAGAAAATTTCTCAACAAACATAACAAAATGGAAATCTGCATCCTAGTTAAGTGGACTCATGATCAGCTGGGGATGTATTGTGAGACCGTGGTCAAGAAAGCCATCTTCATGTTGCTGAATTCCACAGAGTTGGTCCCGATTAAAGTGGTGTATTCTTGTGCTTGCTGTCTCCATCATACAATGGTGCACTGTGTAATTATTTAAATATTCTTTCTCACTTTAATCTTCATCACTTATCATCTCAGATGAGATCCAAAGCATTTATATATGCATATTTTAATATCAATACCCGATGCTAATTAATTTGTCCTCTTGCTAGGTTCCTAATCAAATTTTAAAGTATATCACTCTATTTTGTATCCTCAATAAGTCATTGTAAATCTCAGAACAAACTGCACATGTTCCTAGTATATTGTAAGAAATGATTCCTCCAATTTCTAATAAAATATGTTGCTAGAATATTACAATAGTACATGGTAGCAGGAACACTCCACTGAAGAAAGGTTGTAATAAGTGGCAATCTCATATACGGCATATTGAATTAAATTGCATCACTTATGGAAAAGATTGGGAAGTTATCCTCTAATAGTAAATTGAGGTCAAAAAGCCAAAGACTCTAGTGCTGTACTTAATCAGTATATCTTTATTTGATAGTCAAGATGGAATAGCTGAGACAATTTATGAATGTATATATATTGTGATCAGAATCAGACTTTAGAAAGGTTTACCTGTTAATGTAGATGTATAAAAAGAAATTGAGAACAGAGAGGCACAAGTAACACACTCAAGAGAGATAAAATAGTGTTAAGCTAGACAGACGGTTATTGGAGTAGAGAGTTGTATACTGAGAAGGTAGATTGACTTTATAAATAGGCAATAGGAAAGAAAGAGAGAGGAGTACATTAACTGCAGGAAACATTCCTTATGTGTCCCTGGTCCATTTTTACCTTTGTCTGTTTCATCTCTAATAATTTTCTGTATCTTTTGGCTGATCCAAATAACATGCTGAATTAGTTGCTTTTAGTGAACACTACAACACGTGTATTCAGGTGAAATTCTATTAACAAAATATTGAGTTCATTCCAATTGCTTCATAAAAAGATGTTTTCCAACAATAGTCCTGAATATAGTGACTAGAAAGAACATTTCCTTTTAGGGGGGTGCAAATATTTGGTTAAAATTCATTACACCCTTACTTTACTTGAAGGTCTATTTAGATAATGTAGAAGAACTGATGACCTTATTCATCTTTAGATTAGGAGTACCTTATTATCACAGCAGGACCTAAGCCACAATTAATGATTACTTTGAAATACAGCTTTGCCTGAAATGTATGATGCTAATAAAGATACATTCTAGTCTTTCCTGAGTTTATCTTGCCAATTAATGACTTCATCCTGTCTTTTACAGTGGTTTAACATTTTTTGCCTTGTATAAGAAGGATGTTTTAAAAAACTTCAATATTATGCTCTACATCTTGGTGAAATTTTGTTAAACCTTGTGGATGACATTCTCACATCTCTGTGATCTTAGTTCATGAAAGAAAAAGACACAGTAGAATGCTTTATCAGCTAATCCTTACATTTTACTTTCTCACCCATGGGAGACATTCTCATTTTAGCTGACAGCTGTAAATTTTTATAATCACTGTGTGATATCTAGTACTTGCAGTTCACTGGCCACTTTGTCAGCTGTATTTGACACTTGATAGCTAGCCTGTACCGAAAAGGACTTTTCAGGGAGATTGTTACTTTTTTTCTGTTGACTTGGAGCAACCCTGTGGTACGACACTCATATTCTGCAGAGCAAGCAGACTGAGCCCTGTCAGGAATAGTTCCATGCCAATCAATTATAAATGCCAACAAGGAGATTAAACTATGACCCTCTCCTGGTAAACAATGTGCATCATTTTCACAGAATCATTGTGTTAAACAAGGACCAAAGAAAAGCAGAGCTCTCATTTTTTTTCATTTTCTTTTATGAATTATGTAATACTAAACTTGACTTTTGTCCTTGTGTTCCATAGTAATTTGCCCTCCTTGATCCTGAAGTAGAAAGAGAATAAAACTGTTTCTTAAATTTCAAGTTTTGTCTCAGGAGATGTTCTTAGAGTCATAGTGTATCATGCATCAACTTTCTATAGACCCTGAGTAAGAAAGAGACAGAAAAATATTCCTGCCCTTAAAAATGTTAAAATCATTCACACTTTCTCCTACTCTTGCATTTGTCTGTTCATCTAACTAACAAGGTTTTTCATGGGACAAAATTTTGCAATTTCCATGCAATTCAGTTCTTCAGCTTTTACTTTCAGAGATCATAATTGTAATATTAAGTCTAAGAATTTTTGTTTGTTTTCTCCTAACACCTAATGATTTTTTTCCATTTTTCCTTTTTAAAATTTATGAAAACTTACTTTTATATGTAAGTTTATAAACCATTTTTCTGTTAAGTTTTGTATAAAGTATAAAGGTTTACATCAAGGCTCGTTTTGTTTATTTTCAAACTATTTGTTGAAAAGTATATTTCTCTTCAATTAGGTTGTTTTTGAAGCTTTATCAGTAGGGTGTCCTTATGTGACTTTCTTTCAAAGTTCTCTGTTGAGTTCCATTAATATATGTGTCTATTATTATGTAAGTACCATACTGATTTACTTGTATCTGAAGTATTCAAAAAAACTCCCCAAATTAAAAAGTCCAACAAGAAAATGATGTGAAAATACATTTTACTGCAAATATACAGATGATAAACACACTGAAGATAAATAAACACATAAAATAATCAACATCATTAGTCATTATTGAAATGCTAACTGAAACCACATCTAATGCAAATTAAAACCACATATTATCAGAGATCTAAAATTTCCAATATTGGAAACACTAGTAGATAACTCCAGTCCATTGGATTGGATTGGAAAAATTGGATAATTCTAATAATGGCAAGGACCCAAATAAACTTTATCATTCATATGTGACTAAAAGGAGTATAAAATATCACAGACACTCTAGAAAACAATTTGGAAGTTTCTTAAAAATTGAAAATTAACTTTTCACCATGACCCAAGAGTTGGACATTTGGCATTTATCTTGAAGAAATGGAAACTTCTGTTCACACACATATTTGTGCATGGATTCTCTAAGCACCCTTGTTTACATCACTCAATAATTGGAAACCATATAACTGTTCTTTAATGGTAAATGGTCAAACAAAATGTGTTATACCTATCCCATGGAATGTTTCTCAGCATGAACAGGAACAAACTAATAATACTCATAACAACTTTGGTGAAAGAGAAAAAACTTGAACTGCAAGCCCCCCAAAAACTTGACAGTATACGTACACACTGTATGAGTGCACACATAATATTATTGAACTAATGAAGTTAAAGAAATGATGGACAGATTATTTGCTAGTGTTTAGGGGATGAGACTCTCGGTGGATGTAGATACAAAGGAGTTGTGTGAGGGAGCTTTGTGGTCCAGTTTGATATCTTTGTGCAGGTTAATCGTGTCCACTTGGCTGATGCAATACTCCAGGAGAGGTTAGATGGTGACAGCACTAAGCTCCTCAGTGTGCTAACCCATGGACAGTCCCATAGCTGTGTGGGCCACTACAAAGAAGGTCTAGACTGAGGAAGGGAATCATAGGGTTGTGACCGTGAGGACTATATCTGGTCCCCATTCCCTTCTTTTGAACCTTTTTCTGCATTCTTAAAGGCCATGATTTGAGCAGTCTCTCTCCATTACATCTTTTAACCATGTTGTTTTTGCCTTGGAGCAGGATACATTTGTCCGAGATTTGATCACTGGATGATCCTTTAGAACAACTTGCCTCTGAGAAACTACTCCTTAAATGAGAAATAAGCATTGACATTATACGAGCCATTACATTTTTGTGTATTCTTGTTATAGAGATTAATGTTGCACATAAATATATCAGTAGTTTATCTTTACTTTTTAAATATTAGTGTTTTTATTTTAGAATACTGATATAGTTATGTGTAATATTAATCTACTCACACAATTCCATCCTGCTCTCAAAACCTAAGGGAGTTTATTATTCCATTTTATAAACAGCAAGCAACAAAGGCAAAAGCCTAGGGCAGTGGATTTACCTTTAAATACATGATAGGTACTCATTTTACTTTAAAACCTAGACTGAGCTTCAGTCATATAAGTCAATTTTATTCATATCACCAAAGAAAAGACACAGAACTCTAAGACATTTTGTTCCAGGCCCTATACTAAAGATTCCAGGCAAAATCTAAAGGGATTGTATTAATTTTTTAATAGCAAGAATAGTTATTGTGGGCAGTTAGTAGTGTTCACAAAAATAGCATTTACCACTAAATGCGCAATGACCTGAAGTTTTAGTTTGAAAAAAAAAAGCACGATGCTTGGTTGGGTAAGGGAAATTCATTGCATATACACAGGCAAATAATTCTAAGGTAAGACACTTTGAAACCACTAAT
The DNA here is from genome assembly GCF_053883595.1 of Heterocephalus glaber. NCBI lineage: Eukaryota > Metazoa > Chordata > Mammalia > Rodentia > Bathyergidae > Heterocephalus > Heterocephalus glaber. Next base: position 12,364,401 of record NW_028258346.1, on the reverse strand, counting down.
GTAAAGTATACGTGTGTGTGTGTGTGTGTGTGTGTGTGTGTGTGATTTCTTAAGGTTTTAATTTCTCACATGCTTTATAACCTTCCTAGAGAGGAATGTGTGCAGCATGCTATGAAGAATAAAATTTGGAGGCTCATTTAATAACAGAGAAGTGTTCTAAAAAAGAGGAAATATTGCAAAGTATTTCACCATATCTTATTCAATAGTAAAAATGTCTGAATTTCAATGGCTTACTTATCTGGGTATTCATTTCCTTAGCACATTGGAAGATACACTGCCCTTCCCACCCTTCAATGCCATGTTTTATTTATGTGGAATTTCTTTGTATACATGCTTTTGTTAGAAAGTATGGAACATTTGTGTTTGCAAGACTGTATAAGCTCAATGAGAAATGAGAAAAATGGAAAAGAATGAAATTGAAAATCTAAAAATGAAAATATTTTCTTATATGTACTAGAAATTATAGACTCCCTAAGAAGAAAAGATGGCCTTGATAAGTTCATATGTTCTAATCAGGAATAAATTGTTCTAATATCATGAACTCTTTATTCTATTATTTTACTTCTTTTTGTACTTCCCAGAAAGAAAAAAATATGTGTTGGCTATCATTGTTGCTGTTGTCATTACTATTATCTTTTCCTGCTTTAGCAAAATTTTAAAAGATTTCAAAAACTTAGGAAGCATCCAATAAATATTTGTGGAATAAATTAATTCTGCAGACAAGCACTCCTAAAAGAGAGACCATAAGCTACATAATGAGTGTTAATTAGTAATTTCATAGCTAATTGAAAATGCTGTTCAATATGACAGAACACATGGTTGTTTTGAATTTCATCTCCAAGTGGTCAAGGTTCCGATTTCTAGAGCTCTGAGAATTACATGTAGACTCTGAATTCTCCTCAGCCTATATTTATTGCAGTATTTAATCAACAATATAGAACTCTTATGAAGAAAAGTTTAAGAAACTAAATGCTTTGTTTTGAACAAGTGAAAATCAATCTGAATAGGTTCTTGTAGTGTTACAGAAGCATTTTTCAGTTTTACAGCTTCTTGTTAATTACATCACATGCCAGTGGCATACAGATACTTTGGTAAAAAGTGCTTTTTGTAAATTCAAAAAGAATATTACTTGGTCTTTATACTATATTATTAATATATTTTAATAAACTAATTCCCTGAGAGAACTTTAATGAATAATCTCATTTTGGTCTTCATCTACTTGATCTGTTTATTACATTTCAGATTCATCCTGATTCAGCGATTGGGGTATCTTTAAATTGATATAACTTACACACAATTGGCTAACCATCTAAATGTTTTTGACTAGCATCATTATAACTTACAGGCCTTTTCCCCCTGTGATGTTCTTTTTGTATTTTTTTCCCTTGAGTTTTCATTTGAGTGAGCCTCTTTGCTGCCAGTAAATCTTCTCATCCCTGATTTCCTTCTTCCAGAAAGAGTCAGAGGAGAAGCTTTAATTTTAGAGCTCTAAGTAATGGAATGAGTAGAAATAAATATTCTACATTTATAAGCCACATAGATTCTTTAAGCTACCAAAGCAACAATATAATTTATTAATGTGTATGTAATTAAGATTATTCAATTAAAAAGAAAAGACTGAAAAAGTCATGTATATTTAGTATTAATGACACAGTTTGAGGGCTGCCTGTAGAAGCTACAGAAAAATGGTATGGAGGGCTAGAAAAGAGAAACAATGAGTTTATCCATAAAAAATATTTCTTATAAAAAAGAAGACTAAAGTAACATAATGAAATTAATATTTGTTCATTCTTGGTGAGTTGTTATGAAAATTGGTTTTCATGTCTTTCTGCACTATAGCATTTATTTTCTAAACATTTAAAATTATAATAGAAATATCAGTTTCTATATTGTTGTTAAACTTGTATCAGGCGTTTAAATTCACAGAATCTTAAAATATATACTCTCCATAATTGGTATGTATTCCTTTTAAATATTAATGTACTCTTTATCTTAGTTCATTAATAATGTGAGACCTAGTCTTACAATTATTATGTCTTTCTCTGCTAACACTGCTGTGTCCCCAGCCCAAAGCAAACTGTAAATCCTAAAAGCTTATGACTTGGTGTTTATCAAGCTCCAGGCTTGGCTCTGCTTTTCTCTGGTGTATGTCTTTGAATTCCTCAAATGTATATCTCCCTTTTAAATGACATGCATGTTCACTGGACCTTGGTCTTTTTTAGAAAATGTTCAACTGTCAGCACTATGATAAACTCGGCTTTCGTCACTGCTTGATTTCCTTGTTTTGTTTTGTCACCATGCACAGTGTGCTTCTGAGCCTGACACAGCTGTAGGTCCAGCATGTGTCTCCCTTTCCTGTGCAGGACAAGCCCCCAATCTTAGTCCCATTCCTCAGGCACCTTTCTTCCAAAAGCTGGCTCTGGTACCTCCTCCCCCAATTGATGCCCCTCTCTACCTTATACAAATTCCTCTTGCTGTAAGGATATGATCCCTCTGCAGAGATTGCTATGATGAGAAAACAATTATACTCATGGAATCCAGAAGCTTCTAGGTTGAAGACCACTTTGTATCTCACACTGCAGTAGATAAGAGCAAATCTTGAAATTCTATGCTCTCTTTCAGAAAAAGTGAATTATTTGGAAGGGTTTCTTTAACTTTATATGTGTTTTCATATACAAAAGAATGTAAGAAAATGTATGTTATAAAACTCCCATGAGGATTAAACTTGCTGATCACATATCTGTCCCTAAAAATGTTTAGTAAATAGAAAGGATGGAGGAATTTTACAAACTCATCTACCTCTATACCCAAGAGGGGCTGGGGATTTAGCTCAGTGGTTCCAGTGCCTACCGCACAAGTGAAAGGTCCTGAGTTTGATCCTCAGTACCAAAAAACAAACAAACAAACAAACAAACAAAAAACCCCAAATATATCCAAGAGATCTTCTATGATAAAAATGCCTGATTATTGTTCAAAGAACCATCACTAAAATTTTACACAGAAAAAAAAACCCTGCATTTTTTTGCCCAACACGTGGAGACTTAAGGTAAGTAAAAAGCAACTTTCTAGTAAAAATCTGCTTATAGTTATCAGAAATCTTAAAACTTCCTATCAGTGTGGGTGTTACAGCAAAGATGCTTAAGTAATAAAATAAGAATGCTTTTGGGAAATTCTGACTAGAATGGTGATGTATATATGTCATATCAGGGCAAGAAAGAAAATGGGATTTGGGGATAAGTTAGTCCTAAAAATTTAACATAAATACAGTTTCACATTGGTGACCTTGTTTTTCAAATCTCTGAGTAATTTCAAGATCTCATAGAGAATCTTTTCTAGCATAAGGAAGAAAACCACAAAAATTGATTTTTTTTTGGAATCCCTCCGGACTGGCAGAACATCTTTATTTTTCAAATGTAGGGAAATTTTTCTCAGAACACTGGCAACTACAAGTCCAACATTAGACTGCTAGTTGTAGGGGATAAAATGGAACCTGGTTTTCTGATCTGTAGACTGCAGACTTCTGGCTATGTTCTCACTTGGAAGAAAGAGCAAGAGGTCTCCTGGCTTTCTTGCTAAGGGCACTAATGTTAAGCATGGGAGGCTCCACTCTCTTTCCTGAATCCCCTCCCAAAGGGTCTGTCTGCTAATGCCTTCTCACTGCGGGTCAGGACATCAGCATATGCATTTAGGAGAAACACATCCAGATCCCACAGCCTCCCTGGGAAGCTTTGTCTGATGTGGATCTGACATTTTTCTGTTGTTCTCTAGGACTTCTGCTTACATGATATGCTTATTTCACTATACTGTCAAATATTTGTCTGTTCTACTTACGAGATAGTGAGCCCTATTTATTTATTTAATACACATAATACATACATATATGGCATAATATGGCACTTTGATCTATGTGTAGGAGATATGATCAAAATAAATGATGAACATTTACATTACAAAATTTATGACTGTAACAGACACGTTGCAATTAAACTTCCTCAGAATATGTCCCCTCACTTCCAATGTACTTATCCCATCATTCTTGCCACTTTCTGAAGAGTTCTAGAAGTCTTCTTCCATGAGTGTCTTTACAAGGTGTGATAAAAAATACCACGCATGCTGCTGTCAAGTGCCGTTCAATGGGAAGGCAGGCTTATAGAAACATTATCATGGTCCTCATCCACTTTATTTTCAGATCTGGCACTGTGTGACTTTTGGCTCTTCCTCGAAGTTAAAAGGACCATGAAAGGTATACGTGAATTGATTCAGGACCTCAAGGCAGGCACAACACACAACTAAAGACACAAAAGAAGACTTCTAAACTGCTTCAGAAAGTGGTAACAATGATGGAATATATATGTCCAAAGCAGAGTGGAGTGTTTTGAGGGGATTAGCAGCAATGTGTCTTTTAATGTATATTTTAAAAATATAAATGTATACTGTCTCTACCACACCACATTGTTTCATATTTCAAAATTTCCAGGTCATTTTTAAAATATTAAGGTCCAGAATTTACAATGGGGTTGGAAGTCCATGTGAGCCCTATGGGTTTGTTTCTTTATATATTTAAGTATATAGCTAAGGACGGAAATTCCTTACCACAAGTACCGTATTTCATGTATATAGGAGAACTTAAATCTATTTTCTCAGAAGGAAAATATGGATTAAAATGCTTACTTTACAGTGATGGTCTCCTCAATAAATAAAATAATAGTTTTGTAAGTTCATTGGGTTATATTTTTATGTCTGGCTACTACCATTATTGGAGTATCTTCTTTGGTCAGGGCTAAGAGGAACATTTCTAACTCTTGTGATGTATTTTTGATCAGATTCTCCATTTCAAGTCTAAAACTTTATGTATCTAATGTCACCTCCTTTCTCTTAAAATAAACATTGCAATAAGAAATCGTGGATTTTGAAAACTATTTTCATAAAGTCACACGAGAGCCCTGTGTACCTAGCTCCAAAAGAATGAACATCAAATTTGTATAAAGTACAACATGAAAAACTGAAATTTTCTTTAAAAAACTAAAATAAAAACAAAATACTGGAACTGTATGCCCATGAATCCCGCATCATGTGACACAGAACTGTGATTGTATCTTCCTTCTGAATATGTCTGCCTTAGCTGGGCTTCTAGGGCATCTAGAACACCATTTCTTTCCCAAAATGTGCCAGGTTATCAGGAAAACTCTGGGTTGTTGGATCTTTGGCTCTGCCATTATCAGTAACCTAGACTTGCTTGGACATCCAAGAAAGAAGAAAATCTCAGAAAAAAATTTAAAGCTCTGCTGTAAATATAAATTTTGCACAATGTGGTTTAGTGTTATACAAAGTGGTCTGATAAAATTACCTTCTTATGGTACTTCATACTTTTTATGGTCTGAAAAGTGATCTATTTCTAATTTATTTTTTAAATAAATTTTATTGGTACATTTAAGGTATACAATATAATGACATTCATCATTGGAAATTTGCGCCTTTACATAATGCATCTTGGTTCTTATATTTTCCTGCCCTCCCATCAACCCCTCCATTCCTCCATATTTACAAAGTCTTTCTTTCCAATTTTTCATTTTCTTTTATTAATTCATTCCTTTCTTACCTTTCCCCAATCTGCCCACTTCCCCTTCCCCTTTGCCCCTTTTCTTCCTTTTCATATTATCTATTATACCTTTCAGTCCTTATTTACACTTTCAGTTTCTCACACTAGAGAAATTATTTGGTATTTTACACGTGTGTCCTATTTATTTCACTTAAGAGTATTGCATCAATGTGTATCCATTTAGCTATTAATGTTTCTAATTTCTCATTTTTTATGGCTGAGTAGTACTCTATTCCATTAAAAAAACACATTTTTTTTTTTTTATCCAGTCTCCAGTTGATGGGCAATTGGGCTGCTTTCAAGTTTTAGCTATTACAAATTGTGCTACTATGAACATGTGTGCACATAGATCACTGTGGTATGATTCTTTTAATTCTTTGGGGAAGATACCCAGCAGGGGAATAGCTGGGTCAAATGGGACTTCCAGTCCTAGTTCTCTGAGGTGTCTCCATACTGATTTCCACAGTGGTTGCACAGTCTACACTCCCACCAGCAGTGGAGTGGAGCTCCTCTTCCCCTACAGCCCCACCAGAAATTTTATTTGTTGATTTCATGATAGCAGCCATTTTTTCTTGGAATGAGGTGAAATCTCAGCGTTGTTTTCATTTGCATCTCTTGAATGACCACTGATGTTGAACATTTTTTCATATGTTTATTTGCTATTTCTACTTCTTTTTCTGAGAAATGTCTGTTCATTTCAGATGCCCATTTTCGGATTGGGTCTTTAAATTTGGGAGGTCTGATTTTTTTAAGTTCTTATAGATTCTAGGTAGCAGACCTTTTTCTGAGGAACAGCAGGTGAAAATTTTTTCCCACATTGTGGATTGTCTCTTCACACTGTTGGGGGGTTCTCTTGCTGTGCAGAAGCTTTTTAATAAGAAGAAATCCCACTTGTTGATTGTTTGTGCTAGTTCATGGACAACTGAGGATTTGTTCATAAAACCTTTTCCTACACCAATGTCTTCACGAGTTCTACCTAACCACTCTTCCAGCTGGTTCTGTATCTCTGTTTTAATATTTGGATCTTTAGTCCATTTTTATTTTAGATTAGCGCATGTTGAGAGATATAGGTCTGGTTTTAATCTTTGGCAAGTTGAAACCAAATTTTTCCAGCACCATTTATTAAAGAGACTATCTTTCCTCCAGTGAGGGTGTTTGGCTCCTTTGTCGAAGATGAGGTAGCTGAGTGTGTCTGGAGTTGTTTCTGCATCTTCCAATCTGTCCTTCTGATCCTCTGCTGTTTCTTTGCCAGTACCATGCTGTTTTTATCACAGTAGCATTATAGTATAGTTTCAAGTTGGGGGTTATGATATCCTGCCATGTCTCTGTTGCCTAGAATTGCTATTCTAGGTCTCTTCTTTTTCCAAATGAATTTTTGGGTTGTTTTCTCCAGGTCTGTGAAGTAGCTGCTGGAATCTCAATTGGAAATGCATTGAATCTATACAGCAGTTTTGGAAGTATGGCTATTTTCACTATGTTGATTCTTCCTACCCAGGGGCAAGGGATGTCTTTCCATTTTCTAATATCATGTTCAATTTCTCGTTTCAGAGTGCTATAGATTTCAGAAAAGAGGTCTTTAATTTCTTTTGTTCAGTTGATTCCTAGGTATTTCAGTTTTTTGGATGCTATTGTGAAAGCAATTGTTTGCCCTATTTCTGTCTCAGTGAGTCTGTTGTTCATGTAGAGGAAAGCTATTGATTTTTGTGTGATGACCTTCTATTCAGCTAATTTACTGAATTTGGTTATTAAGTCTAGAAGACTTTCGGTGGAGTTCTTGGGGTCTTCTATATAGCATATCATGTCATCTTCAAAGAATGATAATTTGACTTCTTCATTTCCTATCTTTATTCCTTTTATTTCTTTCTCTTTTCTAATTGCTGTGGCTAATGTTTCCAAGACTATACTGAACAGGAGTGGTGATAGTGCATATTCTTGCCTGTTCTTGATTTTAGTGTGAAGGATTTCAGGGTTTTTCTTTTTAAGGATTTCAGTTTTTGATCATTTACTATCACATTGGCTGTTGGTTTTTCATAGATGGCTTTTATCAGATTGAGGTAGAGATCATCTATTCCAATTTTTGTAATGTTTTGATAATAAATGCATGTTGGATTTTGTCAAATACTTTTTCTGCATATATTGAGATGATCATATGGTTTTTGTCCTTAGTTCTGTTGATATAGTGTATTACATTTATTGATTTGTGTATATTGAACCATCCCTGCATTCCTGGGATGAATCCCACTTGGTCAGGGTGTATGATCTTCTTGATGATTTTCTGAATTCTATTTGCCAGTATCTTATTAAGGATTTCTGCATCTATGTTCATAAGTGAGATTGGCCTATAGTTCTCTTTTTCAGTGTGTCTCTCTCTGCTTTGGGGATCAAGATGATGCTTGCTTCCCGGAAAGAATTCAGGAATATTGCTTCCCTTTCGATTTCATTGAAGAGTTTAAACAATAGTGCCAACAGTTCCTCTCTAAATGTCTTGTAGAATTCAGTATTGAAGCCATCAGGGCCTGGGCTTTTCTTATTTGGTAAGTTTTTAATTACATTTTCAATTTCATTGATTGATATTGATTTGTTTAGAAATTTTAGGTCTTCTTTGTTAAAATTTGGTAATTCATACATGTCTAGGAATCTGTCCATTTCTTGTGTTTTCCATCTTATTGGCAGATAGGTTCTCACATTAGGTATTTATGATCCTCTGGATTTCTTCTCAGTCTGTTTAAATTTCACCCTTTTCAATCTTAATTGCATAGATTTGGTCCTTTTCTTTCCTTTTTCTGATAAGTTTGGCTAAAGGTTTGTTGATTTTGTTTATTCTTTCAAAGAACCAACTCTTTGCTTCATTGATTTCTTGTGTCATTCTCCTAGTCTCCATTGCATTGATTTCTGCTCTGATCTTTATAATTTTCTTCCTTGTATGACCTGTGGTTTGTCCTGCTCTTCTTTTTCTAGAAGTTTGAGGTTGAACATCAACTTGTTTAATTGGGCTTGCTCTGTTTTCCTAATATGAGTATTCCCTTCTATGAATTTCCCTTGTAACCCTGTTTTCATTGTGTCCCATAGATTCCAATATGTTGTATTGTCATTGTCATTTAATTGTAGGAACTGTCTGGTTTCTTCTTTAATTTCCTCTGTGACCCATTGATTGTTCAGAAGTGTATTGTTCCATTTCCATGTGTTTGTGTAATTCTTGTAGTTTCTTTTGCTGTGGATCTCCAATTTCATCGCACTGTGGTCTGATAATATACAGGGGATAACTTCAATTCCTTTGCCCTTACTTCAACATATTCTATGAGAAAGTATGTGGTCTATTTTGGAGAATTACCCATGTGCAGCTGAAAAGATTGTGAATTGTGATTTTGTGAGGTGGAATACTCTGTAAACATCTGTTAAGTTCATTTGTTCAAGAGATTGAGATCAAGTATTTCATTGTTTATTTTTTGTCTAGTTGATCTATCTATTTGTGACAGTGGGGTACTGAAGTTCCCCACTACTACTGTATTAGTTGTTATTTGATTTTTCATGTCCCTATTTGTTTTATATAGTTGGGCACACTAGTGTTTGGTGCATATATGATTGTCATCTCTTCCTCTTGGATTGTTCCCTTTACAAGGATGTTCTTTCTTTGTCATTCTTAATCAGTGTTGGTTTGAAATTCACTTGATCTGCAAAGAGGATAGGTACTCCTGCTTTTTTTCAGGTTCCTGTCACATGGAGTATTGTTTTCCACCCTTTAACTTTCAGTCTATGAGTTTATTTTTAAATTTAGTTTGTTTCTTGTATGTAGCATATCATTGGATCTTGCTTCTTGACCCATTCTTCCAGTCTATTTCTTTTGATTGGTGAATAAGACCATCACATTAATGGTTATAACTGTTACATATTGACTTATCATTGTCATGACATTTTCTTTTTGTTAATTTATCCCCCTTTGCTCTTAATTGCTTGTCGTGCCCTATGGATTCATTCTGCAGGGCTTCCTAGGTTTGTGATCCTCATTGTCTTTTCCTAGGATATTGTCCAAAATTTTTTGGAGTGCTGGTTTGGTATTCATGAAGTTTCTAAGGTGCTCTTTGTCATGAAAGTATCTTATTTCTCCACAAATTTTAAAAGATAGTTTTGCAGAGTACATCAATCTGGATTGGAGGCTGTTTTCTTTTAGGCCTTGAAATACCTCACTCCAAGCTCTTCTTGCCTTGAGGGTTTGCATTGAGAAGTCTGCTGTGATTCTGATGGGCATTCCTTTGTTTGTGATTTGTTTGTTTTCTATAACTACTTTTAGAGTTTTGTTCTTCTGTTGGTTTTCTGGAATCTTAACTATTATATGCCTATGTGTAGATTTCTTTTTTGATCAAGGCTAGTTGGAGTCCTATATGCCTATATGCCTCACTCATCTGTATGTCAAGTTTTTTTCCCCAGCTTGGGGGGTTTTCTGCCATCACTTCTGTGAACAGTTTTTTAATGTCATCTGCACTCTCTCTTGTTTCTTCCTTGACTCTGATCAGTCTTATGTTATTCTTCTTTGCATCATCTAGCAGCTGCTGGATTGAATTCTCATGGTTCCTTACTATTTTAAAGAAATTTTTCTTTTCCTGGTCACTAATTGCAATCTTCTATATCTGCAATTCTGTCCTCACATTGGTTCATTCTGCTGCATAAGCTTTCAATGGAGTTTTTAATCTCCTGGAAATCCTGTTTGCATCTGTTTTATGGATTCCATTTGTTTCTATGTTGACATTCCATAATGCTCCTCAGCTCCTCTACTTTTTTATCTGTTTCCTCTCTAGACTTATTAATTATGTCTTGCACTATGGACACAATCTCTGCTGTTATCTGAGAAATTATTTCTGATTTCATTTTTTCCAGATCCTCTTTCATTGAAACTTCAGGGAATCCAGGTGGTTGAGTATGGGATTGTTCCATTTTGTTTTCCTTTGGGGTTGCTTTAGGTGATCTGGAAGTTGGTTTTGAGACTTGTTCACATGTCTTCTCATTTCAATGGGGAGGGGGAGATGTGTGTGGCTGGTGCCTCCTTGGCACTGGATGTGGTGGTATGGCAGCCCAGAGGGTTTACCTCCTCTGGACTGAGGCTCATTTCTTATTTCAAAAGACTAAATTATGCTTGTTGCTTGTTAACTTGATGTGCTAATATCCACTAATTATATCACATTAGACCACTATATGCATATTTGACATAAAAAATAAGACATGATGTTCATGTTATAGAAAAAAGTAATGCAATTTATGAATAAAATGATTGCTATGTGGTACAAATGTGTAATATTCACTTATAATTTTTAACCCAAACTGTTCCATTTTTGGGATTTCTACTTTTATCCTAAATTTCATTAATATAATAGGGAAGCTTATAGAGTTAAAATTTCATTATAATGAAAGGCAGTACTTCCACACTGTTGTTATAGGGTTATCTTATGATAAATCTTGTATTTGATATCAAATTTCCAGTCAACAGAATTAGACTAAAATTTGAGTTGATGCCAGTTTCTCTAATTCATCATGAAAAAAAAAAAAAAAGCTTAGATCTCAGCAGAAGAAAAAGAGCTAACTCTACTGTAGTTTGTTTTTGTTTGGTTTTTTTTTGGTACCAGGGATCGAACTCAGAACCTTGTGCTTTCAAGGCAGGCAGCGGAACTACTGAGCTAAATCCCAGGACTGAACTGTAGTTTTTATATCCCTATGCAACCAACTAGAGAAATTGAAAACTTTTATGGACACAGTTTCTCTCTGTTTTCCCTTCCATGTATTTCTGTTTCCCTCCTTGTCTTCTCACTGCTTATTTTTCCTCTCAGCCTTATCCTCCATGTCTACTCGAATGAGTTGTTTAAGGTTGCAGGAGATCACTGGGAATGGGATGACAATATTTGGGATTGGGGAGTAAGATGAAATGAGTAATGGTAAACTCAGGAAAATAGTGAAACCATTTCAAATTCATTTGTCTGAACCTTCTTGTGCTTGGACCCACTTCACTGGCTCTGTTAATGCAAATTATACTTAATGCTTCATTTTGAAAATGGCTGTTGCTGGGCTAGAGACCATAGGCATCCTACCAAATGTGATTTGATTCATGGTAAAAGGCTCAGTGCAATAACAATATTGGAGATCAATCAGAATTGGCCATCTGCCTATGGTAGGAATAACTTGGTTAAAAAGAACATTTCTTTGTAATGATGTTTGCTAAAATAATTTTAAAGGAGGGAAGTACACTCTTAATAATTTATGTGCTTCCGATATTCAGTTGTTCTTTATGTCCTCTACAACAGAGATTATACAACTAAAATTATGCTATGCTAAATGAAGTGCTTAGTTTGAGATTTGTTTATAGTTTTGTTGAAAATGATAATAATGGATATGATGATGATGATGATGATGATGATGTCTATGATAAAAAGAAAAACTAATGCTAAGCACAAAAGCAAAAGGGAGAATTGAGTTTTTCGTCATTGACAAGGTTTTAATGAATACAAAACAACACTGTATGGTACTGTGTAGATTTAAAAACTCAAATTGTGATGAGTGGAATGCTTACCAATTAGGACCTATATCATTTTGTGAATAATAATTACTTTTCACAAAGTGCCAGGCTTCATTTTTTTCCAGTCTGCTCATTAGCACTCTAGAAATTCTTGAACAAACTGGATGGTTTAAGATAAGTAAATTTGTTCTGTCATAGTTCTGGGGGTTTTCTTCGCCATTTTAGGGTATTACCACAAAGCACTGTAGACCTATAACTTTATAAACAACAGAAGTATATTTCTCATAACTGTGGACTCTGGAAACCTGAAATCATGGTGCCAGGATGCCAGCTTCTTTCTAAGGGTCCTCTGGTTACTTGCAGACTGCCCTGTTCTCATTTTATCCTCTCTTACATGACAGCCATAGAAGATTTTGGAGTCCCTTTTGTAAGGACACTGCCCTGTATGCATGAGTACTTCACATTTATGATCTAATTACCTTTCAAGTACCTCCCAAGGACACATAATCTTGGGGAGTTGGGCTTTCAACATGCAACTCTTGTACTACTTAAATAATCTGCAGCAGAGGTCAATATCTGAAATCATGATGCTGGCAAGGATGGCTCTTTCTGGAGTCTCTGAGGAAAAATATTTTCCTTGTCTCTCTCATAGTTTTTTGGTGGTCCAGAAAAATCCTTGGCTTTCATACATTCATCACTGGAATAATTTGCCTTCATCATTGTGTGGAATTCCTCCAGCAAATGTCTCTCTGTTTTCCCAAAGCCTTTGTAAAAGATAACGATCATTGAATTTAGTGTCTGTGCTGAACCAGTCTGACCTCATCTTAGCTAATTATACCTGCAAAGATCCTATTCCTAAGATCCTGTTTGAAAATAAGATTGTACTCTGAGATTATTAGAAAAACTGAATTACAAGATGACACTATTCAATCTAGTAAGGTTACTTTCTAATTCTTAGATTAAGTCTTCCCTTTGCAAAATATGTAGTTATAAATGATTACTTAAAATTAAGAATAATTAATTATAACTCAATGTTTTAACCTGTAATATCTATATATTAATTTTAAGTTATGAATGAGCTGAATGAACATTTATTCTATTTGCTATTGTAGTTTGTTTTCTTTTTATTTTATACTCTTTTTATTAATACTATTTTTTATTATCTTGATTTTAATATATTTTAATCTTGTTCTTTCATATAACCAAATGTTACTATTTTAACAGACATAAACTAGCTTACTAAATTGCAGTCACATTTTTAGATACTTCAAAATATCGGTATAAATCAGATACAAGTAACTGTTTTTAAGGTTCTTAAAAGAAGATAACACTTTTAAAATTCTACCTCTATAAATAAAACTTATACATAACAGCTATGATGGACTGTTTAGAAAAGGGTGGCATTTATCAGCTCTATTGCTAGGAGCAAGGGATTCCAAAACAAGTGTTTTAGATTACTACTGTCAATAATTTCTAGAGTATTCTAAGATCTGAATTTCAAGTTATTAGTCAAGCTTAAAAATTCAGCACATCCATACACCATTTGTGAGAACTAGTAGCTTACATTTTGTGGGTGTGTGCTTCCATGTGTGCACTATGTGTGGAAGGAGTACACATGAAAGCCTTCAGGACCCCGGTACCAGAGGAAACCTCAGAGATCCTGGAGTCTGAATTCCTATTGCAGCAGAATTCTTCTGCACAATATCCCAGATATTGGGCATTTATCCTACAGTACTGCAGGAAGAAAGCCATTCAGTACCCCATCAGAATAACTCATTTCTATTTTAAAGAAAGCTCTACTGTAGGTACCTTCCTGGTAGTCTCCCCCTTGGAAACATTCACTAACACATTCAGCTCAGCCCTTGGGCATGAGAGAGGCAGCCAATACTGGGTTAAAAAGTCAAAACTGGAATGTTGAGAAATGTATCAAGATGGCAGGAGCATTTCAGAATCAAGAGGAAGTTTCTAGCTTCAGTCTGGTCTTATTGGGTATGGAGTGGTTCTGGTTCTACCGCAGAACTTTTCCGAGGTAGATTTGTGAATGCCCTTCTGCACACCAATGTCTTCTCTGCTCCCAGGGTTGTAGGTAGGAAGAACTTCACAGGAGAGGAAAGAGACATGGATGGGCTTCAGAATAATGTTCTAGTCAGAAGCCCGAGCTCAGAGTCAAAGAAACTATCCTGTAGGGGAAGGATGCGAGCCTGGAATTGGTGAGATCTAATGAACCTCCCTTTAACTGATAGCTTCTCTTATTGGCTACTGCTGATATGCTGGATCAGTTCTCTGATGTGCAACATCAGCAAACTAGGAAAGTGATCATGATCTGGATATTCTGTGCTGTTCAGCATGGACTGGGCTGTGCTCTTTGTGGACTGGACCAACCGTGGTGGCTCAAAACGTTACCTGGTATAACCAGACCAGGGGATGTGTTCTTGATAAACATATTTCTCCAAACTGTCTAAAGCCCTGAGGGAAAGAGAAGAAAATATGACTTCTATTTACAGCTTCTTAGAATCATATCTGAAAGCTAATGTGCCTGTTAATCCCAATATGTCAACTTCTCTGTATTAAACAATACCCAGTCAATTAGCAAAGCATGCTGCTGAGAGTGGCTGTGTGGGGGCACAGAGGTGGGACTTTAGGGATCATATGTGGCCCCTCATCTGTCCCTCTTTGACACTGTCCCCCTGCTGTGCTCCTCAGCCACCAAGAACTAAGCAATTTTGATCTTCCACACCTTTCTGGGATGAAGTTCCTGCTTTGTAGCCATCTGATTATGGACTGAACTTCCTCAAACAATGAGATACATTAAGCATCTCCTTTTTAAATTATGGGGTTTGTGCATCATGGAAAAACTAATGGAAAAGCCAAAGGAAAACTAAAAAAATGGAAAAAACTAATACAGCTAAGCAGCAAGATGGGTGATTGGGTAGAATTGTAAAAGGTATGAGACACTGACTGACTGCAACCTATGGATGGTAGCAAAGTCACAAGTATCCTGGGTCAGAGAGAAATGATTTCATCTCTTAACAATAGCCAACATATGATATCTTGTACCAGTTTCCTGAGTCCAAAAGGTGCAGAGCAATGAAAAATGAGTCAAGTGCAATCTGAACCCAAACTGGTTTACATCATATAAGAGAGGAACACAGAAGTAAACCATGCATGCACTTTGTTCCAGAGGGAGAGAACCTACATAATCCCAGGATTGTCTGCTATATCGCTAGCCATCCTCAAAAAGACAGTCTGAAACAAAGGCTGTACATTTGAAATCTGTGCAACATTGCAAAGATAAGTACAGAATTGTCTCTTCACAATATATGTAAATATCAGACTGCATGATTTCTGTGAAGAAACTTTCATCTTTGGTACAATTTACACAGACTAGCTTTCCTCCCTTCCTGAAGCAGATTTTAGTTATGTAATCGTACAAGTTTAAAATTGTATATGGCACAAAACAAATTCTGTGTGTTTCTAGAAGCAGTCACTTTTAGGCTGTGTTTACAGACATGACAGTAAAAATGCAGTGAGTCTTTGGATATTATTCCCTGTTCTTGGTTTTTATGTTTGATTCTCCATGGGAATACAGGGAGAAACAATTATTTAAGCCTTGCAAACCTTATACACATTATCATTTCATCAGAACTCATAATTTAAAATCTAATTAACACACTGATAATTTTTCTTTTATATTTTCTTCCTAAATCTCTCTTCATTTACAATTCCTTGTAGAAGAGATGCCTACTAAGTGTCTCAAAATGAACCTGGCCAAGGCAAATGCTCCTTCTTCTCAATTTGTCAGACTCCTTCTTTTGGAAATCCCTTTCCTGGGAGCCTCATCTTGTGGATGGCCTAGGTTGGTATTTTCTTTCTCTCACACAGCACGTAGGTCCAACACCAAACCATATCCTTTCATTCGTATCCCTTCCAGATTTTGAATGCTTTTCCACTTCCACTGCTGTCGTCTTTAAATCTGTTTCCTTACTTCTGTTATTGCTGTAGCATCTCAATTGGTCTCTCTGGATTTGATTTTCCCAACTTTCAGTCCAATCCAGCAGAGGATCAAGAGTAATCTTTTTAAATATTAAGCTGGATGATGCTATTCTTCTGCTTTAAATTATCCAATGGCATCAATCCAGGGTCTTTACAATTCCCTGTGCAGATTTACAGGCTCTCTTGCCTTCTGCTATCTTCCTGACTTCCTATTTCATGACCGTCCTTCTCCCTGGTAGGGCTCCAGCTGAGGGTCCTGAAAGTGGCAGGTCTGCCATGGCATGTTATTTGTAGCTCTGATACTCACCTGGAATCCTTTCCCCAAGTACTCAAGAGCTTTCCTAGATTGACTTCAGAACTTGTGCCAATGTCTCCTTTCCTTACCATCTTACAAGCATAAAACACAAGCTTCTCTCGTTTTGTTATCTATACCTCCTATGTTGTTTATTTAGCTGATTCATTTTGCTCTTTTCACAATAGCATTTATCAGCACCTGTCCTCCCATGTATAGTAGACTATATTATTTTTCACCCATTTGATATCCTTCATGAGACAATGCAGCTGGTAGGCACATGCTGCAGCACCCTGTCCTTCTAAGTGCACGACCCATGTAGATACAGCAGGTGCTTCTCAAGAGCACAAACCTCCATTGCTAAGAGCAAGGCGGAGCCTTGAGAAGCCACCTATGTATTAGCTTCCTCCTCCTCCTCTCACTCTTTCCCCTGCCTTATTCTAACTTTCTGCAGTGATATCCTAGGTTTTTCCCTGTGGAAAACAGATACAAGATTTCATAACTCTCAGTATGCTTTTGTGAATGTTTTGCAGCTTACACGTAGAGGTGGAAGATTTATACATAACTCTCTACATAGAGCGAAGTGGTTTCTTTGGCTAATGGAATCTGCACAAAAGCTTGCTGTAATTTCATTTTCCTCACCAAAGACAAACAGAAATAGTACACATAGGGGCTGCTGCATCACCTTGGGAAATCTGAGGAAATGATGTAGAATGGATGTGCAGCGTGGTTGTAACCAACAGTCATGATGGACAGGGAGCACAGAGGAAGGGGACAAACCTTGGTCTTTAGTCACAGAGATTTTCTTTGAGGGGGCTCATTTGGTACTGCAGCAATAAAACTTAGTCTATACTGACCAATAGATCTTAGAATTTGCTCGTGCATGTGTTCAATTTCTGTGTCTACCTCATCACATTATATGCTTCACGAGGAAGGAAATTTTACATTTTCTATTCCCTACCTCTATGCCTTCTACCCAGAATAGTTCTAGGCACATACGAAATACACCCCTATTTAAGAAGTTATACTGAGGGCTGGGAATACATCTCAGTAGCGAAGTGCTGGTCTACAATGTCAAAGCCCTTGGTTGAATTCCAAGCAATGCCCCTTCACCTCCCCCCCAAAAAAAAACATGTTGCATTGAAGGCAACTCTACTCTGCCTTAAATACAACTGGTGAAATTCTACCTGTGAAATTGATTCCAACTCCATAAATTAGTTCTCTTGTTAGGATTACCAGATAAAATAAAGATGGTCCAATTGAATTTAAACTTTAGACAAAGAGCAAATCATATGAGATATACTTATAACAAGATATTTTTGTCGTTTATCTGAAATTCAAATTTAACCTGTGTCTTGTTTGTTTACTTTTTAATACTAAAGTATTTAATACTATTTGCTCTATCTGGGCACTCTATTCCCAAGGATATGAATCATGACAGCCTGCTACTAGACATACTTTCTTATGTCCAGAGACAATGAAGCCATCTCTAGACTAAAGGATTACTTTTCACAATGGTAATAAAACCAAGGCTGAGACACTACTAAGACAGGTTTTCTGCTCTTTTGGTTCATTCCAGTGCCGTTTGTCACTTTTCTTAAATAGTATTCACTCTGATAAACTCATTTTCCTTTCAGATTTTTCTCCCTACATTATTCATATATTTTCTTTTAATATTAACTATCTGCCAAGGTGTATTTCTAAAGGGTACACAAATTCTCAAAGTTCCTACATTATTCAAGGACAGAGAAAAACCTATGTTTACCTTTACCACTGAAGCATTTGAAATTGTGCTTAGTATACACAGACGTTTATGTGCTTTGAGTGGGAAAGAGAATAAATAAGGAAAATATCAGGAAATATGTGAATTCCAATGAAACACTGCTATTCTATTGGTGAAGAGTGTGGCCTTGGCCTAAGGCCTGTATTGATTTCATGGTCAGCTGTAATCATGTATATAAGGCAATCTTTTGCATTTTTAAATTTATCGAATCTTTTCTTTTCCCTATATAGAAAAACAAGCTTCTGCCTCTTTCTACTGTATTTCAAGTGTTCTCTTACAGAGGCCATCATTCAACAATAAGGAGAAAAATTGCAGTTATAAGATTTTTGTAACAACTTGCCCACTTAAATTTTCATTAAAAAAGTCTTCCTAATCCAAATTTTTACAATCTTCTTATCAATCAAGAATTATATTTTTGAAAAATTAAAATTTGCCTTTATTCCCAGTCCTTTATAAATGGTGGAATTTTAGTATTAGGGGGGTCAGTCTTGTATGTCACTATTTTACTATCATTCTTAAATTTTATTTTCTTGTGTGAATGAAGACAAGAAAAGCAAAGGACACCTTAGAGAATGTTGAATCAGGTTCACTCTCAAAAGTTACTCTAAATAAGGTAAAACATTTCAATACATATGTAAACATGTGTACACATATGCATAGTTTTAATTCAGTCAGCATAGATGCTTTGCATATGTGTGTGTTATGTCATTTTTTTTCAGCAATTATTATGGATATTAACATGCCTTTTCTACCTTGTTTCAGAAAAATTAGTAAGAATAATACAAATACAAAGAAAAATTATTTTAAGAACTAATATATAATATATATATATATATAATTTGCTAGTAATTAAAACTACAACCATAAGTGCATAAATGCAGTGTTTGAAAGGCAATGGTACATAAGGACATATAGATATATGTGAAATTAGTTATTTTAGATGCACACCAACAGATATTAATGTATTTGCATTCCTTTCAAAACTTAAACATAGTCACCAAGATAGAATGGGAGCTCAAGTGAACAGTTAAGTATCATTTGAGTAGTAAGTTACAAGGTTGTGGTAATAACTCTATAAATTCCCATCTTCTGTACAAAAGATGCCTCAGTCCAACTACTACACTTTGAATGTAAATATATTCTCCCTTCTTTTCTCTTTTATTCTTAAATGTAAGTTTGCTTCCCTAGGCAATAGGTTTATTTTTTCTGAAACCAATATCACTTACATATTTCATTTAATATATAATGAATAGTTACAGGTGAAAAGCTAGTTCACTGTGAATTTATGTCTTGTACATGACAATCAAGTCTTATTTAATTCTTGATTTGTATAGAAAATTAACTATAGAAAATACATTTATCAGTGTAATTTTCCCTATGAAATTAATCAAAGCTCAAATTTTCCACAATTGAACAGAAACACCGAGGAGGTTTCTTTCAAGAAAGCGTGTCAAGCATCTTTCAACACGTCTTTTCTCCAGAAAGCATATTTTCCTTGCCTCCTACTAAGTTCAGAAACCAAACCTAGATACTGTATTATATATTCAAAGCAAAGGAAACATAAGAAGACACTGATATTTAGAAGAAAGATAGGCTAGCCGTGGAACTTGGGACTTGAATAACAACATAGTAATAGTTTCCTAAATTATTAGTGCATCAGAGTTAAAGCTAAAAAAGTCAGAAACCTAGGAATTCTAACAGGGAAAGAAAAACAAAACCCTTTCATTTTCTTTCTGTGTCTCCTCCTTCTCCTTCTCCTTCCTTCTCCTTCTCCTCCTTCTCCTTCTTCTTCTTCTCCTCCTCCTCCTCCTTCTCCTCTCTCTCTCTCTCTCCCTCTCTCTCTTCTCTCCCTCCCTCCCTCCCTCCCCCAGAACTTGAAGGTGGTAACCTAGTAAATTGGACACTCATCTAATAAAAAACAGCAAATGCTCTCCTGCCTCACAAGCACACAGTCCTGAGTTCGATCCCTGGTACCAGAAAAACAAAAAACAAAAAACAAAAAAACAAAAAACAAAAAAACAGCAAATGAAACCCAAATCAATGAGAGGAAGAGGAATTGAAGGGAGAGTAGAGGAATGAGAAAAAATAAGAACCAAGCTGTATCTTCTACAGGTACAAATTCCCTACTATGAATGTGATCATTATGTATACCTAAAATGTACTAATAAACTTAATTAATTGAAAAAGAAAGGAAGAGACTACAAAATAAAGGTAAGAACAGTGAATCAATGAAATTAGAAACAGAAAAATAAAAGGAAAATGCTAATGAAACAGAGATGGTTCATTCTATGGATCAATATAATTGAAAGAATGTTAACAAGACTTATTTTACAATAGAGGACATAAATCAGCAATCTCTAATGATGTTAATTGTTTCTGATCCTGGAAGATATCCAAAAGAAAATGAGGGACTATAACAGACAAGTCTATACAGTATAACTATGTAATTTGATAACTTAGACAAAACACTCTGCCTTACTCCCTCAAAAATACAATTCAACCAATATAAAAAGATAATTTGAATGAATCTGTAAGTGTTAAGGAAATACATTTTTAATTCAAATACTTCTAAAATGAACTCTTCAGACCCAAATGGTTTCACAAGAGATTTCTTCTACACTGTTAAAGAAGAATTAACACCACTTTTATTCAATGTCTTTTACAAGACAGAAGAGTAGAAATCATGTTCCAGTTTATTTTCTGAAGGCAGTTTTCACCAAAGACTAAAACAATGCAGAGAAAACTAAAGAAAAATACTACTTATGAATATAGATATAGAAATCCTTAAGAAAACATAAGCTAGAAAGATATAGCAATATAAAAAATAGCCATAAAACACACAGATTTTATACCAGGGATAAAAAGCTGGAACAACACTCATAAATATATCAACATAATCCATCATGCACCAGGCAAAGAAAGAAAAATTACATGCTCATATCAATTGGTTCAGAAAAAAAATTTGAGAAAATTCATCACATAGTGACAATTAAAAAATGAAACGTTCTCAGCATATTTGCATAGACAGATATCCTTCAGCCTGATTAAAAAAATACAGATCATATTATGCTTAATTTTGAATAATGGAATATTCATCCATTAAGATCAACAAGACAAGGATTACATCCTCATTATTCTATTCAAGTCAGTGCTAGAAGTTCTATTTCACTAAGGCCACAGTACAAAGATCATACAGAATAGAAGAAAAATATAACTTTCCCCATTTGCAGATAACATAATTATCTATTTAAACAATCACAAGTAATGAAGAATAAATGAACAGCAAAATATCCCAAGACTAAATATTAAGTATTTAAGATATAAGACAATTATACAAAAATAAATCATATATCCATATATTAGCACTGAACACATAAAAATGAAAATAAAAATAAGTTTTATCCTCAATAAAAAAGGAAATAGGTATGAAACATGTAGGAATATATACTAAAAACTACACACTAATGAAAGCAATCAAAGTTAGAAATAATAGAGAGGCAGAGCACTCTCTTGGATTAGAAAATCAATATTTTGAAGATAGTAATTCTTTTGAAATTGCTATATAGGTTTATAGATTAATCACAATTCCAATGAAGTCCCAATAAATTTTGTTAATGTGAATAAGAATATTATAAATGTATTGAACACAAAGAATTAGAATAAGTAAATAAGCTTGGAAAAGAGTATAGCAGAAGGTATCTTTCTGCTAATTTTAGGACTTACTGTATATTTAAAGAGATAACAAATGTGTGGCATTGGCAGAGCTGTAAAAGCATAGAGAATAGCAGGAAAGACTGATTACTCAAGGAAAAGACCCACACAAATCATCCAAATGGTTGTTAACAAAAGTAAAAAGCAATCCATTCAAGGCAGAGGAGATAACCTTTACAACAAGTTCTGCTGGTGTAAATGAAAGTACATTTGCTAATTAGCTAGATTTAACCATTTCTCAACATATAAATACTTCAAAATGTCATGCTGTATGCAATGGTTATGTACAATTTTACCTGTCAATAAAAATACGACCATGAAGAAAACTCAATGTAAGTCTCACTTTATGCTAAATTTAACCTAAAATGGAGCTCAGAATAATATGTGAAATGTTAACCTAAAAAAAATAACCTAATAAAGTCTTCAGGATGTAGGAATGGGCAGCAAGTTCTTAGATGTCCAATCAAAATTATGTTTCACAACAGAAAACAATGATAGAGTTGATTGCATCAAAATTAAAAGATATTCTGTGAAAGAAAATAGAGATATGAAAGATAAGCTGCTGAGTAAAATAAAATATTTATAAACTACAGATCCAACAAAAGACCAGGATGTAGAATACATGAAGGACTCTCAAAACTATAAGTGAAGTCAAACATGGTGGCACACTAATGTAATCCCAACACTAGGGAGAGGAAGGCTGAAGCAGGAGGGTTTGAGGCAAGCCTGAGATTCATAGTGAGTTCAAGACCAGTCTG
The DNA here is from genome assembly GCF_053883595.1 of Heterocephalus glaber. NCBI lineage: Eukaryota > Metazoa > Chordata > Mammalia > Rodentia > Bathyergidae > Heterocephalus > Heterocephalus glaber. Next base: position 12,341,766 of record NW_028258346.1, on the reverse strand, counting down.
AACTACATAGCAAAACCCCGTCTCAACAAAACAAAACAAAACAAACAACCAAAAAAACTGTAAGTGCAATCAAAGCAATTTGAATATGGACAAGAGTCATGAGTAAACATTTCAATGCAGAAGATGTATAGTGATGGCAAATTCGCACACAAAAAAGAGATTCCACTCCAGTAGCTATCAGGGAAACACAAATTAAAATCACAGATGAGGAATCACTAAATAGAGATTAGAATTTTGAAAATAAAAAATACTGAAACACAAAATGTCACAGAGGATAGGGTGAAACTGCTGGAAACGTGTCATATATTTCTGGTAGGAAAGTACACGATGCATCTAGTATATATGAGTAGTGTGACAGTTTCTCAAAACAAAAGCAAAAGGATAAACACTGAAATCATGCACACACTATGCAACCCATCAGATTGACTCATACAGACTTATACCAAAGAAATGAAGCATCACATTGTGCCACACAAGCTACTCATGTTTATAGCAGCTTTATTGATGAGGTATGATCAAAACACAATGAATAGTTAGATTTTAAAATATTACAATAAAATCACTCAATCCCCTGAAATAGTTTCCCTCCCTTTGAATACATTTACTCCATCATTTTTGCCACTTTCTGGAGAAGTTCTGGGAGTTCTCTTTTATGTGTGTCTTTAGTCGCTCAGTTTCACTGGATTGATTTGAAGGGTTTAACTTTCATGGTCTTTTTGAAGTTGGGGAAGAGCCACAAGTTGCATGGTACCAGAGTCAATGAATAAGTAAAGTTTTTATTAACAAAAATTCCATAAATGTAAGCTGTAAACTGATTCAGAAAGTGGCAAGAATGTTGGGATCAGTGGATTCAGAATGAGGGGAAGTATGTTGAGGGAGATTAATGGCAATATGTTTTGATCATAATATTTTTAAATTTAAATACTCACCATATTTATTAATCTCATCTCATAGCACCAAACTAGAAACAAGCTGTCTCCTCCAATGGGTTCAAGGTTAAATAAACTGTAGTATATCTGCTCCAAGAAATAGAACACAACAATTAAAAAAGGAACACACTATTTATGCACACAACATCCCTAATGAATCTCCATAGAATTATGTTGAAAGAAAAAGTAGACAATTTCAGAAGTGTACATATCATATAGCTCCATTTGTACAGCCTTCTTGAAATGAAAATGTACCATGGTTAAGAAGGGACTTGAGGGGCCAGGGATGTAGCTCAGTGGTGCCGTGGCTGCCTCTCAAACACAAGGTCCTGAGTTTGATCCCCAGTACTGCACTGTTTTGTGTTTTGATTGTTTCAATGTGAATGTTTTGTGTTTTGACTGTATCATTGTGAATGTTCTGGCTGTAATAGTATTGTACAATTTCTTAACAATCTACCTTGGGGAAGGTGGGGAAAATATACATAAGATATAACAGAATTATTTCTTAAACCCATGCTTCAATCTATAATCATCTCAAAATAAATGACTTAACAAAAACTTTGTTTGCAATTATATCTATAATTTAGTTTTATAATACATGTACTATCTGAAGACTTTGCCAAATACTCAGGTATTTGACAAGTAAATACTTTGACAAGTAAATTCACTGAGATTGAATACATATGTATATATACAAAAAGTTGCTTCACTGAGTTATAATAATATATCTACCCATATCTCACACAGAATACTTGTTATTCTTTTACTAACTAATGACACTTAATTTCTTCCTTTATTCAACAGACACTTATTGAATGCCCACTAGATAATTATCCAATGCTGATGTGAGAAATGTTGCCAAGAGTGGTATGAAATATTAGATTGATGTGGAGAATCAAGTTCAGATTACTTTACAGGGCATATTAAGGATTTTGGAATCTAATTTAAATACTTTGCAATGTCAGTGATAGATCATAAGATTTTCAGGTCTCTATGAGAAGACAGACATTTTTCAAAAATGAAAATATCCAGTAGTTGTCACGAAGAGAACAAAAGAAGCGCATGGTGAGCATAGAGGATTCAACTCAATCAGGTCTAATTTATAACTTTGTCAACTGCCACACCACAGCCTGAATATATCAGTCCTAGGCTCATTGTACTTCACTAAGGTCTTTAAGCTAAATTCAGTGAGGGGCTTGGTCAGGTAGAAAAGAAAGAGGTAAATTGTGACCACCGAAGCCCTCCTAGCCTAATCAGTGTGTATTTTCTCAAGAATGCCTAAGTAAGCTGCACCTATTAATACAGTTGTACTGGGGACTTCAGCTTCCACATGAATTTGGGGTCCAGGAAACACAAGCATTGTAAGGTTTGTATGAACACGAGTAAAGAGTTTCAACAACAGAGATATACCTTTCTCATTCAAATAGCATTGAGGAATGCATTTGCTGGTCAAAAACGAAAACAAATGTAATCGTTTCAGGCCAATTTCAGAAGCTTTACCTGGCAGGCTCCATAAGCTCATCTGCCCTCCTGACACCAGATTTCATAGGAACCACAGATTTCAATGCACCACAGTGTCGGCCCCCTTGGCCGCTTGTGATTTTGTGCATATCTGCATTTAGAGGTCCTTATCTAGGGACTTCAGCCAGAGGTTTATATCTGGAGACCCCAGAGCTGCTGTGGAGACCTCCATACCTAGAGCAGAGGAGGACGCCAGGGACTCTGTCTTCATTCTGACTCAACACGACAGGGCTTTGCTGTTGTGCTGACTTCATCTGACTTTAACTCAGATCACTGTATGCGGGGCAGTGGATAAGGGTGGGAGAAGAGGTGGTTCTCTGGTTTGGCCTCCTTCACTGTCACCTTCAATAGGGCAATAAGTGATTAAAGGCTTAATTGGCAAATCCCACACCTACCAACTCAGCTGCCCTCCTGACAAGACTATATCTTTTTATTCCAGTCAGTTTAATTTCCTACCCCAATTCAGCATAAACTTTGAATGTCTGGGTTTTACTGTTTTAAATTGATTTAAAATATATTTTAATCCTCTAGTTCCAACCTAGGTTATATTTTATTGCTTGACTTATTACCATAATAAATAAGGCATTTTCTCTCTCTGCCATTAAGATGCTATAATATACCACCCTTATTATTGCTAATATATAGTGAAACCTTTTAGAATATTGGCTTTGGAATGACCAGGCATCAAGCATTAATAAGATTTATATGCAAACTCCATCTAGAAAATCATAAAAGGATGAGTGCAGTTTTTATATATTAGTACCAATTTCTTCAGGTGGGATGGCTGCCCAATTGTTAGAATTTGTTTAAGAAAATCTCAAGTGCCTCACAGATCTTTTGTTAAATTGTCTGGCACTTTATAAAAGGACATGAGTTATTGCACTGATTACTCAGATGATTTTATTTGCTAAATGATTGAGAGCCAGAGAAATACAATTAGGTCAAATCTACAAATCATATATAGACTATGCTTATCTATCTAATGATAGCTAATTTATCCCCCTACCCTAAGTGAGAAAGATCTCTCATAATTTATGACTAATATTATTAAAAATTATACTATTCACTAATTCTAGATTATTCAATAGGAGGTATTTATCAACATTTGAAATGGTCTTTGACATAACATAGGTATTCAGTTACTACGGAGTGAATACCTATACTATGTATTCAGTAACTATGGAATGAATAAAATAATTGTAAGTAAATAAATGATTTAATTAGTGTATTATATCTCACTTGACAGTCAAAGCTGTCAGGTATGGTGGATAACATCTTCCTTAAGAAGAAGTGAAGTTTGTGAAATATTATGATTTCTTGCAGAAAATTATAAAACTGAATTGTATATCTATCATTAAAGTTCAAAATCCTGTGCAATTTTTGCTTCATCATATTTTGTCCTCATGATACTTCGACATTTTCTATGTAAAGAGCCATTTCCAAAACAATAATGAAGGCACAGCTATGAAGGCAAGACTTTCATTCAATTTCATCCTTTGAGAAGAATTCTAGTTGTTGAAAGTGGAAACGAAGCAGCATATTCTGTACCACTACAAAGTCCAAAATGTAAATAACAAATATCACTTAGTAGTTTGCTCAAGCTTTGTTTTTCTCCCCAGAGCACTATATTGCTCTTTATCATTCACAATTAAAAGAAAAAAATGAGCTCTGCACTCATCTATGCTACTGATAACTGCATGATGTGATTAATATGATACCAAATAGCTAAAACCTTACCTGTAACATGAAAGTGATAGGAAAGGTAACATCTATGAATTACAAGAATCTCTCACATCTTTGAAAATGTCAACGTTTACATTGGTAATATCCATATATATGTGCAAAAGTATACAGTGTCTTACTATCAATATCAGTCAAGAATATTATTCTTTCAAAAGTTTAGGGTATGTTCCTAAAGTTAGGGTTCCCTGTAAATATGTTATGTACAGCATGTATTCACCACCCCTGGTAGTTGAAAGTGCAGATAATGAAGTGATAGGCAGGTGAGAAAAGTTTAAATATAGAGAAAATTGACATTTAGGATTATATTTGTAATCTAATCCTCCTCTTTATAGTTAATGTTACTCATTGGATCACTAAGGAGCTAAACAACTTCATAACAGAAAGCTTTTAAGGAGCTACAATTAATGAAAACATTCATTTGAAGGTCAATGTAATTTAGATATTTAATAAATATTAATTTGGAAATAGTTTTACAAGCATTTTAGCTGAAAGTGCTTCAAACATTTGAGCACATTTTTTAAAATAGCAATTGATTTTTTAAAACTGGCTTTTATCTCTGGTTTCCAATTCTTGTTTATAAATTATAAAATTCATAACAAGTTCTATGAGTTTTTACTCCATTAACAAATTATCATATCTCAAAGTGTGTAGTATGAGCTACATGTTAGAACAGAATGTTCTTACACTGCTGAACATTTCAGCGTGTTCTGCCCAGTTCACTTTTCTCTGTTAATCGTAATTATGTTAATCTTTGGATATTATCACAATAGGGATGTTCATCAAGATAATAAAAAAGTATTGAGAAATGAATATTATTTTATTTTATTTTATTTTTTGTTAAATTCTTTTATTGGAACATTTTAGATATACAACACAATTACATTTCTCATTGGGAATTGTACCTTTACATAATGCATCTTGGTTCTTATTTTTTCCCCTTTCCTAGCCTTCCCTTCACCCCCTCCACCCTTGCCTATTTACAAAGACTTTATTTCCATTTTTTCCATTTCTCATCATTTTTCCTTTCCCATCTTTCCTTTCCCCTGTCCCTCCCACTACCCCTACCCCTTTGGACCTTTTCTTCCTATTTTACATTTTCTATTATTCATTCTAATCATTGGTACATTTTAGGTATACAATATAATGACATTCATCATTGGAAATTTGCACTTTTACATAGCCTCTCTTGATCCTTATTATTTACCCTTGCCCAGCCCTCCCTTCAACCCCTCCATGCCTCCCTATTTACAAAGATTTTGTTCCTATTTTTCCATTTTCTCATATTAATCCCATTCCCTTCTATCCTTTCCCCTAGACCTCCTACTTCCTTCCCCTTTGCCCCTTTTCTTCCTATTTCACATTAATTATTATACATTTTAGTCCTTATTTACACTTTTAATTTCTCACACCAGAGAAACTATAGGGTATTTATACATGTGTGTCCTATTTATTTCACATAAGAGTATCACCTCAATGTGCATCCACTTAGCTATAAATGTCTCTAATTTCTCATTTTTTATGGCTGAGTAGTACTCAATTTTATTAAAAAAAACCCCACATTTTCTTTCTCCAGTCTCCAGTTGATGGGCATTTGGGCTGTTTCTAAGTTTTAGCTATCACAAACTGTGCTGCTATGAACATGGGTGCACATATATCACTGTGGTATGATTCTTTGAATTCTTTGGGGAAGATACCCAGCAGGGGAATAGTGGAGTCAAATGGCACTTCCAGTCCTAGTTCTTTGAGGTATCTCCATACTGATTTCCACAGTGCTTGCACCAGTCTGCACTTCCACCAGCAGTGGAGCAGGGTTCCTCTTTCCCCACAGCCCTGCCAGCATTTGTTATTGGTTGATTTCATGATAGCAGCCATTCTTTCTGGAGTGAGGTGGAATCTCTGCATTGTTTTCATTTGCATCTCTCAAATGACCAGTGATGTTGAGCATTTTTTCATGTATTTATTTGCTATTTCTACTTCTTTGTCTGAGAAATGTCTGTTCATTTCAGATGCCCATTTTTGGAGTGGATCTTTACATTTGGGAGGTCTGATCTTTTTAAGTTCTTTATAGATTTGAGATAGTAGAACATTGTCTGAGGAAGAGCAGGTGAAGATTTTTTCCCACATTGTGGGTTGTCTCTTCACACTGCTGCTGATTTCTCTTGCTGTGCAGAAGCCTTTTAATAAGAAGACATCCCACTTGTTGATTGTTTGTGCTAGTTCATGGGCAACTGAGGTTTTGTTCATAAAATCTTTCCCTACACAGATGTCTTCAAGGGTTCTACCTAACCTCTATTCCAACTGGTTCTTTAATCCATTTTGATTTTAGTTTAGTACATGGTGAGAGATATAGGTCTAGTTTTAATCTTTGGCAAGTTGAAGCCCAATTTTTCCAGCACCATTTATTAAAGAGGCTATCTTTCCTCCAGTGAGGGTGTTTGGCTCCTTTATTGAAGATGAGGTGGCTGAGTATGTCTGGAGTTGTTTTGGCATCTTCTAATCTGTTTCACTGGTCCTTAAGTCTGTTTCTTTGCCAGTACCATGCTGTTTTTATCACAGTAGCTTTGTAGTATAGTTGCAGATTGGGGATTGTGATACCCCCTGCCATGTCTCTGATACCTAGAATTGCTTTTGCTATTCTGGGTCTCCTCTTGTTCCAAATCAATTTTTGTATTATTTTCTCAAGGTCCATGAAGGATGCTTCTAGGATCTCAATTGGAATTGCATTAAATCTATATAGCAGTTTTGGAAGTATGGCTATTCTCATGATATTAATCCTTCCTATTCAGGAGCAGGGTATGTCTGTCCATTTTCTGATACATCTTCAATCTCTCTCTTCAGAGTGCTACAGTTTTCAGAGAAGAGATCTTGATTTCTTTCATTAGGTAGATTTCTAGGTATTTCAGGTTTTTGGATGCTATTGTGAAAGGAATTATTTGCCCTATTTCTGTCTCAGTGAGTCTGTCAGTTGTGTAGAGGAAAGCTATTGATTTTTGTGTGTTGACCTTGTAACCAGCTACTTGACTGAATTTGATTATTAAGTCTAGAAGACTTTTGGTGGAGTTCTTGGGGTCTTCTATACAAAGTATCATGTCATCTGCAAATAATGACAATTTGACTTCTTTATTTCCTTCTTTATTCCTTTTATTTCTTTCTCTGGTCTAATTGCCGTAGCTCATGTTTCCAGAACTATATTGAACAAGAGTGGTGATAGTGGATATCCTTGTCTTGTTCTTGATTTTAGTGTGAAGGATTTCAGTTTTTGACCATTTAATATGATATTGGCTGTTCGTTTTTCATAGATGGCTTTTATCAGTTTGAGGTAGAGACCATCTATTGCAATTTTATGTAGGGTTTTTATCATAAATGCATGTTGGATTTTGTGAAATGGTTTTTCTGTGTCTATGGAGATAATTATATGGTTTTTGTCCTTGGCTCTATTGATATAGTGTATTACATTGATTGATTTACGTACATTGAACCATCCCTGCATCCCTGGGATGAATCTCACTTGATCAGGGTGTATGATCTTCTTGATGATCTTCTGCATTCTGTTTGCCAGTATCTTATTAAGTATTTTTGCGTCTATGTTCATTAGTGAGATTGGCCTATAGTTCTGCTTTTTTGGTTGGATCTTTCTCTGCTTTGGGGATCAAGGTGATGCTTGCTTCCAGGAATGAATCTGGGAGTATTGCTTCCCTTTCAATTTCATTGAAGAGTTTAAACAGTAGTGGCAGCAGTTCCTCTCTAAATGTCTTGTAAAATTCAGCAGTGAAGCCATCCGGGCCCGGGCTTTTCTTAGTTGATAAGTTTTTAATTACATTTTCAATTTCATTGGTTGATATTGGGTTGTTCAGAATTTTTAGGTCTTCTTCATTCAATTTTGTTAATTCATATGTATCTAGGAATCTGTCCATTTCTTCTGTGTTGTCCATCTTATTGGCATATAGGTTCTAGAAGTAGGTATTGATGATCCTCTGGATTTCTGCTGAGTCTGTAGTTATTTCACCCTTTTCATTCCTAATTGCATGAATTTGGGCCTTTTCTTTCCTTTTTCTTATAAGGTTGGATAAGGGTTCGTCAATTTTGTTGATTCTTTCAAAGAACCAACTTTGGCTTCATTGATTTTTTGTATTATTCTCTTAGTCTCCTTTGCATTGATTTCTCCTCTGATCTTTATAATTTCTTCCCTTGTATGAGCTCTGGGGTTGTCCTGCTTTTCTTTTTCTAGAACCTTGAGGTATAGCATCAGCTTGTTCAATTGGGCTCGTTCTGTTTTTCTAATATGCGTATTCACTGCTATGCATTTTCCTCATAAGACTGCTTTCATTGTGCCCCATAGATTCCAATATGTTGTATTGTCATTGTCATTTAATTGAAGGAACTGTCTGATTTCTTTAATTTCCTCTGTAACCCATTGGTTATTCAGAAAAGTGTTATTCAATTTTCATGTGTTTATGAAATTTTTTGAGTTTCTTTTGCTATGGATCTCCAATTTCATCACACTATTGTCTGATAATATACAGGGGATAACTTCAATTCCTTTGCACTTACTTAAACATGTTCTATGTATGAGCATGTGGTCTATTTTGGAGAATAACCCATGTGCAGCTGAGAAGAATATGTATTCTGATTTTGTGGGGTGGAAGACTCTGTAAACATCTGTTAAGTTCATTTGTTCAAGAGTTCGATTGAGTTCTAGTAATTCATTACTTATTTTTTGTCTAGTTGACCTATTTGTGACAGTGGGATATTGAGGTCCCCCACTACAATTGTATTAGTGCATATATGACTTTTCATGTCCGTTAGTATTTGTTTTATATAGTTGGGCGCAGTAGTGTTTGGTGCATAGATATTTATGATTGTCATCTCTTCCTCTTGGATTCTTCTCTTTAAAAGGATGTAGTGTCCTTCTTACTCTCCCTTAATCAGTGTTGGTGTGAAGTCTACTTGATCTGCAAAGAGGATAGCTACTCCTGCTCTTTTTCAGGTTCCTGTCACAAGGAGTATTGTTTTCCACCCTTTAACTTTCCATCTATGAGTTTCCTTTTGAATGAAGTGTGTTTCTTGTATGCAGCATATTGTTGGATTTTCCTTCGTTACCCATTCTGCCAATCTATTTCTTTTGATTAGTGAATTGAGACCATTAATATCGATGGTTATAACTGAAACGTATTGACTTGTCATTGGCATGACTTTCTTTTTGTTGGGTTCTCCCCTTTTACATTTAATTTCTTGTCATGTCAGATGGGTTCATTCTGCTTTGCTTCCTGGGGTTGTGATCCCCAATGCCTGTTCCTAGGATAATGTGTAAAATTCTTTGGAGTGCTGGTTTGATATTCACAAAGTTCCTAAGGTGCTCTTTGTCATGAAAATATCTTATTTCTCCATCAATTTTTAAAGATAGTTTTGTAGGGTACATCAATCTGGGTTGGAGGCTGTTTTCTTTTAGGGCTTGGAATACTTCACTCCAAGCTCTTCTTGCCTTGATGGTTTGTGTTGAGAAGTCTGCTGTGATTTTGATGGGCTTTCCTTTGTATGTGATTTGTTTCTTTTCTCTGACTGCTTGGAGAACTTTGTTCTTCTGTTGAGTTTCTGGAATCTTAACAATTATATGCCTATGTGTAGATTTTTTTTGATCCAGGCTATTTGGAGTCCTATATGCCTCGCTTATCTGTATGTCAAGCTCTTTTCCCCTGCTTGGGAAGTTTTCTGCCATTATTTCTGTGAAGAAATTTTTTATGTCATCTGCACTCTCTCCTGTTTCTTCATTGACTCCAATCAGTCTTATTTTATCCTTCTTTGCATCATCTAGCAGGTGCTGGATTGAATTCTCATGTTCCCTTATAATTTTGAAGCAATTTTTCTTTTCCTGGTCATTAATTGCAGTCTTATCTTCTATATCTGAAATTCTGTTCTCACATTAGGTCATTCTGCTGTGTAGACTTTCAATGGAGTTTTTCATCTTCTGGAAATCTATTTGCATCTGTTTTTTGGATTTCATTTGTTTCCTATGTTGGGATTCCATCATGTTCCTCAGCTCCTCTGTAGATTTATGAATCATGTCTTGCACTAGGATCACAATTTCTCCTGTTATCTGAGAAATTATTTCTGATTTCATTTTTTCCAGATCCCCTTCTGTTCCCAGTTCAGTGGGTCCAGGTGGTTGAGTATCAGAGTTGTCCATCTCATTTCCCTTTGGGGTTGCTGTAGGTGATCTGAAAGTCTGGTTTTGAGACTTATGTATGTGTTTTCTCATTTCAACTGGTGGGGGGTTGTTGGTGCCTGCTTGGATTACCTCCTCTGAGCTGGGAGAGATGGAACAGGGGCCAGGAGCAGTGGTAGGGATGGTGGCCCAAAAGCCCTTTCCTGTGGGCTGGGAGCAACAGGAGGGATTGTGGCCAGGAAGCCCTTTCCTCTGGACCAGGAGCATTGGGCCGGCAGCTCAGAAGCCCCTACCTCTGGGCCAGGAGTGGTGTGACTCAGTACCATGGTCTGGTGGTCCTGTGTCCTCTGCGCCTTTGTAGTGTGGAACCAGGTGGCTGTACAGAGGAGTGTGTGGGGGAGTCCAGTGGATTGTTGCCTGGGCAGGGGCTGATTTGGCATGTTCCGTGTGACTCATGACCTCGGTAGGGTGTGCCCAGACCTGCCTGTCTGCAGCAGGCTTGAGAAATGAATTTTATTTACCAGACTATTGTATAAGCAGTAAAGATGAGTATATTTATAAAATACATATAACAAAGCCTGAATGTTATACAGAGTCCACCAAAAAATGTATACACACTTCAGGAAAAGATAAACTTGTATAAATATGTAGTACTAAATTTATTGAGACATCATGAGATTAATACAAGTTATCTTTGGTCTCTACAATTACAAAAGCTGCTCAAAGCAGTGGCCATTAACTTCCAGACAGTTATTAGTATGGCAAACTGCTTAGGTAACCTTGGTCATTGAGATTGCTGCACAAGCATTTTTAATTTCTTCTCTATGGCTGACAGTGTAATAATAGGTTTTCTGTGATAAAAGACATCCTCTAGAATCCCCCCCTTAAGAGGGTAACACTGTTGAGAAAACCTCATACTATATTTCTTTTCCTGATGTGTGTATACATTTTTTGACAGACTCTGTATAAGTTTGTAATTACAATAAATTTGTGAAACCCTTGTATTTATTAATTTAGTCAGAGATGTCTTAAAATACCTTAAGAATGAAAACTCACTAATAAAAAGTTAAGTGGTATATGGCTATGTAGCTATAAATAAGTAGTTAAGTTCTGTGTAACCAGTATTTTCCAGTTCTCAGATAGAACACTAGTTCTAAGTCAAGAAATTTATTTCTAGTGAGTGGGGTATATGGAATATTTATGTCATTAAATGTGTAAATTTAATAACTGTTCTTTCCACAGTGTGCTTTCTAAGTAGAGTTGCCCACCTCTGAGGCAGCTCAGACACATCAATATTTGAAGTTCAGAACCACAGTTGCCTAACACATGTGATATATAGAGACAAGACCCTCTCTGAGGGAGTTTTTGCTTCATTAGAAGATAAAAATCTACATTTGAAGGACTCACAATTTTCCACAAATTTTGTTTTATGTGTGTTCCATAAAATCTGTTTTAAGACAGATTCTACAGAGCAAGCCCTAGGAATATTTTCAGCTCTCCTGTAAGATAATTAGTCTATATTACTTTCTCCTGTGAAATTACTTATTTAGCCAAATTTGGCAGTGGGTAAAGTACAAATGCACAACAAGATCATAGACGGTCATGACAGAAAATGCACGTTTACAATTTACAAAGCATAGTTGTAGATAATGTACTTGGAGATTTAAGATGATTTGAAAGAAGGTGAGAGTTCAGGTTAAGATCAGCTCAGTTGCAACAAACAGAAGCAGTCTGCGGGTTTAACAAATACAGTGAACACAGTTTCTTTAAAAAAGTTTATCACAAACTCAAGGAAAGGAATCTAGACTTGAAGAGACATGAAAACCTAAAAAACAGCATCTATTTCTGTATCTCATTTTCATTTCTTTCTTAGCATGTGCCAAGTGGATTCTATCTCTGCTCATCAACTTTTTCTTTCTTGCCCTCTTCCTGTCAGGATTATCTAAGTTTGCCTATTACTACTGTGCCCAAAAGCAAACTTAGCCTACTGTTTCTCAACTCTTAGTTTGAGTTCTGATAGGGAAAATTTGAATGAGAGGGAGGACAGAAAGGAAAGAAAGAAAGTAGTATGGGAATGGCCACACAAAAGAACCTTTATCATATTCTTCCAGCTTGGATGAGTACACACCTTCTTTCTAATTTGATATCATAAAAGGGGAGTGAATAAGTCCTTTTGGATGTAAGTAGGGGAGGAGGAAGCTGATCTCAAATTTGAAATGACCTTTAAGAAGCCAGATAAGATGGATGCTCTACACCAAAGAGAACAAATGCAGTCACTGAAAAAAGAGAATTCTAGTCTCATTCTAGTCTCTTGTTGTTGGTTTTTTTTTTTTTTTAACTTTTTTTGGTACTGGGGATCAAACTTGGGACCTTGCACTTGCAAGGCAGGTAGTGGCACCACTGAGCTAGATCCCCGGCCCAAAAAGACATACTGAGTAAGAAAGACTATGGAGGGAATCATAATGAGCACCTAAGGCACGATATATTTAGGGGCAAGCAGGATATACAGAAACAAAAACAGAGAATGACCCAAAAGATACACAGCAGATCGAGAAAGAACACTAAAAATACCAATGAGGAGGTAGTTTCTGAAGGATAAAAGTGGCAGCCATGATAAATCTAAAATGAAAATAAAGACCGGCACATAGGAAGCATCAACAAACTTACAGAGAGGTGTTTCAGTGGCATGAGATGAAGACAGAGGTTGGATTGGTACAATTCAGCAAGGGAGTGCAGGTACTGAAAGTCAAACACTGAGTGCAGAACACAGACTTGAGAATCCAAGTGGAGGAGAGGTATGAGGGAGGAGGAAGAACTTGTTCAAATGGGAAGCAAGAGTTGAGGAAACAGAGCTTTTGTAAATGGGGGGAGAAGAGCTGTAGGGAGGGCAGGGGAAAGGGACAAAAAAAGAATTAATATGTATTATATACATATGCGAATTCTCCATGGTGAATGTGATCATTTTTTAATATATATTAATAAAAACAGGAATTGTAGCAGTTAAAAAGTTGCCAACATATGTTGGAATCTTAGTAATATTCAGGTTTTCATAACTTTCCTATTTTATGTGTATAGGAGCAAGAAAGACTACACCCTAGTGAAGAGTAATTTGATGGTAAGCAAGAATTTAATCTTATTATTTATTTGTTTTTATTTCTATTGACTTTGTTTTTGAAAATCTGTTCCAAACTGTTGTTGGAAAAACAAGTTTACCAATTATCACACACATATCCTTATAAATTAGCTTGCTCTTCAATGTATGCATTTACATACATATAAATATACATACATAATTTATACTGTACCATATACATACTAATAGTATATTGTATTAACATACTGTGTTTGTGTGTAAAACTGCTCATTATTTTTCTGGATCATCAAAATTATTTTCTAACTATAATTGATTCTACATTTACAGGTAACTGAAATAAGTAACACAAATCATTTGTTTAAGGTACTCAATGGCAAAGAGGCACACCCTCAGGTCTCTTTAGAGATCATATTCCAGATTTTATTCTTCAGGAAATAAAAGCATTTCTAGGCAATAGAAATATTAATGGATTTGCAGGAAGTGTCCTCTTCAAGCACTATTGTAATGAGAAATACAGTACACTTTCTCATTCCTCAAATTTAGCTCTAATGGAAAGAGTGGTCATTTGGAATTCAAACAAAATGGAACATCACCAGTTTTGTGCACACATGGGCTCAAAATATTTCATATCTATTAAATTTAGTTTACTAATCTGTAAAGTAGAACACAGCCGCTTTGTTTCTAAGAAAACATAGAAAACATCTAACACACTGGACAGTAAATAGATTTGAAATGAATAGAAGCAGGAACAACCAAAACATGCAAGTTTCTTTTATGCATTACATTCAAGCATCAATTGTGCTAAGGGAATTGATTGATTTGAGTTATTAATAAGACCAAAATGTAAAAAGCATGTGGAGCGAAGCTTACACATCTATTTAATCACTTTAATTTTTCCTACTCTGCAGGTTACTTGCTAAACAAGATACAGGTGTTGGCTTTGAAATAGACAAATAAAACAGGCATTAATTGTATATCCCTGTGTGTGTGGAGCATCATCTACAAGCCGTGCAGAGTTAGCAAAGCTTTTCACAAGTTTTCACAGTTAAGGAAGGGAAACAAGAGTCCAGCAGTGCCTTGGAGACCAAATAGTGGAGAGAAAATTATCGAGATAGCAATATCAAAAGTGGGATTTACAGTCATCCAGAATCTACTCCATTTATCGAAAGTCACAGCTGTAAAATCTCATTGTTATTTAATGCTTTAATGTCTTTTACTGCATTTACCTGCAAAGTGGTTCTATTATCTCCTCATAGAAATGCTAGAAACAGGATTCTCTGATGAATTTTTGGGAAACCCATAGTAATGATGATGCTCTCACAGCAGTATCATAAAGAAAAGGAGAAAATAAAAGCATTTTATGGCTGAAATAACTAAAATGAGTAGAAAAAAAGTTTGAGGCTGGCTAGGAAATGTGGCAGGAGTCATAAATAATATTTGGAGTCTAATTATAGATAAATTCACTATTATGACACTAATGTGATTATTTAACAAATAATTTTATTGGTTTCTATGAGATATTACGTCCTGTGCATTAGTCCAATGCAGCATAATCATATCCTTCCCTACCTGATCAAATTTTTATGATCACTCTTTTTCAGTTCAGTAAGTTCCTGACTTATGAATGAGTTCTGTTCTCAGGACACATTCTTAATCAGATTCATTCATAAGTCTGACAAAGTGAGTCTTATTCACTTTTGAGACCATTGACATTGTATTTCATTTATTAGTCCATGTTTGCAGTACATAATGATTACGTTTTTGTGGGAAGTTGAAACATACACATGACACATCTTAATTCTTTTTTCGTCTCTTTTTCCCTTCTCTCAACCCTTCCCCCATCATCTCTTGATCCTCTTCCCATTTAAAGAAGATCTATCTCCCTACTTCCTATTATTTGTCTTCTATTTTGCTCTTCATTCACCTTTTGGGTCTCTCATAGAAGAGAAAGCATGTGATATTTAAGCCTGTGTTTCTGACTCATTTCACTTAACATTTTGGTCTCCAGTTGCATCCACTTTCCTATAAATGACTCACATTTATTCTTCTTTAAGGCAGAGAATTAAAGCATATGCCATTGTGTGTAAATGCATTTTTTTAAATACATTCATCTACTTATGGATATATAGACTGCTTCCAAGACTTATCTATTATGAGTTGTGCTGCTGTAAACATGTGTATGCATATATTACTGTAGTGTGATATCTTTAACTCTTTTAGGAACATACCTATAATGGGAATATCTGGGTCAAATAAAATTTCTAATTTTTTTGAGGGATCTCCATACTGATTTCCACAGTGGTTGTACTAGTTTACTTTCACAGCAACAATGTAAAAGACTTCCTTTCTCCCTGCCACCATGCCAACATTTGTTATTATTTAATTTCTTGATGATGGCCTTTCTTTCTGAAGTAAGATGGAATCTAAGTTTTATTTTAATTTAACATTTCTCTAATAGCCAAGGATGTTGAACATTTCTTCACATATTTGTGGACCATTTGTACTTCTTTTGAGAAATGTCTATTCATTTTGCTTGCCTGATTTTTTATCAGGTCTTTTAATTTGGGCGACATGTATTTTTGACAGATGAGATATCAGTGAATGCTAACATTTGCAAAATAGATCATTCAATACATGGTGCAATTTTCCCTTCAATTACTATCAATAGGAAAGGATGGGAAAGGATCCAGTCTCTTGAGTTCACTTAATCTTCAAGTCTTGGATCACAGACACAGATGGCAGAGAAGTAAGAGTCCTAAGGAACAAAAAGTGAAAACAAATACCAATTAATTTTCTCTTTTTATTTTCTTCTAAAGAGACATTATCTTGGAAAGATCATAACATTTAGAATCATAATCACTAACATTATGTCCTTCATGTGAACTACATGTGTTACAGTTTAAAAACTAGACTTTTGGGAAAATACAAGTTAGAAAAAAATAGAATACACAAGGTTATCCTGCCTGCCTTATCTTCAGAGAAAATGTTTCTAATTCAACAGTTTCAGATTAGTTGCAATTTTTAAAATTTTATTATTTCAAATTTTTTGTTCTGTTTATTTTCCTTTCTCCCTCTTTCTCCTCTTTCCCCTTTCTTTCTCCAATTTTGCTGTATGGGAAAACAGATCTAGAACTTGCTAATAAGTGGCTGTCAAATTCCACCCCAATACTTTTAAGTTGTGAAATACAAATTCTCACTACTCTGTTCAACAGTGTAACAGTTGGTTTCCGAAGAAGGAATATTGGTATAGTACTGCTTAGAGAAATTTAGAAAACCTAGATAGTTATCTTTTACTTATTCCTCCCAGTTTATGGTTATAAGTGATTCAAGAAGTTTGTACATCATCCATATGAAACATAGTATTATTTTTATATTTCAACAAGGAACTTTAACCTCTGATGGCTATTTTTCTAAATTTAATGTTACTATAAATTCTCACTAGTGTCATTATAAATGTTTTTTAATAAAGCCTTTTAGTCATGTATTGGGAAAATGTCAGTCTTTTAGAGAAGGTTACCTAATTGAAGAACTTTTACAAATGCCCTCAAAGAGATGGCATAAATCCTGTGGACACATGCTCAAGCACTCTGTGATTCCTGCTGCTTCACAGGTGTGGTTCCTTCCCTCAAGAGCACCCTTCCATTTCTTTCTGATTAACTCTCCCTTCAAGACTGTGTACAAAGCACCTCTCCTGTGACTCTTCCTCCAAATCCCAGAGCATATTCAAAACCTCTGTCTTGTATAGTCTAGCCTGTTTTGCATAGACCCTTCTATGCCTTCATCCCATTTTTCCTTGTGTTACAGATCTGTTTCCCCAGCTGGCTAATAAACTCCTGCAGGGCATAAATATTCCTGTTCACCTTTATGTCCAGTGATTAACTTACTGAGTTTAAGAAAGAAGCAAAAGTGATCGAAGCTTTACGGAAAGATCTCATTGTGACTTTCTTTAGAAAAAATGATTGCAGGTTGCCATCTTCATGGGTTCCTTCAACCGGATAGGAACAATGATATTATTCTTTTGGTGTTATTTGTTTCTTGTCTCTTTGCTTTTGCCTAAGTTAGCTCAAGAAAGGGAAAGAATGAAATTTTTGAATGAGCTATTTTCTAGTATTTATCATGGTGCAAGAACGAACATTAAGAGGAGACTTTTGAAAATATTTCACAAATCAGAATTGTTAAATAACTGAGAGAAAAGATGAAGATTTTAGTGATAATACTTCTTGGGACATGTCAAAGTCATTAAAATATAATTTTAAAAAAATTGAATTGTTAACAAAACAATGCCAGAAATGATTAACTTAAAATATCTTTATAGATTTTCATTAATATCACAAAATACTCTTAAAGTCAGAAAAATCATGGAAATTGAAAATATGTAGAGACCTAAATTTTCTCAAAGGAATATAAATTGATCCAAGTTCACAAGCAACTAAAATTATGATATACTAAATAGGAATATAATTACCAATAGTAAATATTTCATAGCCAAACATATGTATAATTAACTGATTTTTCTTTTGTAGATTAAAATAATGTTGCATAAATGGTATCTATTAATGTTTACTCATTATAAATTTCAAAGTCTAAGAAAATTGTTATTTCTTTTTCAAATTGTGATTACAATCATTGAATTCATTTATATCTGCAGCTGTGTTCAGCTGTGACACTACCATTTCAGCATAGAATCTCCTAGAAAACAGTCAATAATTTAGTACTATAACTGTCATTAAAATTGCTTACCAAATTTCTTGTAAAGATTCAGTAGACTTCAGGAAAAAGGCAAAAATGTAATTGTTAACTTGGCAGAATGAAAGAATATCTGGATTCTTTATTTGTGCTGCATTATTAACATAAAAGTATTGCAAAACCAGCTACACAATCTCTTCATATACAAAAGCTAGCAAATTCCAGAGAGATATTTGACAGTTATAGGAGTTTTCATTATCCCTGAAACATACTGATATCTTTTAATATAGTTCCTGAAGTTTGCTGTATCACTTCCAATACAATATTATTTGGTAAACTCAGCTGCATTATTATCATAATTAATAAGTCACATCTTAATTCAGTATTTAAATGTTTGATTTTGTGGAGATATATTGTCAAAACTACTTAAAAATCTTGGGAGTTACTCACAGAGCTACATGCTATATGCTTTTTTATTCAAACAAATATAAACTTGATGTGACTTTTCTCCTTCCTTCAGTGTACTTAAAAGAATTGGCTTATATCTTTTCTACAAGTACTTTCAGTTTTAAATAAAGTTTCTTTAAATTTCAAGCTTCATTCCAGTTTTCTTTAAAACATTATCATGATTTATTTCTCTCAAAATTTCAACTCTTATGCAAGTATATTTCCTGATATTATCTCCATATACAGCACTTACCTTTGTAAGCAAAGATAGCTTGAAATAAAGAGAACATATTTTCAGTTCAAATTAACAATCATGCATTGATCGGTCAAGCAGAGGAATGGAGCTCACATGCATGACCCTCTTCCTCCGCCCTGACATGTGGCCATGCATGAACAACACCTAAAGACAGTTGATGATGTAAGAAGAGTATCGCATAGAATTTTAATGCATGTAAACAATGAGATGTTCTTACTAGTCTGAAATTTTATGATCGTTGATCTTCCTCAAATCTTCCAGAATTGGCTTGTCTTAGAAATATTTCAACATTCCATGAACTCCTGGTTTTTATCATGCTGAGAACCACCATAATCTAGACCTCATTTTTTTTCAGGAATTGGCCTACATAATTTTTCTTTGCACATTACGCAGATGTAACAGATCATTAGTCAATTCATTTACTGGGGGAAAAGTACTCAGCGTCCTGATTCAAGTCTATTTTCTACCTCCATTTCTATCTCTTGTTGGCACATTGTTTTCTCCTCATGTTCTTTTGATCCATTGCCCACTGCATTTGTTTTATCAAGAGGACCATGTCCTATTTTCTTCCCAATTCAAGAGCATGCTCATGAGAATTTAGTGGTTTAACATGATGGTCTCAATGACGCGAGGCTGTACCAAAAGCAGATGTACAATAGGTGCTCAGGGTACTCAGCCGAGGTTCTGGGTGTAGCCTAAAACTGGCTGAAACCATAGCAGAAAAATCGAATCAAATAATAGTTTTTCAGAATAGTCAGAGGTAATGAAAATGAAAGATGCTGTGTCTAATAAATATTTCTGTCTTTGTTTGGACATGTATACTACTGATAAGGCTAGCGCTTATCTCAGCATTACCATGGAGATTCTAATTTCACTTCTTCCTTCCCTTGAGTCATCTCCTGGAAACAAAAGATCCTTCGTGAGTGAGTCTCATCGGCCAAACCCAGATAAATTGCTCTTGCCAAAGGGGAAGGAGAAATCTATGTTCCCTCAGTTTCATTCTAAAGAATACTATTCTTCCCCACAAGAATCATACAAATATGGAATTCTTAAAGTTAGGAAGGGCTTCAGATGTCACATATTTTGATCTAAAATAATCACCTTCTAAAGCTTTGTGTTACATTCTGTCATCAACTTTCATAAATCTTCTTACAAGCAGATATGGAGAACATGGTAATATGCCTACACTTAACATATAGTCCCTTGCTACTATGCTATTTATAATTAGTCAAATAAAACCATGTGACCTATCTTTTCATTATATAACAGAATCTTTTATCTGTCAGATGTTTTAATTTTGATGAAGAAAGAGCTTCTTAGTGTTGTTTGGATCTTCACTGAGAAATATTTTTCTATCCTCTTAGAGTGGCATATTTTGCTGATCCCTGTGAGTCTGTCCTGACCCTTGAACTCAGGTGATGTGGCCCACTACAGAAGAGGTGAGGGAAGTATCACCTTGGCCTGGATAGCATCATGGATCTAGAAATACTGCATGGAGAACACATTAGTCACAGATTCCCTGTAAGTCAGACCCACTTGGTTTCTGTACTCCTGGCAAACCCTAGACACATCCTTATTCTCTGCCTGCATTTACTGGTTTACTTCACTTCTGCTATTTAATGTTTTAACAATACCACACTTTGGTTCCATTGTAATTTTGCGTGTCATGTGTTCGTTTGCTTGTTTTTCTTTAATTAATTTTGTTGGTACATTTTAGGTATACAATATAATGACATTCACCATTGGAAATTTGCACCTTTACATAATCTCTCTTGGTTCTTATTTTTCCCCCTTCCCCTGCCCTCCCTTCAACCCCTCCATCCTTCCCTATTTACAAAGACTTTGTTTCCATTTTCTCATATTAATTCCATTCCCTTCTTTCCTTTCCCCTACCCCTCCCACTTCCCCTACCCCTTTGCCCCTTTTCCTTCCTATTTCACATTATCTCTTATACCTTTTAGTCCTTATTTACACTTTCATTTTCTCACACTAGGGAAACTATAGTTTATCCTTTGATTTCACTATGGTTCTTACCTATGTAGATTCATGTTATAACATTTGGGAGATTTTTCACATTTAGTTTTTCAAAGATATTGTATGTATTATTTTTCTCTCCTTTTCCCACATGTCATGAGGGTCTCTCCATATTTTTTTAATTCAAACCATTTCTATTGGTTCTGTAAATTTAGATATTGGTATCAATCTGCCTTCAAATATACCAAAATTTTCTGCCATCTTCAAAGTGCAACTATGTCTATCTTAATATAATATCCATTTCAGATACTGCAATTTTATAATGCAGATTTTTCTTTTTCTTCCTCTTTATAACTTCCATTTTCTGCTTCTAGTGAAATTTCCCATCTGGTAATTCTTTCTTCCCGTGTTGTGTAGTATATATGTGCATTTACAATCTCTGTACTCTACTTCTGCCTGCTGCACCCTCTGCGTCCTCTTGGACATTATGTAAGTCTCTTTTTTCTCGATTACAGGTAATGTTGTTTTGCTTCCTTATGTGTCCACTTACATTTTGTTATATGCTAGACATTGTGTTTTAAACATTATCAGGAGTCTGGATTATGTTGTTTTTATTTAAAGACTGTTGTATTTTATCCTGGCAGGCAGTTAGTTATCTGCAAATTCACTCTGTCCAATCACCGTTATTTTATTATATGTTAGGATTTGCCTGTTTTGATTTCGGCTTTAGTCACCTGGGTCTCATCAGTTCTAAAGCCTGTGGAACTTTCTGTGTGCTGTGACCTCTCAACCTAGCAGGGTGTGTTAGTGCAAGCCTATAATCCCAGCACTCGGGAGGCTGAGTCAGAAGGATTGCCATGAATTTGAGGCCAGCCTGGGCTACACAGTGAGTTCAAGGCTAGCCTGGATCCTGTTTCAAAAACTAATAATAATAATAATAATAAATAATAATAATAATAAATACACAGATAAATAAAATCTCAACCTAGCATGAGAGAAGCTCAGTATGGCATAGTTAAGGTCTTAGCTGAAGATCTCCAGCCATATCACCATACATAATTTATTTTTACCCATTTACTAACAGACATCAGGTATTTTAATAGCCCCAAATTCTGATCTTTCCCCATTCAACTACAAAAGCCTAATTAGCCTGAATTGATCATTATTCAGGGTATACATAAATTAAAATCTGTGACACTATACTTCATAAATATGCATGAATATCCTGTCAATAAAATTATAACCAAGCAACATAAATAAAAAGAAGTCAGTGGTTCCCCACCTGCCTTGCCAGCACAAGGTCCTGAGTTCGATCCCCAATACCAAAAAAAATAAAATAAATGAAATAAAAAGAAGTCTATCGTGCTTTGTCTCACCTTCACCTTCCTCTATCATGGTCCTAAAAAGGCCTCCCAAGTAAAAACATGAGTTGAGTATGAAAATGTCTTGCACTGTATGCTTATCTTCTTTCAAAACGTTCAGCCTTGTGTTTTCTATTGTCAAGTGCCTCAGAACAGACACCTGATGTTATTTTTCCTCTGCCTCATTTTCTTTCATGTAAAAATCAGTTTTATTAGTATATGTCTGTGACACAAAGGAAAATTTTCTTTGAAGGGTATTGGTTCATATATATATTGTGTCTTATCTTTTTTACTTCCTTTTCGCCTCTCCTTCCACTCTCAGATCCTGTTCCTATCACCAAATCTGTCTCCCTGTTTTCTATCATCTTTATTTTCTCTTTAAATTATTTATACTTTGAGTGCTTTATATAGAAGAAACTGCAATATTTAGGCTTCAGGGTCTGATTTACTTCACTTAGCATTATATATTTAAGGTATATCCACTTTCCTACAAATGTCTCAAACTTATCCTTTTTTGTGGCTGTGTATTATACCATTGGGTATAGATACCACACTTTATTTAGCCATTCATTTGTTGATGGCCATATCCATTTCCATAATTTAGCTGTAACAATGTATGCTGCTATAAACATGACTGTGCATGTATCCTTAGAATATGATATTTTCAACTCTTTCTGAAGATAGGAAAAGGAGGTATAGCTCAGTAAAATGGAATTTTTATTTTTAACTTTTTCAGGAATCTGCACCTTGATATCCATTGTAGTTGTACTATTTTATACCTCTGAGAACAATATAAATATATTCCTTAAATATTTTGTGCGAAATGGCATGGTTAGTACAAATAACATCGTCAGTGTGGGAAGTAAAAGTTGGCTTCTACCATTATTGTAAAATAGAAGCATGCTTTTTACTTAAAGAGGCTAATTAAAATCTTCAGATCATTTTCTACAATCTGTTATCAAGCTTTCAATATTTAGTGCTTCACTTCTTCAGTTATTTAACTCAAGTTAAGAAATATTTTAAACCCATTTAATTTCATCTAGATGGCTTAGAAAAAAATCATTCTACTTTATGATATATCGTCTTTTAAAAACATATATTAAGTTGATATGTGAAATTTCATTACAAACTTAGGTCATACAAAATTTTCACTATGGTATTATTTTATCTTAACCCAACTACTGATAAGATGTGAAAAGGACATGGCTAAAAACAAAATTCAGTTGAAAACTTTACCATAAAAACAGCCCCTAGTTTACATTGTTCTGTCAAACTTCATTTTTTCAATGTAAACCCAAAGTGATTTTACTAAGATTTATCTAATATGTATACATTTGTCTACGAAAGGAAAAATATTACATAATAGCTCAAATAATTCAGATTTCATGAGATATTTTAGATGTCAATTGTCTAAATTTAGAAGCCTGATGTAACTATTGAGGAAAAAAATTGAGGACCTAGTTGCCCTTTATTCCAACTGAGGATGAAATTTCATAAACAGGCCACTTAGGTTTCTCCTCAAACGGGCCCCTTTCATCCTTACAAAAAAGACAGCAAATTGTCAACTCAAAAGGACAAAGAGAACAGAAAAGGTGATGAGAATAGAGAAGAAAGTTTCCTTTGTTTTAGAAAGAAACAAAATATTAGTACTAACAGAAGAAAATAAATTTATAACTTAGGGAGCTACAGAAAAGAATATCCAGAAACACTAGTTGTCCCAGGTTTCAAATGCACTTATTTCCCTAAACCTATGCTGCTCCCTAGACGATTCAAACATGTGCAGAGGGAAACTGAGCAGGCCTGTAAGAGAAGATGTGCTAGATCCTTTCAGTTCAGGATTCTCCTTAAATAGTAGGTCAGACACCATCCGATCATGATCATCTGTCACTGACCACTGCTTGTTAGACCGCATGCATCCAGGGTATTTTATCAGCTATTTAAAATCTCATTATGAATTACTAATGACGAGATGTGGACCATCAAACCTCAGCTCATTTCTAACAAGAAGAAATTAAAATAAATGAACAATCAAAAGTTACTTCTATGGAAACTCATGAGTTTCACTCAGTTAAAGGACTTCCTGAATCCCTACTACAATAAAATAAGTCAAATTCCAAACAAGGCACATGACTGTGGGAATTTAGAATTCTGGATGCAGACAGCATCTTAAATCTCCCAAGAAAAAAACAAACAAACACACAGAGAGAACCGCAATAGAACGCCCACACAAAACTGAAATGGAAAACAGTATCAGATCGTTGAATAGCAACATTTGAGGACAGAATGAAACACTTTACATTTCCAGAAAAATACATTTATTAAGTAGGCAAAGAAGGGGGCTAGGTGTTTTGCAGTATACAGAGTGTTAATATTTTGTCTCCCGAACATCTTTCCTTTTAAATTTCTTATGAAACCAGTGGGAGGTGTCCTACAGAAAATCAAGAGAGAGAAAAAAAATCCAAGCAAGAGGAAGAAGTAATCTTAATAAAGAAAATGTTGAAGAGAAGAATCAGAGCTATTTTATCTAACCTAGGGAAAAACTAGTATAACAGCAGAAGGGAGAATGGAACGCGGAAGGGTAAAGAAGAGAAAATATCCATTTTTTCCTTTTCTCGTATTTATTCATTTCCCTTCTTTCCTTTCCCCTACTCCTCGCACTTCTCCTTCCCCTTGGGACCTTTGCTTTCTATTTCACATTATTTATTATACATTTTGATTTTTTTTTTTTTTTTGTACCGGGGATTGAACTCGGGTCCCTGAGCTTGTGCAGCAGGAGATGAAACCACTGAGCTAAATCTCCGGCTACATTTTGATTCTTATTTACACTTTCAGTTTCTCACACTAGAGAAACTATTTGGAATGTCTTTGTCAATAGGGAGGAGTGGAGGGGTTGAAGGGAGGGCAGGCGAAGGGGGAAAAAATAGGAGCCAGGAAATATTATGTAAAGGTACAAATTCTCAATAATGAATGCCTGCATATTGTACACCTAACATGTACCAATAAAATGAATGAATAAAAAAAAAAAAGAACAGCAAATATCTGATGTGGTTAGCATTTGGGAAGCAATATCTGATTATAGAAGTCTGCCAGATACCTGCTGTTAGATATATACAAGCCAATACAATAAAAAAAAATTAACCTATCGTTACCTTTGGGCAATTTAAGATCAAAAGCATGGGCGGTGATAATATTGCATTATTTACGTATTGCATGAACAGCTTCACGATATATTTGCTATGGATTTAAGCGCGGGGGGGGGGGGGAGGCCCTGGGTTCAAACCACAACATAGCCAAAAAAGTGGGGTAAAGCTAAAGCATAATGGAAAATGAAAATAATAGAAGACGCAGCACTTTTGCTAAAAGATATAATCTAAAATTCACGGATTAAGAGATACAGAAAGGTGGAGTTGTATTTGTATCTTTTCATATACAACTACTAGCACATGAGAGCAGTCCTTGTTTCCTTTTACAGTTTTAACTTTTCTACACCAAATGCCAATTTTAAGTTACCTTCCTATGCCTTTCTTGGGCAGTTTATTTTCAATAATCGAATAATTTACAAATAAATTATTTCAGCATTTTGTGTCCCACACGTCGTTTATTGAATTGCTTATTTTTCTAAGTATATTCCACGATGATATGTTCGTCTGCATTGACTGCAAGTACCGATTCTTGTTTTCTACCTTTTGTTCATGCAATTTGTGTATGATATGTTTACAGATTGGATGATCAGTTATTTGGAGTAAAAATCTATTAAGCAAGCCATATCTGTAAGTCCCAGGCTTCTGACGATTAGGGTAAAGGAGGTCAGTGGTAGAATTTTACGTAGGGTTCCTATTTTTCTTTCTTTCTTTCTTTCTTTCTTTTTCTTTCTTTCTTTCTTTCTTTCTTTCTTTCTTTCTTTCTTTCTTTCCTTCTTTTCTTTTCTTTCCTCTCTCTCTCTCCCTCCCTCCCTCTCTCTCTCTCTCTATCTCTCTCTGAACTTGGGCTTGCCAGCCAGCCGGCGGCACCACTGAGTTAAATCCCCCGCCCTATGCCTCCTATTTTTCCAACACCTTCTTCATGGCTGAGGTAATGGATAACTGATCCAGAGCATATAACTAATATGGCTTTTAAATGTGTATTTACAGATATGTAAGAATGCCAAGTGTGGTCGATTACTATTATTAATCTTCATTAACTTGAAGGGGAAAATGCCACAATTTTTAAAATATTATTTTGCATGAGAGAACAAGTAGCTGAGAATCTGCTAGCCCCGTCATCACCTACTTTTAGGAAAGCAGATATGAGACGGATGCTTCAATTACACATTTATGTTTCTTTAACTTCTTATGTTCAAAATTATTTTCTTGTAAGAATTTACATTTTTAATGAATCTTACATAACCTTTAGCTAAAGACTTTTCAATATAACTTTTATAATATATCTACTCCATCTGTGAAACATTAAACCTAAGTAGGACAATAGTCTATCCATCAATTCTGTTAAATAAATGTGTTAATATTAAAATTCACATACATACATATCTTATGACAAGCATGGTGACCAAATAGTATGGAGCAAGATAATACAATAATCTGATGCCACAGAAATTGACCATTTATTTCACATGTCACATATATCTAGCTACCATGGTGACTCATGTGTGTTTACATATTCTTCTAGACTTACCTCTGCATGCCATCATGTTGCAATACATTTTTCTCTTCCTTGGTTTAACTTGGACCACAGTTGTAAAGAACTGTCATTACAGGTCCATACAAGACCATGGATTTTTAAAATTTTCATTAATTACTTTTTCATAGTAATGTGATTATAATGACACTTAATACCTAGATCTTTATCACACAATATTACATCAGTAAAGTTCACTGATATTTTTATTGTAGTTCCTTAATTTTATAAGATTCAGGGAAGGGAATTGATTTTTTGAAAGATATTTTACAGGTTTAATCTGATGGATTATAAAATTTTAATAGCAAAGATAAGAACCAGAATTTAAACCATGACCCTTCTGATAACTAATTAAAAGGTATGATCTGCTGGACAAAAGTTAATCTGCAGTTTTGGAAGAGAAAAGAAAAATATAGCACATAAATTAAAATATTAAAATACACTTAGTTGAAAAACAATTCATATCTATAGATCACATACACACATACATCGAGAAATTTGATAGATGTATCACAAAAAGTGCCTTATAATTATAAAGATCTACACATTTGATCTATAACATGCTTAAAATTAATATATTAATTTCTCAAAAAGATCAAGATTGTAATTAATCACAGAATTAAATTTATAGTTTATCTCCTGAGATAAAAAGACCCTGTACTACTATTATAATAATTCTAAAATGAGTTGCTATAATACAGAATACCTAGTCAAAAAGATTACAGAAATTCATATTGGAAAAGTGCAGAATCTTCTCAAATCAACACACTACCAATAGTAGATATTTAATAAAACTTAAGAAATATATTTGAATTGAATTCCCCATCAAAAATTAAATGGTATTTCCTGTTTTTGACTGTCATTCTGTTATGTTGATGAATATACTAAGATTGTTGTTTTTCTTAAGCCAGATATTCTTTTTCCCTATATAAATGCATAAATATGTATGTATGGTTTTTTATGTATGGTTAATTGGGTACCAGTCATCCCCAATAATTCAAAGCTATTCTGGGGTACCTTTTATTAAAGTCTTTTAGTGTGAGACTATTTCACATCCACTATTTTAATACTAGCACATAAAGGCATTTTCTGTTAGATAAATAGTAACTAAACTTTAATAAATTGTAAAATTGGAAAGAATACATTTTCTTTTCTACATTCCTGTAGTTCTGCTTCCATTTAGCATGAATAATAAAAACAGCAATTTATTAATATTTCCTGCTTGACTCATTTATAGTTCTGGAAAAATACCCAATATCAGCTGTTCTATATTCCTCTCAAACAATTGATCTTACAAGATGGTTTGATTATTGTTAATGCATTCGTCTTCTTTTATTGAGTGCCCAAAGTAGGGAAGCATATGAGCTACTTCAGAGATTAATAAGCTAAAGATTTAGACTCAAAATACTCAGACTAATGTGACTCCCCAAAAATTGTTCGCACATATTTGTCATGCAATAATTGAGATCATATTAAAAGGTTTTCAGAGTGTAGCATACAAAATATTTCTTACAGATCATTATTAAAAAATGTCCAAATATTAATATTGACGTGCTTTTGGAAACCTAAACATTTATAATCTCTTTAACTCTTCTCATATATTGGTTCATTAATTCCAAGTGTAATAGTAATAAATCTAAGTATTTGCCAATCCAGAACTATAGTTTCCAGAATCTGAGACATGTAAAATGCTTAAACACCCTTAGGATTGTTGTACCTTTATTTTTTTCCAGTCTGAATTTCTTGCTTTCTGTTCTCCCAGAGGCACTGCTTGTAGGCTTCTACTAATTGGATCCTCACCTTTGGTTACCCCAAACCCAAGAGCTTAATCTAGCACCAAGGCTGAAGAAAACTTCTTAGTTACTTGTGAAAAGTGGAGCAGACCTTCTCAACTTTTATTTTCAAAATCAGAGAACAATGAATCTCTGAAATAACGACCCAGAAGGTATGTCTTCCATATCTTACATTCATCTGCAGAGCCAGAACATTCTTTCTTATACTTGTATTTTTTATTATCAGTTGAAGTCCTTGGAATTTACAGGTCTTTTTCTCTCTATTGTCGACATTTGGCTATCCAGAAAATTAATAAAATATACAATAGAGTACAAAATATGCCATAAATCATATAATAAACAGTTCAGCAAAGCACAAAGTTAAATAAATTAAAAATGAGAAAAAATATTTTTAATGAGTCAGACTCTCCTAGAATTTAAATGGAGAAGGACAATAGCAGATTACCCCTCTTCCCACTTCTGATATAATTAAAGCTTCTGGATTTTGAAATAGAAACTAATCTTTAAAGAGCCATAGCTACATTAGCTCTGCAATTGTAGATGTCAGATTGTAGAAAGATTGTATTTCACTTTTAAGAGTACAAATTATAAGCAATTGCAGTGAGATGATTAGCTTTCTTGATTTTCTAACAGCTGCAGCTTGCTAGCCATCTATACTTTCAATTCTTAGACTTTTAAAATATTTTTAATGTTTTGTTATTTTATTTTAGATTACTGTTCTTCATTGAATAGTAATGTATTATGTCCAAGAATCTTTAAAGAATTTGCTGCAATAACATCTATCTCCTCATTTTAAGACATCATCTCTACACTTGCTACAATATTTTTATATAATTCTCTTTCTTGTGGTGTAATACATACCTATGACAACTCTCCAGTTCTAACATGGAGCTGCCATACTTTTATCAAGACACAAAATTTGATAAATAGTTTTCTTGAGGAAAGTACCTTTTTTTAAAGGTGCTCACAATATGGAATATGGAATATATACATATATATATTCTTTCCACACAATTCTTGATAGATTGACTAAGACTTCAAATTTCCAAAAATAGGAGTTTTCATGAAATTTTATATTTTATAGGTCTTAAGGCATTTGCTATAACTGAAAGTTCATAATTTCTATTTCGCCCACTTTTCTGTCAAGCATTTAAAATTTATAATGATAACATAGAAAGCCATTATTGTTATAAATAAAGAGCAGGAGAAGGTCTGTCATTGGAGCCCTGTCACACCAAAAAGTCTTATAGATCTGTATTTTTATAAAAACCCTTTACGACAGTTCCAGAAGTCAAAAAATATTTCCTCTTTGGAATTTGAATGCATAGAAATGGTAGTTTCTATCAGCTAAGACAAATTAGCTCCATCCCTAGTTATAGAATTAAATTTTTCTTAAAAAAAAAGTAATGGGGAAATTTTAAATTTTAGTACTTAGATTTCCAAATCCTCTAAACTAATGCACTACTCAAAAAAGGTGTTATTTATAAGAACACATTTACCCACTGTATTCATGTACCCACTGCATTTTCAGGTCTCATTCAGTGTCATGCCACAGAAACCCAAGTTAAGTCTGTTGAACGAAAAAGAAACTGAAAATAATTCACAGCTTCAGTGAACAAGAAAGTACGAGAGATTAAACAAGTTTTAGATATAGTTAGCTACATCTAAAGCTCTTTTCTAGTCTCCTGAAAGACTTTCTTAATATGTTTTTGTTTCTGATAAAATAAGAGAGAGAGAGAGAGAGAGAGAGAGAGAGAGAGAGAGAGAGAGAGAGAGAGAGAGAACTCTATCAGTATAATGGACATTCACATTTTTATTCAACCAAAATATATACTGTCAACTACGTGCCAGTATCAACTTGATGGGGTTTAGGAATATATGAGGAAACTAAAACTCAAAGCCCAGTCCCTCTTGGATCTCACACCCTTAGAAGGAGTGACAGATAATAAATAAAACCAGTGTCCACCTGATTTACTGTCCTGAAGCCACTAACTTCTCTGTTCATCCTCCACCTGTCTGGATCCATGAAATCCTGTAGTCACTCCTCTGATAATACCTTGTTCAGTTAGGACTTCCCTGATGACTTTATTCAAAATTCTGCCTCATTCCACTCCATCCACACTCATGTTTTCTGCTTGATTTTGTTTGTGTTTCTGTTTCGAGATGGTTTTGTTGTAGTCTTTCATAACAGTGTGCCTGACCTCTCTGCAGAGTGAGGTGCTCAGGACATAGACATGCATTGCTCTACCCCTAGTGTTTTGCATATGCCTGCTACATAATAGGTGCTCAAAAAAAATCAATGAATTATGAATAAATATGTAGATGAAAGAGTGCAATTACATATATAATATATTCTATATCAGAAGCTTCAACACTGACAAAATTGTATACTTTTTTTCTTTTTTTTGCAGTACTGGAGATTGAACGCCCAGCTTCATGCCTGCTGGGCAAATTACCACTGAGCTACATACACACCCCAAGTTCAGCAAAACACATATTACCTAATTATTTGTCTGTTACTCTTGACCCCATACTTCTGCACTTTTCCTGGTTCTGAACTTCATTTGCAGCTCTCCACTCCATTACTAGAATCTCCTTGCACACTGGTCTAATTTTTCCTGTTACTCACTGATGATGGACTCTCCGTGACACTCCCCTGAGTCTTACAGCTCAGACATTCTATTGATTTTCTCATACCCCTCTCTAATGCCCCACGCCCCAAGATGAATTTACATCAGCAGCCACTTGCTATAGACTCTATTTTATTTGCCATTTCCATTAACTTTTTAAATTTTTAATTTGGTGGAATTTTAAATGAAAAACAATGGAAAAATAAAATGTTAGCCAAATAAAGATTTACTCAATTTATGCACTATTATTTCCGAAGAACAAAAATATTGCTAAGCATTTATTATGTAATGAAGGAATAATTCCATTTTGTAAAAACAAGCAAATGAAGTTCATAGTTTTACACTTGCTGTGGATAAATGGTAAATTCTGTTCCTTAACCTACCCCAAAAGAAGCTGAGGAGAATTTAAAATACTGGCAAGCAAAATAAGAATTTGAAGACAATAATAAAAATAGCAAATTATATTTATCCATGATTATATATACATTTTGCATATATAGGTATGTACACAAATACATAATTCATAAGAAATATATATATAATATGCAGCACAGTATATATGTGTAAATATATGAATAGATATTGTCTCCGCTTCAAATATATGTATATATTTCTAATCTATTTATTGTAATACAAACATTGTATTAAATGAATAAAGTTTCCATCCAGTAATCTGTTAACATTCAAAATATGTTATAACTGTGTCTTACAATCGTGTATTCTTCCAATGTTACTGAAATGACTTGTCCAAAAGACTGTTATATACACATTTGACTTCAATTAAATCAGTGAGTGAAACTGAATAAGAAATTTATAATTAAAATGTATTTTAAACTCTTGGGAACAACTAGCACATGTACAAATATGAATAGTAACAGTACCAGCAGAGGCAATATAGATAGTATTTACCTTACTTAAAGTCAGTAAAGTTAATAAACAGGTATTTAATGATTTTGTACCTTACAAACTTTACTAAATTCTTTAATACAAAATTATTCTTCCAAGTATTTTACCAAATTAAGGTTCATGTATAGTAATATTCACCAACACAAAATAAATGTCTAATTTAACAATTACTATTATTTTAAGTGTCCAATTATGGAACAGTTTATAGAATTGTATATAAATCAGATTACAGATATTACCATCATTTCAGGGCTCCTTTTCAGTATTGTAAAACATAAAAGAAAGTACCATATTGTTAATAGCATGTGATTTTGTTAAGATATATGTATAAAATAAAATTATTCTATATATTTTTTCTAGTTTCAGAGTTTGCTTCTGATATAGGGGAGAGGGAATGACCAGGTTATTACCAGAAACTCCTTGGAAATTTGTGACTACTTCATTTCAGTTTAAATCTCAGGAAAAATGTGATGTTTATGCAAAGCACTGAAATAATAGCTCATTAGAAATTCATTAGTGAAATAGAAATGTATAAACATTATCCATCACCTATTATCAGACACAAAAACACCAATTTTCAAAGAACTGCTTTCCTAATTTGCAAGGCAGAAATTTCAGCTTGTATAACAATGACCTCGCCTGGTTCATGGATGTTCCACTCATCTCTCTGTCCCTCAACCTAGACAAAAATGCTTGTAGGTTACCACGTGACACAACCTGGAAATGGAGAGCAAAATAAGAGTGCAACAATTTCTAAATTTCATGGAAAATTAAGCAAACACCTGACCAATTCTTTCCTTCTAGCAGAAAATGACAAGTAGATTGGCAAAAATTACCTCATTTCAATATTCTGTTACCTGGAAGCTTATGACACACTCAGTATAAAATATAATTGACAATCTTTAAACAAAAAAGGTAGGAACAATTTACTCTAATATTAATAAAATTAATGAGAACAATATAAAGGTCTTATGCATTTCCAAAAATATGAATTTTAGGTATTAATTTTATATTTTACATTCCTCTTCATTTTGATCAAAATGAATTCTGTTGAAGTATATATTGATTTCTCAGTCATATTATTTAAAATTTTATTTAACCAACAGTCTGGATAGAAAAAAGTACAATGAAAATATGTCCAATTTGAAAAGGATCATCATATTTATATCCATTAATTTTTATTCAGAAAGCTTTAAAATGGAAATATTTAACAAAATAAAAGGGTGTGTGTATATATTTTTTCAAGTAGATATCTTAATCTGTGGTGCTATTAGTTGGAGTAAACGTGAGCAGTTTTACTTCTATTAAATGGAGTTTATAAAGGAGTAAACATGTTCAGAAAAAATCTGAATAAATTCACTAAATTAAGTGTTTATTTTCAACAGATTGGAATGTGAAAGGATATTAGAAAATGTCAGTCTCATATATTTATGTTCATTGGATTTCTCTTTGATCCATAGACAGTCATTTTCTTAATAAAACCTAATAATCTACTATTTCTGAGTATTTTACTCCCAGTCTGAATTACATGTTAACTTTCTCTACCTAGCTTTAAATAGATGAACCAAACTGATTTAAGACAAACTTACCAATACCTCTGACAAGTGAGAGTTGTGCATTCATGTTTTCTGTTACCATTTATTACAGGTGACTATTATTTAAACTGAGAACAATGTCTGTAGTAGCAGGGACACTACATCAACAGCTTCCGCTAGTGCCCTTCCTATTACTGAGGAAGAATGGATCTTCCCGTTCAAGGCTGATCTCTGTTTATAGCAGAACCTCCTGTCCTTGTATTCTGTGCTTTGCCTTCTCTCCAGGTTTGTCCTTTGCTCTCACATATTCAGTTTCCACTCTTCTCTGGTAACTTATCTTTAGCATATAAATATAATTATGTTTTCCTCCGTATAAAACCTCCCAGGGTCTTGATTTTTGCTTGAACTAAAATTTTCCTTAACAACTAATATTTAAGTAGCATTTTCTTTTTTTTTTGCAAAAATAAGTATGTATTATTAAAAGTGATACCTCAGAAAAAACTGGAAATTATAAATTCCCTAAACTTTCCAAAGATTAGCCATTTGATAACCTCTATATTAAAAAGTCATTCATTCTTGCCTGTGTGCTTACATCAATATTTTAACAGAAACAAAACCATGATACATCTAGCATTTGACACTGTTAATATATAGTAGGACATTTCTGCCATATCACTACAATCTTCAGTCTGTCACAACATGCCACTGCAATTCCTTTGCAATGTCACCAGTGCCTTTCTAATTCCCAGTAGAAGGGACACTTGTCAGAATTTCTAGCAGAACCTACTGTTTAGCACTCATTTTCTTGACTTTCTTTCCTACTAATCTACCTCTCTCTCACGGATTCCCTATGCTGTTCTGTGGGATCTTAGCTACTAAAACGTGGTACTTCCTGGATGGTTTATCCATCCAGTCTCCTTGGGTCACAGTGTGTGCACCCATTAATTAGCTTTCCCTTAGCTGGGAAAGCTATCTGATAATTGCAATTTAAAGGTTTCCTTTCACTAAATGTCAGAAGTTTTAGTCCATGTTTGGTTGGCTCCAAAGCAAAGACATCATGGCAAAAAGTATAGTGGAGCAAAGAAAAGTAACCAGGAAGCAGTGCAAAGAGGACATCAGACAAGAAGGGGCCAGACCTGGATATAGTCTGCAAGGCCACACCTCCATGCCCCATGCAGATACACTCAGAATAAGCTGTACTAATCTAGAAGGCTCTCAACCCAGTTTAGATCAATAGTTACCATGGTGGGGGCATGGCTAATACCACACTGCTAAATTAATCTTGCCTGACACGAGATTGCATTTCTATGTCAAGTGTTACAGGCAGAGTTCTAACAAAGGTAAGCCTTACATTTTTGTAAGAATCTAAGTTTCTTACTGGATAAAGAAGATATGGGTTTTTTTTAGTAAAATGGAGCACTACTCAGCCATAAAGAAGAAAAACTAGAGACATTTATAGCTAAATGGATGCATATTGAAGTGATACTCTTAAGTGAAATAAATAGGACAAGCATGTGTAAATACTGAATAGTTTCTTTAGTGTGAGAAACTGAAAGTGTAAATAAGGTTTAAAATGATTAAAACAAATAAATGATAATTTGAAATAGGAAGAAAAGGTCCAAAGGGGTAGGGGTGGCGGGAGGGGAAGGGGAAAGGAAAGAAGGGAAAGGAAAAATTATGAGAAAAGAAAAAAAATGAAACAAAGTCTATGTAAATAGGGACAGGTGGATAGGGTGAAGGGCACACAGGTAATGGGGAAAAAAATAAGAACCAAGATACATTATGTACAGGTACAAGCACCGAATGATAAATATAAATGTATTTTATACCTAAAATGTACCAATAAAAGAATTTAAAGGGAAAAAAAAGAATCTAAGTTTGTTGTATCAATCTTGCCATGTGTTTAATTGTTAGTTACAACAAAAATATACACAGCCTGTTGGGCTTTTCGTTCTAAACTGTCTATTACATGTCTTTTTTAAGGGTAAATGGGAATTAAAAGAAAACCAAATAGTTATATTTCCTCAATTTTAATGCTACAGTAAATAATGATCTGTGGTTGTTGTTTTTTTTTGTACAACACACTTTTCTCACAACATACTTGAAAAACATACAAGCAAAAAAATAAAAAAATAAAAAAATAAAAAATAAATAAAAACATACAAACAACCACACAAACAAAAGACCAACATACAAAAGTCGGTGATTAAGAAGCTCCTTTAAAGAATTTAATTTTACCAATTTTAAATTGCCAACATGGACTTTCAACCCAGATAATCTCTTGGTAAATGTACCTTTGTGTACTCAACAAATTAGTGAAAACATGAGTGAATGAGAACATAATTTTCAAACAAAAGTGTCAGGTGTTAAAATTATTTTTAATAATCAGGGTGTTTCAAATGAGTCCAAATCTGCTTTTGTCTTGGGTTTCACCTATGCTTTCAATAAAGACAGTCTTACAATTAACTCAGAAAAAAATTGTTCATAAGGCAGAGTATTTTTGAACAATGATCAGCTAAGAAGTCTGATTAGAGAGCTCCAAAAGAAGACAGAAATAACAGCCACGTGAAGCATAAGCTATGTTTATCTCTTGTCATGTATTTTGCGTACTTCAGTTATTCTAAAGCTCTACAGTAAGCCTACACAGAGTAATGCTGCATTCCTAGTATTTCCAGCCCAAACTATTATCCTGTTTTCTAACATAAGTTTCTAACATCAAATACAAAAACTATACACACTCTCAGCCATTGAACCTCACAGCAAATGATAGAAAGATAACTCACAGGAGTGGGAAGAATTAGTCTTTCAGGCTGTGCTCATGAAGAGACATAATGGTCTCCGAGAAGGGGATAGAGTAGTTACTTCTGCGCCCATTTAGGGAAATATCAGAGTGACTACACACATTTTCACCCGAAATATTTGACATGGAGGGAATCTTCATGACTACATACTACTTCTTCATGACTGCATCTACATAACAGAATCTTCACCACTAAAACCGATTTATCTTTTCTAAAATCATAGTATCATAATTTTAGGAAGACCATCAACAACCATATTTTTGTAATGCAATGAGAATATTGCATCGATGCAAACATTTTAAAAGCTCGCTTAGAAAGCATTCTTTTCTGCTCAGGGGAAGTGTGGTACACCTTCATATTGTGTATGCCTACAACCTAGAGCAGAAAGAACACTTTCCTATGGAAGAAAAGTTTATTGTGCCCTAAGGTAGGTGATTTCTCCTTGAAAAAAGAAAGGTATGGAGAGTTGATGAAAAAGTGACTATTTCAGACTTTACACAGCAATGACCTGAGTATGAATGTCATATTGAATTTTCTAATGCATGAGCAGAAAGCATCTTACATGACGGAGGATAAGTAGAATATCAAGGACAGGAAAGATGGTTCTGCAAAATTGGGAATTAGCAATGCCAGTTATACTGCTTAGAAAATCAAAATATTGTGTAGACATTAAAGGAAAAATATTAAATTAGCTGGAAGAAAGCTGTGCCCATATGTCCCACCAGCACATTTATTGTTTTGGTGAGCACCTACGTGTTCACTCACCAATGTGCCATCAAGAAATGAATTTGGGCATGTCGGAGTCTGTGTGGGCAATAATGACATAGAAAACATCCACAAATCATTATTTACATTAGCATTAAAAGAGAGGCAATATGGCAATTATTTGGCTTTCCTTTAATTCTCATTTTCCCTAAGAAACACATGTAATAGAATACTTTAGAACCAAGAGCCAAACAGACTGTGCAAAGCTTCTATGTAACTAACAATTAACAGTTGGCAAGCCTGATATAAGAAAATTAGATTCTCACAAAAATGTAAGACATATTTTCTCAGACTCCACTATCACACTTAAAATAGAAATGCAGTCTTGTGTCAGGCAAGATTAATTCAGCAGTGTGGCATTAGCCATGCCTCCAGGACAAGCAGTGAAATGACTGTGTGGTGAAATTTAATGTACATGTGTGTCTGCTCCTCTGTTGGTGTATCTCTCCATGCTAACACACCTCCATTAACTTTCCTGAAACTCCACAGAGAGGAAGTTCATCTCTTCGACTATGAAAAACTACCCTGATGCCATTAGCCTCACTTTGTCTTCAGAACTCTCCCAATGATTTTCTCATCTCTCAGTTAAGGCAAATTTAATCTTTGAAGCCTATCTCTCCCACACGGTTAAAAATATGTATTTATTAAGGCCATTTATAATAAAATGTAAATAACTGATACGTGATTTCCCTAGGTGATTTTTTTTAAAGTAACAACATTTCATTTGGAAATAGAAGCATGAAAGCACTTTTGAATATAGGTTTGTGAGAGTTGATATTTAATTCACAAACTATGTGAGCAGAAGTGTTGAATCACAGTGCCATGTAATTATTTTTCTGTAACACTAATTCATTTTCTTCCCAGTCTATCATGATATAATTATTAGAATCAAATATTTGGGGGAGATAGATACATTATGGGGACAGTATTAAAATCAGTGAGAAATGTACAAAATGTTACACCCACGAGTACCAGGAAGATATGATAAAACAGGGAGCAGACCTGAGAATGCATGCTTTTCTAAATAATGGAAATTATTGCCAAATGGAAGTACAGATCCTGTTTGTTAGATGTTCCAACTTTACAAGAGAAACTGGTATTTAGGCTCTTATGAAAAATGTTGATATTTAAGCTTTGGCAACTAATTTACTTTAAAAAAATTCTACATCAAAGAATTAGAAAACTTTAAGGAGCCACATTCTTGGATTCCACAACATTCAAGTACTTCTTAAACCTTTAATTCATTGCATTTTATTTCACAAATTCTAGCAGACTTTGTTTTTTCTCTGTAACTTATAGAAGTTAGATTTCCCATGACTTAGAAAAATATTGTGTAATGAGATATTCAAGATTTTTTAGTGACATAAACAAGCTCAATTTAAGCACTGGGAGGGTATAGTTGAGAATAAACCTTACAAGCCCTCCACAGCATCTGTATAACAGTGCCTATAGAAAAACAATAACCAACCAAACATGAAACCTATATAGGGAGGGTATCTGACAATGATAAGCCCTGTTGAATAAAATGCAGAATAAAACTGGAGAATGCTGAGCGAATTGGTGGATGTTTCAAATCTGATGAAGCTTCAGGAAGAGTCTGAGATTTTACAGTCTTCAGGGAAAGGTCCTCACATGCCATCCTCCCATCTGGAGGAAGCTGGTTCCTGAGAAAGAAACTAGAATACATAAAATCTCAGAAACAGAAATGTCATGAAGGTGTCAGTTGTACAGCCCAAAAGGAGGATTTTGAGGGAGAGAGACACAGTAAATGGTTTCTTTTTCTGCTGACTGAGATGTAAACTGCTGGAGAGACTTTGGAGGTGGTGTATCATGCTTAGGAAGGTCTGCTACTGTAAAATGTATTTGACTTGGTAATCTGTAAATGAGTGAGTTTTATTGTTCAAAATTCTAAACACTTTTTATTGTTTACATTTATTAAGATTCAAGCTGAAGGTATTAATATATTTGGTGTCAGTTGAGGGCTTATTGTGCATAGTTTCTCCTTGCTATGTCCTCACTTGGAGGAGGAGGCAAGATAGCTTTCTATCTAGTATGTCTCTATTAATTTTCCTTTTTTTAAATTTCTGAAGTCAATTTTATACATCCTATTTTATATTATAATTATGCATTTTAATAAAATACTGCATAAACAAACAGAACTCAGTGTGAAAAACTCCTTGGAAGGAAAGTTAATTGGATGCTTTTTAAAATTCACGACATATTTATATCACCAAAACTATCATCAGGTTACATAGAAAAATTGACCCTAATCTGAGAAAAATGTGTAGCAAGAGTTCAAAAAGAATGTCTTCAAAATGTCTTACATAGTCTCTCTACTTCAAAAAATCTTTAATAGAAAATAATATGTAGGGGTTAATTCTACTAAAAAGATGACACAGTAACTAGTATAAAGGTGGCCAGGTAGCTGTTCATCAACAGATTCATAAATGAATATAACCTTGAGTCTAAAGTGTAAATAACATCTTTACTTCGTGTATATTTTCCATTCTGATTCATCTCTCTCACTTGATTTTTGCTTCATTATCCTGTTACCGGTCCTGATCGATCGTGAATAAGGGAATTTGCTTTTGTGCTAACGGAAGATTTCTTTCTCCGTCTCCCAAGAGTCAGTTGCATGATTAGAGAAAGTCCTCTTAATATCAGGAACATGCAGCTGATACTGAGATTTGGCCCCTCCGGCATTACGTTGACACTGTCCTTTTGATGGAAGCACAGCAGGCACCTGTGGCGTCAGTGGGAAGGCCCAGACCTTGGTCCCAGTGGGCTCCGTTACTTCTTTCTCCCCAGTGGAGACCGCCAAATTACAGTGAGATTCAGCTTTTCATCCTTCTCTCTATGCATGCGGTCGAATTTTTACTTCTGTAATTACTTGGCTACCGCCAATTAATTTTAGACAGTGGTATTTAGTTTGTTTAAATATACAAATGATTTTATTAATTAATAGGTAAGACAACAAGCAGAATTCAAAATCCCATATCATAATTGGATAATTATGTTGTTGTCTTATAGTAATTGCAAAAGCAATTTTATTTGGGAAAGCCATAAACAGAA
This sequence comes from Heterocephalus glaber, assembly GCF_053883595.1. NCBI lineage: Eukaryota > Metazoa > Chordata > Mammalia > Rodentia > Bathyergidae > Heterocephalus > Heterocephalus glaber. Next base: position 12,301,416 of record NW_028258346.1, on the reverse strand, counting down.
ATTCAAAAACATTCATATTAGGGCCATTAGCTTACACTAATTGAATGGTTTGTTTAAAAAGAGCTAATTTGGTTAGCACAAAAACCAATATTATTATTATTACTATTATTTTATAATTTAGAGATGCAGTCATTAGTCTAATTATAATTTTAGAATTTCTTTCTATAGTTAAACTGTTACTTAAATACATGTTGCTACTCTAGAGAGCACCTGTGGCCTTTATATATTGCAGTTAATTGTCAGAACTTTATAAAATAAAATGAGGCCTGAAAAATATCTAAGAAAGACTTTTTCAATTGAGAGTTGGACACAGAGTCAGGATATGCCTCAGTTTCTTCTTCCAAATAAGCCAAAGCAGGTTCAGGTACAAGTTAAAAATCTGACTTCAAAATATTATAGCATAAATGAGGAAAATGGTTATTTAGGATCCAAGACCTGGGAGACTTCAATTGAACTGCCTTCCCCTTTAGGGCTTTTGTAGATTTTTCACATGAAGCAAGAAGTCAAGAATTATGAGAAATAACTGTGGTTAAATACAAATAATCTAGCACTGCTTTTGTAAAACTCACGGGACTGGAAAAGAAAAACTATTGGATTTTGAGTTTCCAAAGATATCAAAAGAGAAGAGAGCCACCACTTTATAGTTTCCTGGCTGTTACTTTCTTTTAAGATGCACAGAGCAAAACGTTACAAGGCTAGGCACAAAACACAGTAGAGTTTAACGTAGCTTCGTGGTACAAAGAAGATGATCCTATTAATTATAAAACAATCTTATTTGTAAATGCCTGAAGAGCTACAGCCCAGGAGAGGATGTAAGACTCAGAGGGGTATAGAGCCTTACACAATGGAAACCAGTGTTGAGCCTGTTCATATCTTTTTCGGATTAATGTAATCTATTATTTCTATCAATGTGAGGATGAGCTGACATCACACTAGAAAGCTGAAGAAAATGAAAGGAAACATTTAGGATTCATTTATGATGGGAAAAAGTCAATTGAAATATTATGCTAACAAAGAAATAAAGGCGACAAAGAAATAGAAAATAGAATAATAAATGACCTTAGTAGAATTGACAGATGACTTTAAATTAACTAAACAATATGATAAGAAAAATCAAAGATGGAGACCTTTATGTAGAATCCATGCAAAAGAATCAAATGAAAATGCTTAAACCACAAAATACAGTAAATAAATTAAGTAACTTATTGAATTTAACAGCAGATTTAAGTGTAGAAAAAGGCTTAGTAAATGGGGAATTAGTTTACTAGCAAATCATAAGGCAAAACGACATGAAAAAAAACCAGATAAATGATAACCCCGAGAAAATATGAAACAGGATGAAATGTCCTAGAATATGTGAAATTACACTTGAACAAATGTGGAATGGTATGGGGAACAGGGGAGTAGTATTTGAGATCAAAACAGTGATGCATACTCAAGCTACTTTGTAAGGAAGGCTGAGGAAAGCTGAAAGAAAAATATTGAAAGCCACCTACACACACTATCAAATCAAAGTTGGATATGTTTTTAAAACCGGAAAAACAGATTACATTGTGGAAGCAACCATAAGACAGTGAGATAACAAGTTCCAAGTTCTGGAATGGAATAATTGCCAACCTAAAATTCTGGATGCAGTAAAAGTAATATTCAGGAATTAAACAAAAGTATAATTTTCAGATAAATAGAAACTGGGAGAATTTTTTACCAGCATGTTGGAACTAAAAGAAATGTAACTGAAGTAAATTTTCTTTACTTACAATTTGCACATGTTTTCAATATGTAGATTGTTCTTTGAGAACAAAAAAATAAAGCTTTGTTAAAATACAAAATCTGAAGATGTAGGTCAGGGCTAGGACCACTTTCAGGCACTAACATGTATGAAGCCCTGGGTTCAGCTCACAGTGACCAAAAAAGTACAATATTTGAAACATAAAAGAAAGTTCTCAAAATATTCTCACTAGCAAAAATAGAAGTTTTTCTTTTTATTTTGTAGTGTTTGATATCAGACACATCACAGGATTTTGAGTTTCACTTGATGTTTAAGTTAGGTGACAGAAGTGATAAACCCTGCATGGATAAAAAGACTAAATTAAGTTTCAATATGTCACAGCAGGTCCAAAGATTAGGAGTAGCTGTGTTCATGAAATAAAAAATGTACAATAACTTAGATCATTAGGTAGATATAAAACAAAAGTGATTCATCTTTTGCATGTTATAAGATCTGGAAAATGAAAATTTTCCAAATATATGTCATTTGATTTTCACCAGGCTCTCTTTATGCACTGATTAGTTTCAAAAGCTAGGGCCCATGAAGCGAGGGAAGGTCTCTAATACTCAGCTTACTGGAGACAAAAGTCTCTTCTAGGTATGAGAGGGTAGATGTTTTTCAGTAGTTCATTGTTTTGCTTTCTGTGATTCTTATAATTCTTGTGTAATGACTGAGCTTCATTATTTGGAACTCAGTTCATTACGAGGAACTAAGTACCTCCCAAATAGAAAAGGGTGTAAGATCAGAAACAGCCATTTCAATTGTATGTTTAACTGGGTAGAAAATATAGTCATCTGTTGAACTGAAATAAGTATAATCAAACATGCAAATAACCAACACTGTGAATGGAGTTCTTGAAGGTAAGATATCAAAGAGAATTTCAAACCTGAAAAACAAGAAAGAAAATAGATCAGGAAATGAATAAAAATTGTACATGAACACAAAAATATCTATACTCTTCTTTGCCAGATTGAAGCAGTAGCCAACTCTTGTTTACATAGTGTCATATTCGGTACAGAGGTCTTGAAATAGAGCTTTCTCTTTCAAAAGATGTTTTACTTCTAAATATTCGTGTATGTTTCCAGCTTCATGTTTTTTGTCAGATTGTTCTTAGATTCAGTTTAAGTATTTTTTTTCTTTTCCTTTTTTTTTTCATCTTTTTAAACCACTTACCACTCCAATTTAAAACAGCAATTTTAGCTAATGTATTCAATACAAGAATCTTCTGGTTGAAATGACAGCTTCCTGAGAGATGCTCAGGATCGTCAATAGTAAACAAATGCACTGCCCAAGTGGCAGGGTAAACTGTTATGTTTAATTCAGAGCAATAAGTCCACGGCCCAAACTTTTGAAGTTTTACTAGCATACTAGCCTTGTGGATAGTATTTTGTGGTTGTAAATATCTTCTTTTGATGTGAATTTCTGAAACCTTGGCTCTGTTTTATGTTATGCAAAGGCTATTTTGGAAGCTACTGAAAAAGATGGATGAGTTGTATGAGATCCTTTTAATATTTAGCTATATTTTGATGTGGCAATTAATAGTATAAAAGCAGAAAAGATATTCTTAAAAGTATGAGTAAGATGTCTCTAACCTATCAGTTCACAAGCCCCTCAAGGAGTTGAAATCATTGTCATCCAAACCAATGACAATACTTAACAGCACAAAAGTAAAGTTTCTCTGAGAGCTTTTGCAACCTGAGTTTCAGAATTCCATTTGTTCTTTCGAACTTTCCTGTATATTGGAGGTGATACAGACATTCTTATAATGAATCAATTATAAACTCCAAATAATTTGCAAAGCACTTGAAAAATAACCCCAAGTAATTGGGCACCTCTCTTACTAGAAGGCAGTGTTACCCAAGATAAGAATGCATAGTCAAGCAATGACTTTCACTACTGCTAGATCCGCAGTTCACTGTCAAACAAGCCTTCAATCCATTCAAAGAATAGGCAATGACTGGGAGACTTCCAAAACCCAGTGCAGAACAGTAATCTGTGATGTCCATCTGCAGGTGCTTTAATGAGCCCCGAGGTGTGAAATCTTGCCTCAGTGGTACCTTTCTAGGTTTACCAGGATTGTACTGCAGACAGATGTAATATATGCTGGACATTCACTGAGCAATTTTAATAAAATTTTCCTACTAAGTTTTATTAGTGAATTTGTCCTTCCTTGAGTGACTAATTTCATGCAAAATTCTTGCATCATTTCATATAAGTTCTTCTGGTGATATTAAGCAGTCTTCCTGAGAACACAAAAGATTATAATTATGAAATTTGTACCTATATTTCTCCCAGGATTCATTTTCTTATTCAATTGCTGAAATTATGTAATAGGCTCATTGAAAACTGTGAGTGAGGCTGGGGATTAGGCTGAGTGGTTCTACTGCCCGCTTCGCAAGTGCCAGGTCCCAAGTCCAATCCCCAGTACCAAAAAAAAAGAAAAAAAAAGAACACCACTCCCAGTACAGAGGAGGTGAGTCAATCCAAGAGCCCAGGAGGAAGTTCCCAGGCCACCATAGCACTGCTCCCACAAGGGCCCCAAAATCACCCCCCCCAATGAAATGAGGAGACATGTAAATAAGCCTCAAAAACAGACTTCCAGATCACTTAAAGCAACCCAAAATGGAAATGAGATGGAACAATCTGATACTCAACCACCTAGACTCCCTGAAATGGCAACAAAAGAGGATCTGGAAAAAATGAAATCAGAAATAATTTCTCAGATAACAGCAGAGATTGTGCCCATAGTGCAAGATATTATTAATAAATCTAGAGAGGACACAGATAAAAAAAAATAGAAGAGCTGAGAAACGTGATGGTATCCTAACATAGGAAACAAATGGAACCCATAAAACAGATACAAACAGATTTCCAAGAGATTAAAAAGTTCACTGAAAGCTTATGGAGCAGAATGAACCAATGTGAGGACAGAATTGCACATATAGAAGATAAGATTGGAATTAGTGAACAGGAAAAGAAAAATTTCTTTAAAATTGTAAGGAACCATGAGAAATCAATCCAGCAGCTGCTAGATGATGCAAAGAATAACATAAGACTGATCAGAGTCAATGAAGAAACAGGAGGGAGTGCAGATGACATAAAAAAAACTTTTCAAAGAAGTGATGCCAGAAAGCTTCCCAACCAGAGGAAAAGGTCTTGACATACACATAATTGAGGCATATGGAACTCGAACTACCCTGGACAAAAAAGAAATCTACACATAGGCATATAATTGTTAGGATTCCAGAAACCAAACAGAAGAACAAAACTCTACAAACAGAGGAAAGAAACAAATCACATAGAAAGGAAAGCCCATCAGAATCACAGCAGACTTCTCAACACAAACCATCAAGGCAAGAAGAGCTTGGAGTGATGTATTTCAAGCCCTAAAGGAAAACAGTCTCCAACCCAGATTCATGTACCCTGAAAAACTATCTTTCAAAATTGATGGAGAAATAAGTTACTTTCATGACAAAGAGCACCTTAGGAACTTCGTGAATATAAAACCAACATTCCAAAAAATTTTAGACAATATCCTAGGGAAACACAAAGGGGATCAAAATCCCAGGAAGGCCAGCAGAATGAATCCATTGAGTGTGACAAGAAATTAAATGCAAAGGGGAGAATCCAACAAAAAGAAAAGGTCATGACAATGATAAGTCAATATGTGTCAGTTATAACCATCAATGTTAATGGTCTCAATTCACCAAAAGAAATAGACTGGCAGAATGGGTAAAGAAGCAAGATTCAAAAATATGCTGCATACATGAAACACATTTAATTCAAAAAGAAACACATAGATTGAAAGTTAAAGGGTGGAAACAATACTCCATGTGACAGGAACCCCCCAAAAAGCAGGAGTAGCCATCCTCTTTGCAGATCAAGTGGATTTCAAAACAAAATCTAAAACACTTCTGATCCCAAGAATTTCAAATAAGGGATAGCCAACTTGTATGTACAAATGTATTGTGAACATGTGTTTTCATTCCTCTTAAGTAAAAACTTAAGAACAGAACTGTTGGTTCTTAACATTAATACAAATAATTTCTATGTTGTTTTCCAAAATGGTTTTATCATTTACATTCACGTTAGCAGTATTAGAAAGTTCTAACTGGTTCACACCTAAGGTGACATCTGTTCTTTTAAAACTTTTAACTTGATCTCCCTAAGGAGTATATAATACGGTCTTTTTATTGTACTGATTAGTATTTTTCTGATTCTAGCGTTGCATGTCTTTCCTTTTGCTGTACTGGATATCTATTATCTTCTTGTGTCTACTTTTTGATTGGGTTGTCTATTAATGAGCTGTAAGAGTTCTTTATATATTCTGGCCATAGGTTATATGTACTATAAATATGGTCTGTTTAAGAATTACTTTTCATTTTCTTAATGATGTCATTTAAATTTCTAAATTTTGATGGAATTTCATTTATCAATTTTTTCTTTTATATATCAATTTTTTTATATTCTAGGAAATTCTTGCCTACCCTAAATTCATGAAAATTTTCCCTTAAAATTTCTTCTTAAAAATTTACAGTTTTAGTTTTTCATATTTAGGTTCATAGATCCTTTCAAGTTATCATTATGTATGGAAATAAAGGGTTGAGGTTAATTTTTTACATACAGATAACAGGTGTTCTAGTACCATTTGGTGAAAACATCATATTTCCTCTGCTCTTGAGTTTATGTTCTATAAAATGTTAATGTTAAATAATCTTTCAAAAATCAGTGAACCATATATGTGTGGTTCTATTTCCAGATTTTCTGTTTTATTTCAATGATCTCTACGTCTTTCCTTACGCCAACACTGTCTTGATTACTGGAGCTTTAGAGGAAGTCTTAAAATTAGGTAATAAGGGATGGGGATTTAGCCACCTACCTCACAAGCGCAAGGACCTAGTTCAATCCCTGGTAATAAAAAAAAAAATTAGGTAATAAATGTCTTCCAACGCTTTTTTTTTCCTTTTTTTCTTTTTACTTTTCTCTTTCCTTTGTACTCTTATATAACTTTTAAATTTCAATATCCAATTCTTCATTTATAGCAAGTATACATAGACCTGAATTTTTTATATACCTTGTGTTTTCTAATCCTGCTAAATTCAAATACAAATTCTAGGGGGTTCTAGAGATTTTTTAGTATTTTCTCTGTAGATGATAATTTCATATACATATAAAGATTTTACTTCTCCCTTGATAATACTATGCTAATTGTTTCTTTTTATTGCCAAACTATTTTGGTTTGGGCCTATGTTTCAAAGTTTAATGGACAGATGAAGAGTAGGCATATCTGCCCTTGTTCCCCACCTTAGGGAGAAAGCAATCTTTTCCATTCATATAAGGTGTTTTTGCTGAACTATGGAGTACACATCCTATCTGTGGAGAAGATTCTGTTCTACTTCTAGTCTCCTGGTAGCTTTTACCATGAACAGCTGTAGAATTTAGTCCAATACTTTTTCTGCAACTACTGACAGGATCAAATGGCTTTTTCCTTTCCTCTGTTAAAATGACTTTTGGGGGTGGATCTTCCAATGCTGAACCAACACTGCCATACCTATAATAAAACCACTTTCTACCAACTCCCAGATCTGACTTCTAGTAGTTTGTTTTGTTAAACAAATTTCTATCTATGTTCATACTTTTTTCTTCTATTATCTTTACCCAGTTTTAGTATAAGCACAGTGGTGATTTCCTAAAACGATTGGAGATGTGTTCCTTCTTTATTCTGCTTTAAATGTTTGATATAATTCATCAGTTAAAATGTAATGATCCTGTTGTTGTCATATAGGTAGGTTTTCAAGCTAGGAATATACTTTCTTTAATAAGTGCTATTCAAATTTTTTATTTCCTCTAGAGTCCATTTCATTAATTTGTCTTCCAATGTACTTCTTAGAAGTTGTCAAATTTATTTCAAAAAAGATTTTTGTAATATGTTTTCTGTATCTTTTTAGATTCTGTAAAATCTATGGTAATGTCTTCTACATTTTGATGTTGTTATTTAAGAAATGTATAATTGATATTGTGTAATAGGAAGAAAAGGTCTAGAGGAGTAGGGGAAGTGGGAGAGGTAGGGCAAAGGAAAGAAGGGAAAAGAAAAAATAGAGAAGGAAAAAAATGGAAACAGTTTTTGCACATAGAGAAGGGTGGAAGGGATGAAGGGAGGGCAGGGGGAAGGGGAAAAAGATAAGAAACAAGATACATCATGTAAAGGTACAAGATCCTAATGATGAATGTAACTGTATTTTATACCTAAAATGTACCAATAAACTTAATGTAAAAAAAAGAAAATTGTGAGTGAAGTCTCAATAAAATTATCAGGGTTTCATGAGAAGTATGACCTCAATAAAGGTAGATCTAGCTGTAGAGTATTATTGTCAGCCAGAGAATATTTAAAATTAATTTTATTGGTACATTTTAGGTATACAATATATTGACATTCATCATTGGAAATTTACACCTTTACATAATCTCTCTTGGTTCTTATTTATTTCCCATTCCCCTGCCTTCCCTTCAACCCCTCTACCCATCCCTATTTACAAAGTCTTTGTTTCCATTTTTTCATTTTCTCATATTAATTCCATTCCCTTCTTTCTTTTCTCCTCCCCCTCCCATTTCCCCTTCACCTTTGCTCCTTTTCTTCATATTTGACATTATCTATTATACCTTTTAGTCCTTATTTACACTTTCAGTTTCTCACACTAGAGAAACTATTCAGTATTTACAGGTGTGTCCTATTTATTTCACTTAAGAGTATCGCCTCAGTGTGCATCCATTTAGCTATAACTCTCTCTAATTTCTCATTTTTTATAGCTGAGTAGTACTCCATTTTATTTTTTAAACACCCACATTTTCCTTATCCAGTGTCCAGTTGATGGGCAATTGGGGTAATTCCAAGTTTTAGCTATTACAAATTGTACAACTATGAACATGAGTGCACATATATCACTGTGGTATGATTCTTTTAATTCTTTGGGGAAGGTACTCAGCAGGGGAATAGCTGGGTCAAATGGGACTTCCAGTCCTAGTTCTTTGAGGAATCTCCATACTGATTTCCACAGTGGTTGCACCAGTCTACACTCCCACCAGCAGTGGAGCAGGGTTCCTCTTTCCCCACAGCCCCACCAGCATTTGTTATTGGTTGATTTCATGAGAGCAGCCATTCTTCTCAGTCAGAGAATTTTTATTAGACTTCCTCTTATCTTTTTTGGTATATGTTCCAATATTTAAAATACCCAAATGTCATAACAAATTATAGAATCTTAATGTTCCTCACATTATTGCCCAGTCTTAGAGTTGAAATGAGGAAATCTTCATTTTCTCCAAAATCTTCCCCAAATATGGGCTACCCCAAAACATATCTACTATCATTATATATTTTAACTGTGTTCTCTACCTAGCTGAAAAATTCTGTAAGGGCAATGAGTTCTATCTTTTGGGTAGATATTTCTTCGAACAAGAGTCAATATCCTAGGGATTAGCTGAAAACCATGTGTCCTTTCTAATATTTTCTTATTTTGATCTTGAGATATGAGCTATCACACAAAATATAATCCAGCTTTTCTACAGAAGATTTTAATAAATATGAGACCCATAGCTTGAGAATAGAGGCCAGTGAATCACTGGCCATGCTTCTTCAGGTAATGGAAAAAAAGAGTACTAGGGAATAAGATGTAACAACAATAAATTAACTGCATGAAAGAGAAAGTAATAGAATTTCAAAGGATGAAATAAACCTTCCTACAAAGAAATTTCTGTATTTTTAGTGACTGAAAAAGATTTTACAGAATGAAAACATCCATTTTTCTAAATGTTAAACCAAAACAACAAAGAAGATCTGCTATACAGATTTCTCCTTCGGATAAATAAGCAAGTCTTCCCTACTAACTGCATCAAAGACAGGCTGTTGGTATAAATCCATACAATGGGGAATTTATAGGCTTATATGAATCTATCATCCATAAAATGATAGGAAGGTTGAAGGCCAAGTGGGAAGTTGTTGATGAGATAATTTTAAATCACAAAGAACTGTGTTACTGTTTAGGATTCCAGGGAAAATTTAGATTATAGACAATTTAGAGTAAGTCCTGTAACAGTATGATATTTTCAGAAAATGTAAGAAGCTGTTCTTTAAAATAGCCAAGACAACACTAAAATTGCCCTAATTACTTTTGATTACAGACCTAGCCAAATTTAAACTTGTAATGCATCAGGAATAAGTTCTCTACCTCCTCTGTGTGAAGTCCGAGGTAAGACATTTTATTATAAAATTTTTAGGCTTTTGGCAGAAATATACCCATTAGACAAAAAGTATAGATAGGTGAGATTAACTTTAGATGTCTCTTCTCTTTAGAAATCAACTTATGACTTTCTAAAGATATTGAATAAAAATAGCAACAGGGAATATTAGGTTCTTAAGGATTTAGTAAATATGGGTATCTGAGTAATAAGAGATTGCCTTGGAGCTTGCTGGGATAGTAATAACCTAGGTATATTGTTGATTTTCCTGAAAAGAAAGCAAGTAAGAATTAATTGTTTTGATTTAAAGAGAAAGAAGAAGACAGATGTACAATGTTTTATGGCCAAAGAAATTAAAGTATTTTACTGTCTCACCCTTTAGTGCCTAAGTAGCCAAACTGCTGACCAAGGATAAAGGAGAAGGAGTCGGTTAACTCACTAGTGACTTATTAGTGCATAGTTATAATGCTGTTATATGCAAGGATTTTCAAATTAAAAAATGAAAAAGAAAAATAATTTTAGGCCTTGTCATTACCAGGATATTATTGGCTGAAATTCTGAGAAAGAAAATTAATTTGAAGAATGTCATCCTTCCAGAATTTAAGGTTTCAGCCATTGTTAGAAATACAAACACATGCATTCATTCCTCCAAAGAAAGACTGAAAAGACAAAATACGGTTTATCTGTGATGGCAATTCTAAGAATCTCTGGATTCACTGCTTTATGGTCTCACGATACTATAAAACACTGACAAAATATTTAATAAATCTCAGAACCTAATGAGACCAACATTAGCTTAACACTCATTCAGTGAGTTACTGCTAATATAATTTCATTCTTTATTGATTGATGCCATTATTAAAATTACATATATTTTTTAATGTGAAGATTTGTTAGGCTCTGTTAGCAAAATAAATAATAACCATTATATCCTAAAAATTTAACATTTTCATTTTATGGAAAGAACTGATTTTCCCTTCTAAAATAAATAACAAATAACCAAGGTTTTAAAAATCTATCTTCCTACAAATTGTGCTATATAAATATAACTTACTATAATAATATTGTATATAAAGTATCATATGTAATTTTAAGCACCTGGTCAAAGGGATACATTTTCCCCTTTTACAGAAGGGTAAACTGGGACTCACAGAGATTACACAGATACCCAGTTACATAGCTAGTCCCTCAGATTCAAATCAAAGGAGCTCATCTCCAAACACTGGACACTCAACCCTAGTTGTACTGCCTCTCAGGAAAAATAAAAATGACAGAATCTTATTTAAGCAAGGACACATGAAAGACTCAAAGGAGAATGTCAAGGTACCAGTAAAAAATGTAGACTCAAGAAGTGGATGTATTGGAAAAGTAGCAAGGGTAAGGAAACAAATTGAAAGGTGATCAGTTCCTACGTTTGTAACACAATTAACAGTTTTGCCTGAAAAAAACCCATTCTCATTGTATCAGTAAGGGCCTGTGTGTAACATCTGACTATTTTAGGAATTATCAGCTAAAACATAAGTCTGCAAAATAAGGCCTATGTCAAATAAATATTACTAGAAGGTGACAGTCAGGGAGATGTTATGGGTGTGAAAGCAATCCCTTCCATCTCATGCCTTCCATAAAATAGATGCACAAACATTTTTAAGTCTCATCTCCAAGGAGTATGCATATGAGACACAAGGATGGAAGAAATGCTCATGCGATTTTCTATTTTCAACAATGTACCTTAGACATAGATGTATAGAATTCTCACTTGATTGCGTATAGAGACATTACGGGTGAGATTCAAATCTAATTCTGGCAGTCAGCTTCCATTTCCAGTATGAAGTTAAGAGTTACTGAGGTTTTGTGGCTAGATGAGTACTGTTATTGGTCATGAATAATAAGAGCATACTTATATAGGCACTCAGTACTTGTGCTCAATTTTATCTTACAAAAAAATCTGAAATTCTAGGAATGTAATCACAACCATGGACCTAACATATCTGGAATATTTGTGTTTGGAAGTTTATTATAAAAGGTATATGGGTAAGTTGGTGTGCCCAAGCATGTCACATGAGAATAGCAAGGAGAACCCAGCCATAGCTAGTGGAGAAAGGTAAGATAGATGTCAAGTAGAACAAATACAATGAGAACTGCCTCTGATTGTTCAAAGATTGTCAAAGAAAAGATGGTACAATATGCTCTATGATACATTATTGAGAAATGGAGATTAAAAGTGTGTGCCATAGCAATACACCTGGAAAATGTAAGGACAAATAATTTTAAACTAAAGTATGCTACTTTAGAAGTTACTATATGCTTCCAGAATAGACACAATAATATGGTTTCGAGTTTTATGATATTTTGTGTTGAGCTGTTGAGTTTAGGAGTCAGAGAAGTTTACTATTTCTCTCACATTTCAATTTTCCAGCAGATTAGGCTAATATAATACTATATTTGATTTTTTTTTGAGACAGAATTTCTCTATGTATTTCAGGCTGGCCTTGAACTCATTATGTAGCCCAGGCTGGCCTTGAACTCACACTGATTCTCCTGCCTCAGCCTCTTGAGTTCTGGGATTACAAATATGCACCACAATACCCAGCGATACCATATTTGACCATTAGAGAAAAATAAGATTTTTTTCCATGGGATTGGCTAGTAACTCTATTCTCATAATCCCCGAACCAGCATAAAATAGACATTAAGATAATTTTTGTAGTCATAGTCCACAATCTTTAAATGATAACTCGAGTATAAGCTCTATAATTTTAAGGAAAATTATAAAAATCAGTTAATCTATAGGTCCATGTTGCCTAATCAATAAAATGAGAATTATGTTCTTCTAGGATTTTTGAAAGGATGTAACAAAATCATAATACAGGAAAAATAAACAGAATTACAGCTCTTATTACTAGTTAGTCTTACACATTTTTTTGCATTTACTATTAGTTCTTGCTAATTTAGTGACATGATACTGAGGCACTCATGATGCAGAATAATGTGTTCAGTAACATATGAGTAAATCTATAGTGCCTTCACTTTCTTCAGCACACAAAGTTATTGAATTTATTTCCATAGTAATCTCATGACAAGAATATATGAAAAAAAAAACTGGAGAACTTTGGCCTAAGTCAATATATTTCTGTTTAAAAACCCTCAAAACTTACTCTATTATTTCATTAGTTATTCTCTTATTCAATATTTATTTGCTTGAGAGAACTATCTATACTTAATAATAAGTACAGAAGTTAAATTAGGTATAAAACAGCACATGAAATCTAGTGGTTATTTGTTCTACCTAAGTTGATTCATAAGACCAAAATGTGATTTGACTCAGTTTTATCCTTCTCAAATCCTCAATGTTTTCTGAATATAATGTATATTTAAAAAAAATCTTTTGAGTCAACTATGCCAACTCTCTGACTAGGATTAAAACACACATGAAAATAGATGTAGACGGGGTGAAACAGCTTTATAAAAAGGGTAAGTAAAGTAGCTGAATAATTAGTAGATATGGAAATTGTAACTCAGTATAGTAGAATTTATGAGTGAATTAACTTTACATTGGGAATTATTGAGGGCAATATAATCCTTAGGCAAACTACACATATCAGAAATACACTGAGTGACTATTAAATAGTGGGCTTTTATGAGCAATTCCAGACCCCACCAAAGAGGATCTTGAAAAAAAAATTATATATATATATACACACACACACACACACACACACACACATACACTAATTCATAAGTATGAAGATTTTCTGGTAAGTGAATACAAAGTTCCTAAATGACTTGAATTTCTTGGTCTTCTTAGAAGAGAATATGAGTCATCAGTATGACCATCATTTTGAATAGAATTTTTTTGAATTATTATAGAACTTTAATTCTAATTCTCCATCTATTTCTTTGGATCTTCACATTTTCTTTATAGAGCCTCTATCCATTTGTTTCAAGAGGGTTGCATAATTACTTTTGAGAATGTTTAGAGTCTTTGTCATAAAATTCTAATGTATGTGTCATCTCAGTGTTAGCATCTATTAATTTGCATTTCCCTGTGTGATTTCAGATTTTTCTGGATGCTAATCTTCTAGATATTTTGAATAATATGCTGGAAACTTTAATATTATATTATGAGGTTTCACAACTGGGAAAATATTTAAAATACACAACTGAAAAGACAAAGTGTTTATCATAATAAACCTCATGTTCTCTAGCCATGATCAGTGGACTGCAAGACCAGAGGACATAATGGAAACAAGTCTTCCACTACATGGCAGCCAGGAGGCAACCACAGCCAAGAAGAGGCCTGGAGGAACAGGTCAAGAACCATGGTCCCGAAGTTTGTGCTGCCGTGATCCACCCAAAAAACCCAACAGTGTGTTCTACTTATTTCCTAGGCATCCCTCAAGTCAATCAAGTCAGATGATTAACCTGGCAATGAGCTTAACCAGTGTTTTCTGAGATGTCTTTCCAGGACATACTCAGTTTCCAAAACTATTGCAAACCTCTTTGGAAAATTTTATTTGAAAGTAGCTTTTAAAAATTTGATAAATTCAAAAAGCAAGTACAGATTTTCATTATTAGATATTTGAATGCATCACAAGTCTATAGCATTCAAGGTATTTGCAAATGGTAGTGATCTAGAGATTGACATTCAGAAATATTCTTTGAGCCATAGATTCATAAAAATAATTGTTTTATGAAGATTCATAACATGACAAAGGTTATAGTTCAATTCAGTGTCAAAATTATTCACTTGACTTGAAACAATGGGAAAATAGATTTGACTATGATCAAATACAGTATATTTTTGAGTTCAAATATACTTCAATATCACATATGTAATTATACATTAATATTTCTGGCAAAATTCATGACTAAATGGATATTAGTTTAATAAATGTGAATAGTTTTTGTACTTTATCCAAAATATATTTTTTTCAAACCAAAAATTAGCATTGTCCTTAATAAAGGGAAGGAAAATATGTTTATGTAAAAAATTGTCAGTATTTACCGAGAAGTCCATAAAATTGTTGAAGTGGATATTAATTTAATTAATCAGGTATTTTAGTTAAAATATTGAGAAATTTCACCTTTTAATTTTGGTAGTTTTCAATGTTTCAGTTAGAAATATATTTTATTCTCAATATTAACAGATAGTGTAAAGCAAGATGAGTTTAAATCTGTGAAAGAAGAGCTCTAAATCTTTATGAGAGAATATAAAACTAAAGATAAATAATTTAAGCGATTTGTCATGTTGCCAGAAGAGAAGGTTCAATAATATAGTTATTTACTTGTCTCCAATTTAGAATTTAAATGAAAAACATGTACCATCAGGAGTGATTGTAACAAAAATTCTTATATAATTCCAGACTTCTTTTGTTTTTGAGTGCTAGTGATTTGGATGCAGGGCCTCTCGCGTGCTAGGAAACCACTCTACCACTAAGCTGCATACACATCCCAGAATTCTAGCCTTTAAGAAGCAGCTTAAATTTAATTGGAGGAACATGGGACAAAAAAGATTCTTTTATATATTAATGGTGTTACAATGACAATGAAAAGATGCTTCCATGTAATATGGAGGAGTTTCTCTGTGAGAAAATAACTTCACTGACTTTTGACTTTTGGGAATGAATGATCTAGAGAAAAATCAGTATATAGAAAATTTTAAGTATAAGGAAAATAAGTTTAATACTCTCAAAAAGAAATAATCATTACTTGTTCAAAGGACAGAAAGTAAAATTTTCAGGCTTGTTGGAGTAAAATACGAGAATAGAAGTAGAGTGGAAGGAAATGGGGCTGTGGAGGTAACTAGAAATCCAATCCTAAAGGTCTTTATAGCACATAAAGAGTTGTTTTTTTTTTTTATGCTAGTGGATTTTATGCTAAGTGTCATAGCCATGAAAAGATATAAGTAACAAAGTGAATGGCAGAGAGGGCTAATTGTTTTCTGGTAAGTATTCTTTCATTTTTCCTTGTAAATTCAATTATCAATGTCCATTAGGGTGCACAGCTGCTTGGAATTTACTTTGTTCTTCTCAGTTTCTTTTGTAGTTAGGCATAACCTAGGGCTCAGTTCTGGGCAATGATTTATTCAGAATTTGGAAAATCATCTCAGATAAAGAAGTAGAATCTATTTATAGAGGTTGACAGAGCAACACACTTGAAAAGTTCCGCATTTCTCTTGATTTTTGAACTGCTTACACTTCTTGCTGGGCTATGCAAGAGAAAAGTAAGCTTTCATCTTACGTCACCATTATATTTTTCTGCAAATTATGGTTGAATTTACTCTTAAGTGGTACAGAATGCTCTGACCTCATTTCTATTTCAGTGACTGCTCTCTGAATGATACTGAGGTATGACAGAGAGATATGCTGGTAATTTGGAATAGGGTTGTAGCAGAGATAGAAAAAATGTAGTTCAACCTACATTTTTCTTTTTTCTTTTTTTTTGGTACTGGGGATTGAACTCCAGTCTTTGCACTTGTGAGGCAGAGGGTGGAACCACTGAGCTAAATCCCCAGGCCATACATTATATTTTATACAGTGGACACTGTGGTCTTGTTGATACGCTGAATTTGAAATCTTGATAAAGATTAGATTTACTGGGATGCCCATATTTGGGACTGAGGATCTGTATGTAAATTAGTAGTTCTCTTTATAGAGCTGGGATGGATTTGGGGTAACAGTTCTGTAGGGACATAAGGGGTTCCTTACAAATCTGAAGTTCCATTTTGACTGTCAAAGTTGAGCTTCTCCTTGCGCATTTATGTGACAATATTTGGTAGTCAGCTGGATATTCAAGTTAAAATACAGGAGTGGGTGTCTGTGCTGAAAATTAAAACTGACAGGCGTCATAGAATAACTAATATGTCAAGAAATGGGATTGGGCGTAATCAGATTACAGCAGAAACTTCATTCCTGTTGAACTCTCCAGAGCTTGAGTGATCTCTAGAATGCTAGAGAGGGAAGTGTCACCCTGAGACTGAAAAGGAGCAACCAATGCCACAGAGGAAGGAAACACTTGTATGGTATCAGAGAAACCTAAGGAAGGAAGTGTTGTTAGAAAAATAATGCAATCAATGATATGGTGCACTGTAGCAGTGAAGACGGACTGTCAACTTCATGGCATTGAGTGCTGCCCAGGGGATTGGTGAAGTACACACCTAGGTGTGCCCCAGTGGGTAATGGAGGCATGACTTGGGGTACTGATATGGTGCCTTTCCCCTTTCTCTCTGATACTGCTTCCTGGAACTTATGAATTAAGAAGCTTTGTGGAACGATGCTTTTCACCATGATGTTTCTGCCTTGGATCCTGCCAAACATGTGTTCAATGGCCGGAAACCATGAGCTACGTTAAACCTCTCCTCCTTTAAATTATGGGTGTCAGGTACTGTGTCCCAGAAACGCAGGAAAATGGTGAATGAATAACTTATTATTATTCAATAAAGTGTCATAATCAAGAGCTAATAATTAAAATGCACAGTTCTATTATATATATTTTAATCCAAGTAAATTGAGATCAATTATATGTTTAAATAAATTACATGTTTAAATGTCAAATATTCTAAAGATTTTATTATTTTAGTCTAGAAAATTAGCCAGGAGTTTTCTCCCATTAAATTGTCTTGGCAGATTTTGAAAATCACTATCTTACATGGAGCTATTTTACTTTGTAAGAACTGTAAATGTGTAAACAGTCCAGAAAAAAGGTAGTAATGTAGAATATTCTGAATGAACATGAGAATGAAAGGTGGATGGAGAATAAATAAGTGTATGGCAATAACATAGGCAAGAGATAAATGTGGATTACACATGGTGATTATGAGGGATCGATCTGATTCTGCATTTTGAATAGAAAGATATGCAGGAGAGGTAGATACATACATGGAAACACACACACACACACACACACACACACACACACACACACACACACCCCTACACCTTGACTACAAAGGCTGGAAGCAAGATCAGACACAACTAGGTCTGGAGTAGAGATTTGTTTATGGATGTTTGGGAAAGGCTGCAAAGCATTATGATTCTTGAGCTATCCATTCATTCACACCAGATACCATCTTGTTGAGAGGAGGAACCAAATAACCAAGTAGATCAAAATGCCTTGACCAATTGCTGTCAGACAGCTTGGTTACTGATCACTGCAGAAACGATAGGGCAGGAGGGAAAGGAACTGGTACAATGAGTCTGCCAAGGTGACAGGGATGGCAGTGAAGTGGTCCCAGCAGCACAACTCAAGATCAATCGAACTGCAATATTTGCCTTCCAGCACAGACTGGTGCTGAACTATAGTGTGGACATTTGGTATCAAGGTTACTAGCTAGCATTTCTCCCTTTCAAACAGGGCTATGATTTTGGTCTCAACTGTGATGGATACTAATTTTGTCCTTTTTGCTCTCAGAACTTCAAGATATTTGCTCAATAATGGGTCTATAATCTAAGTGGAAAGCAACTGAAATCCAGTACAGAAATCACTTCTTTATATCTTTGAAAAACAATGATTAATATGTAGGACCCATTACAACAGAGTTTTTTGTCAAGAACCAAATAATAAACAATTTAGTTCTTGTAACCCCACACCAAATAGAGGGTATTACATAGAGACACATAAAATGAAAGATTGATACCCATATATTCAAGAGGCTCTGTTGAAACCTAAGCAATATTAATGCAATGAACAATAAGATATCGTAAACATCAAAGATCAAGAAAAAATTCTAAACTAGCTTAAAAAAAGCTAAAAGGGAAACTCTCAGAAGAACTGCACAAGGTATAGATCTGGCTTCTCAACAGTAATAAAGTTAGTCAAAAGAATAACAGTAAAATTCTGATGAAATTGGGTGTAAACTTCACATTTTACACAGAGTAGAAGCTACTTTTTAAAAGTCAATGTATCCTGAGTTCAATCCCTGGTACCAAAAAAAAAAAGTCAATGAAAACTAAAAGTGATTTTAAACATTGAAATATTTTACTAATAATTATGCATTAAAATAAATACTTAAAAACTGCAACAAACAGCCAATGCCTCTAGGAAAGGAAACTTTATCAATGGATATTTGAATTTTAGCAATGGGTGAATTAAACACGAAAACTAACTGGATAGTGGCTGAGCCAAACACTAGTAGCTATGTCTTTGGGGTATAAGATATGTGTATGACTGAGGGTCATGGAAAGCGTACAAACAGAAAGGAGAAACAAAGTAAGCTTATGATGAATTATCCAGTCAATAATTTATAGGCTAAATGCTGAATACATAATGAGAATGTGTAAACATCAAGAGAATAGAAGAGAGCCAGCTTGGCATCAATTGCTCGTAATCCTAGATACTGGGGAGACTGAGGTAGAGGACAGGACAGTTCAAGGCCAGCCTGGGTAATTTAGCAACATCTCATCTCAAAACAAACAAATAAAAGAGACAAAAGGAGAGAGAGAGAGAGAGAGAGGGAGGGAGGAGTACCAGTTATATTTACCACATCATAAAAAGAGAGAGGAAAAGGACCAAAATATAGGTAAGCCAAACAAAGAACTGCTTGATAGATATAATCTCAAAAAATATAACAACAACAACATTAAATAGTAAATGGGATGAGTTCTCTCAGCATATATAAAATCATCAGATTTTTAAAATATGATTATGTAATAGAGCAATACTAAAATAACAGCGATTATGGAATGAAAGCCTTGAAGCCAGGAGTCATTCCTAGTTAAATAATGAGAAAAAGAAAAATAACTGTGATGTCAGGAGAAACTCCCAGTAAAATAATGAGAAAAAAAGAACTTAGACATTTTAAAATCTATTTATATTTATCCAATTTAAAATTCCCCCCCAAATAAATAAGGTCAAGTTGTCTCACTGATGATTTCTGCCAATCATTAAAAGATGTATAAAATCAAATTAAGGAAAGACATCTAAATACAGTAACGAATAAAAGTGTATTTTTTCAGTGTGACCCTTTTAATCTTGACCCTAACCTTGATAAGAAAAAGAAAGGAAAATTGTAGATCATTTTCTGTCATGAACTTAGGTGAAAAAACAACAAACTATTAGAAATTGAGTATAGTGATTTATAAAATGTGAAGTATCCTTACCACACTGGGATGATTCAAAGAATGGAAGGGTATGTATCATGAAATTCTCTCTCTCCCTCCCTCCCTCCCTCCCTCCCTCCCTCCCTCTCTCTCTCTCTCTCTCTCTCTCTCTCTCTCTATATATATATATATATACATACACACATACATATAATTCCCAGTATGTTACAATTTATGACTAGATGTCTCCGAAGTGTCTCAAGATCTCATGGGGTGGAGGAGGCTTTTGAAGATGAGTGGATCATGAGGACATGACAGATGACTGGTTATTAGGAGGTAGGTTCTAATCAGAGGAGGCAGGTCGCTGAGGTCGTGGCCCGGACAGGCTTATCTTCCTTCCCAGATTCTCTCTTGACTCTCTGCCTCCCTCTGTCCACTGGAAACTCCTCTACCAGGCCCCTCTGTCACGCTATCTTGCCCAGAGCCAGCCAGCTATGGACTGAAATGTCTACAGATCGTGAACCAAAATAAATCTCTCTTCCATTAAATTGTGGGTGTCAGACATGTCTCAGTGAGGAAAACGTGACAAAGTCTCAACATTACAAGAATTTATTAAAAAAAAAAATAATAATTTTTGTGGAATAGAAAATGCACATGAAAAAAATCCAGTACACAATGACTGTGATGATAATGTTAATAGAGATCAGCACCATCCTTATATCATTTTTTTCTTATGAGAACTTCTTCCACAAAATGACAAAAACTTTAATAACACCCAATAAACATAACTAATGATGAAATTTGGGTCTTTCTACCTCTGGTGCAAAAATGAGAAAAAATATTATCACAAGTTTTAATCAACATTTTATTGGGTGGTGTAACTATTGAGATAAGTCAGGAGAAAATTCATTAGGATAAGAGAAGAAGAAATAAACATTTTATTATTAAAATGACATATAGACAATGCAAAACTTTGGATAAAGTACTTAAATAGGTGAGAAGAATTGTCGGTTAGTAGATATAAATCAATAAAAATGAACAACAATAAAAATAAAATCAAAAGTAATGAACTCAAACAGTGAACAACCAAGTAATTTTGAAAATAAAACTTTAAATAAGTTAGGGTCTAGGAAGCCAGGCAGCTGAGGCAGGAGGACCGTGCCAGCCTGGATTACATAGTTTGAGGCCAGCCTGACATAGAAGGCCCTGTCTCAAATAGCAACAACAATAAAACATAGCACCTACAACAGTATCAAAAATCTCAAACTAATGTCACAGTATTTTTTTCTATGTAATTGATGTGTGAACTGTGAAAAGTAAAAAATTCTTGTCTGTTGATATTTTAATGGAAAACAGAACACCACCTTCATCATCACGATATGCAAAAAATTTTGTTGTATGTGGAAAGAAAGCAAAATAAATTAAAATTGTATTACACTTAAATCTAGAACTTATTTTCATTAAAATATGATCTACAGAGTGGTGGAAATGAATGTTCGAGGCAAACAAGGGTAAATCCCTAATTTGACAGGGTTTTTTATGAAAAATCTGTAGCTAACATTGTACTCAATGGCAAAAGATTGAAAGCTTTTTCCCTAAGACCAGAAATGAATCAAAGGTGGCTGTTTTCACCATTACCCTTCAGTCGAACACTGAAAGCGTTAGCTAGAGCAAATAGATGAGAAAAACAACCTGAATGACATATGAATTTGGAAAGAAGATTAGAGACTATCTATTGGCAGAGGACATGATTTGTTACAAGATCAAAATACAAAAATCAGCTGTGAGTACATTCAAAAATCCTCTCTTCTGCTGGTTTGATATAAATAAAGCATTATTTTTAAATATCCACCCTTTTGTACAATAGAACACCAGAATTTATTCATTTCTCTGAATGATTACACTGTACCCACCAACCAGCCTCTTCTCATTTCTTGTATTCTCTTATCCTCTTGTAACTGCTGGTTTACTGTCAACCTCTATAAAATCAATTTCTGTACATTCCATAAGATTATAAATAAACTCACCATAAAGAAATGATAGAAGTTAACAGTGATAGATTTGCTAATATCCTAATTTGGTCATTACACAATGTAATGTTGAAACACACTGCACCTCATACCATGCATACTTAATACACGTCAATTACAAAATGAAAATAATAAAAGCAAAAATGTCACGTTTCTATACAGCAGTAGTGAAAAATTTCAGTTCCAATAGTGTTGAAAAGATATCCAGGAATAAATTGAAAAATGCAGGTGCTAGAATTATGGACAAACAACGGCAATGCAGTGCTAAAAGAAATTACTGGAAGAGCATTGGGTGGAAATTTTCCGCCAATGTCCGAAGGAGGGTGAAGAACGAAGAAGAGGAGGAGGAGCAGGGGTGCCTGGGGCTGAGGGAGGGAGGGAGCAAATAGTGACCATTCTTTTTTTGTTTTTTTTCTGGTACGGGGCTCCAACTCGGGTCCTTGCACTTGCGTAGTAGGCGGGGAAACCACTGAGCTAAATCCCCGCCCGCCCCATGGGAGCAAATAGTGGATAGGAGGAGGAGGCACAGTGTGTCCTTGGCGCTCCTGATTAGGGCTCCGATTTCAAAGGCCATTCACAGTGTGAACACTTAGGGCCTCTTGTTTTGTTTTTTGCTTTTTTTAATTTTACATTTGTGTGTATATTCTACCTTAATACAACTAATAAAATATACTGAAAATAAGTTATTTTGAATTCTACCAAGACACATCTCACATTTTTTATCCTCTTTGCTTTCCCTCCTCCTCCTCACTCCACATCTTGGTCTCTTCCCCTTTGAAGAAGCTCAACCTCCCTACTTGTTATTATCTTTTATTTTCTTCTGTATTTATACTTTGGGTTTCTCATGTAGGAGAAATCATGTGCTATTTAATCTGTGTGTCTGGTTTCTGTCAGTTAACATCAAGGTCTTGAGACGCATCCCTTTCGCTAATGTGTTAGGTAGTTGTACCATTTCCACACTGGAATGTAAACATCATGTACTGCAAACACTGCAATCAAAAAGAAAGGGGATCAAGAAATGAATGGAAGAGGAAGGGAGGAACAGGAATCAGAATAAAAAAAGAATTAAGTTGTATTAGGTACATGTACAAATAACCCACCAGGAACGTAAGCATTGTACACCACAAATATGTACTAATAAAAGAGTTCTTACTATGGTGAATAAAATAGCAAGTTACAGATGAATACAAGTTGCAAAATATATTCCACTTAACAAAATTAAAAACGTGGAAGATTATGTTTGTGGATAAATTTAAAAATACAGGCATAGAGAAATTTATGAAGATGAATGATAAATTAGCTTCATAGTTATTTGTGTACGGACAAGAAGGGTTGTAAGTAAGAGGGATTCAGGCAAAGAAGTGAATACATATCATTTCTACTATATTGAATAATCTTACTTCTTACAGTAAATTGTTGGCACATAGATTCTTTATATAATATAGAATGATATATTCTATACAGTTTTGTATATCTTCAAGTTTTAATTATTTTAAGAGAATAATTTCATTATTTGCTTCCTTTATAGGTTTATGAGAAAGTGTAAAATTCATTATTGTTTCAACAATCATAAGTCTTTACATTATAGGTCAATCAGGCACTTTTACTTTCTACTTTTTAAATAGAGAAAACATAGTTTAGAGAAGGAATGTACCCAACAAGTTCTCCTGCTGTAAAATTTAGCACGCAATTCAATGCACAGAGCTGATTATTTTGAAGGGAAAAGAGACAAATATTTAAGTAGTGTCTACAAGGTGCCGAGATATCTGCATAGGTTAGCCTGTGATTATTAGCCCTGGTTTCACTTTTTATGGTTTCAGACATCTATGTATTAGTGCAGTCTGCCTGTATAAAATGGAAAGAAAATTCCAGAAATAAAAATCACCTTATTAATACTTTTATTACATGGCCGGGGATTTAACTCAGTGGTTCAGCCACCTGCCTCGCAAGCACAAGGACCCGAGTTCAATCCCTGGTACAAAGAAAAAGTACTTTTATTACAGTACATTTTTATAATTATTCCATTTTATTCTTGTTGTTCTTAAAGCCTTACTACATCTAACTTATAAACTTTATCCTAGGTAGAAACATGGGGAAAAGCACAGCATACATACCATAATGCTCAGTGGTCTCTGTGGTTATAGGCATCTACTGGGTGTCTTGGAACATGTTGCTTATTGACCAGCACAGACTACTGTTTATTTCAGTGTACCATGACAGCAGAGTGAATTAGATGTCATTATACTTCTACAAAAATAAGGAAGCTGAGATTCAGAGAGCTGTCATGTAACCTGCCCCATGATTCCCCTTAGAGGTAAAGCCACATTTGACCTCTGGTTATCATGAAAGCCATGCTAAAAGAGCATAAGACTAAAAGACTTATAAGTAGAGTAAAAGACTGCATTTTACTGATTTGCCAGCATACTCGAATTCTTGATAATGATTTAGGGATTAACGGAAGACTGTGTCATAAGGTAAAAAATATCGTTTTCTTTCTTGCAAATAAATAATTTCTAAATTCAGTGGAGTCTGCTTTAATGTTGTGTTACCTTCAAATGAAAAAAAAATCTGATCTTGCAAATTATTATACTTTTCTATCATCAAAAACAACTCTCTTTGGAAGACATATTCTACTTTTTTCTTCCAATTTTGCTCTTCCTTGCAGTGAGCAACTTCACTTTGATAATTTCTACATTGAAAGTCATTTCCTCACAGACGATAAATCCATAGTTCAGGAGAGTAATTCAATTTTCTTTCTTATGCAACATCACACTCCATGCTGAGTCCTGGCTACTCTTTTGTTTCCATAGTGCTGCACCCTGAATCCTAAGCTTAGTTTTCCTGAAAGTCAGACTTTTCATGTCAGATTTAGTAATTGACCCAAGTGCTATGAAAAGAACGTTTTTACGCATTTGCATATTAGTTGAATAGAGGTGGCCAAATACTTCCTGTCTGATGACCTTCATTCTTGTGCACTGAGGAGCTCTTCTCTTGCTTTAACGGGAGAGGCAGAGAGAAATATCAAAGACATTATTTTGACTTCCTCTGTTTAACCTTGTATCCTAATCCTTCTAAGCCCACCATTCACTAGCTTCCTGGAAAGCCCCAAATTCTTTTGAACCTAAGAACTGACTTTGTAACATTACAACGTCCTTGAAAAACTGCAAAAAGAAACAGAGAAGACCTCCCTTGAATTATTGCCAACTGTTCTAGATATTCTCACATTGTAGGGAGAAGAAACGTTAATTTGAACATTTGCCAAGACTTCACATCAGGCGCGTAGTTCATCATAAGACATGTTTTTGTTTTTTTTTCTCAGTGCATTATCTATTTCCTTTGATTCTATCATTTTGTTCCTCTTCATGGAGCACTGCTTCAGCTTATAAAAGTGAACATTATACTAATGAACATTTCAGACTAAGCCACTAATTTTAAACTTTGTGAAACATAATTTTATGAAGTAAAATCAGGTATATTAACCAATTACTTAATATTGTCAAAACCACTACTGATTCCTTAATACTTCTTTAGGCACATATGGAACATAACTTGAAATATTATTTTTCTAACCTCTGTGTAGAGCCAAAGATACTTGTTTACTACTCCTAAATGTTTAGCCGCATCTATTCAATTATGTATCAGGAAAATGAAGAATGAATTTATTTAGTTTAATCTCTGTGGAATTACCTTGATCTCATTTGAATGATGAAATTATCAGGCTCCAACTTATATATTTCCAGTACTGCTTCTCTATAAAGAAAAGCTATCATCATATATTTATATATCATATATTTTAATAGTTTATACATTCATCATTACATAGACCTGGCCTAAGATAGCATGACAAATATTCCCCCTTTTAAAGTACAATAATTCTGCATATGAGCCATTGCAAATGAGAAGTCACAAATTAATTATTCCCTGGGTGAAAAATAATACAAGGCTATTTCAAAGGTTGCATTTTCAAAAGACAGACAATAATGATACCAAGGACTCAACATCAGCACAATTTGTTGTGCTTTCCTGAGAACAATTGTATTTAAATATATAACTCAGAAAGTAAAGAGATATAGTTAAATATTTTTAAATAAATGTAGTCAGATCATTTTAGTTGAGTATAGAATATTTTTGAAAAGTACTTCAATTGTATCAAAAACAAAAATATTATAAATTATAGAATTTAGTATTGACCTTAAACAATATATTGCCCAGTATCATATCATTCAATACAGTGTGTGTGTGCATATGTATATATATATATATATATATATGCATGCAAGGTCCTTCACCCTTCAAAAACTGTCCATACTAATATTTTGTTAAATATCATTTTATTTTTGATGGAACTATAAGACAAATTAAGTACATTCTCCATCACTCTGGATGGGAACTTCAGAGAACTTTAATATTTTTCATTTCAGAGTAAAGTTTAGAACTTAGATTCTACCTTTAAGTGATTAAAATTACAGCATTTAATTAATACAATTTTCATAACCATATCTGACTGCAATAATTTTTGCCTGTTCTAATGTCAAAGTGAAAATAATTGTCCATCTTTAGAAGTGAAGGTGATACTGACTTCATAAAATTACATATTCACATCAAACTAAAAAATAATGTCATGTAATATTCAACCCAAATAGAAACATACCAAGATAATTTATCTAACAAAAATATAATAATTTAAATTTTACTTTAGAATAGTCTATGTACTAAACTTGCATTTTGATTGATTTTATTCTGGCATTAGATATATTTGTATTTTAACATTATCAGATTAATATAAAGGAACATAGATATAGGCAGAGATAATTTCATTCCACGACCAGTTTTATTTTAGAAAAATAAGTTTAATTTTTCATTTTAAAAATCTGAAAACTAAAGCCACAGGAATTGCTTTTGAGTTATTATATTCTAAAATTGTCAATTGGTATGAAAATATATATTAAATGCATTATTATTATACATTAGAAAATACAAAAGCAAAGGATAAATGAGCTTTAATGAAATATATTTTAGCTTCAGAAATTCATAATTCTGCAAGGTAACATACTGTCTTTTGTTTAAAAATGTGTACTTAAAATTCCTTCAAATATACAAACAGAAATAGAAGTTTTGTAGATTTTTAATTATGGCATTCTTTGGGATCTTTTGGAGTACACTTTGAAGATCTTTTCCATTATTTCTTATTTTGCCTCCCTAAACTCCCTGAACTCAATACGAACTACTGAATGAAAATTTCTCACATAGGACATATTCACATATAACTCATGAGTTCTTTGCTTCTCCTTCTTCTATCACTTCCACAATTTCTAGCACCAGCTGCTTACACTATCTTCTGCATCTAACCCCAATATTCCATACTTACTCACTCCACAATTTTCTACTACTGCAATTTTCTCAGTCATTTGTTTATTTTAGTGGAATTGTACCTTCTAATTGTTATCTATGAGAACCTTCAGGTAAACAATATTTCTTGTTTATATTACATTTTTTTAGCTATTTGACGTGAAGAACAACTTTGCTAGATGTAAAATATTTAGCAAATCGTTTCTTAAACTGGAAGTCTTAGCCTAAAAATTTCACCACAGTGTTCATGTATTGAATACTAACACAGAAATATCTTTACCCATTCTGCTTTTTGTCTCTAAAAAATAAATTAGTCATTTTCCTAAATTGACAGAATGATTTTTTCTTTTAATTTAAAGATCAATATGTTTATTAACAACCACTGCAGGGATTTGAGGAGGAGTAATTATTTCTTGTATGTGGTAGATTTGTTATGTCTTTCATCATGACAGTTTGCTCTTCCTAAAATATCATAAAAATAAAAAGCAATCTCAGAGTTGGTAACAACTCTAAACTCTTTAAATTAGCATGGTTTTAAAATAGACTCAAGTACCAATTTATCCTGCCAGATAATTTTGTATGGTATACCTATATTATACTTTGCACCTTCCAGTTGGTGAATATTTGGGTTATTTCTATTTTGAGGACATTATGAATGAAGCTGTTAAAAACATTAAATTAAAAAAAGTCTTCAGAGGACATAAACATTCATTTCTCTTAGATCAGTATAGAGGTGTCACTCTTTTGGTTTGTCTAACAGTGTACATTTAATTTTAAAGAAGCTGTCACATAGCTATCAAATGTGAGTCTATCACTTTGCATTCTGCCGACCAGTACCTGAGAGTTTCATTCATTTAATTTCTCACCAACACTTTCTCCTGTCCATCTCTATAAGTAACACTGATTTAAACTATCATGTAGTTTTAATTGTTTCTTTCCTAATGACAAATGAGCTTGAGGATTTCTTTTCCTGTGCTACCATGGGTTACTCACTGTGGAAACTCAGGTACTGTACATTAGGCCTAGCTGTTGGAATTGTCAGTCTTCTTAACTATCCCAGCAGGTGTATAGTGGTGTCTTGCTATTGTTTAGATCTAAAATGTCTCCCAATGTTTCTTATGTTTGGAAGGTGGTTGGATTATGGAGGTGCCATAACTGACTTGGTGTTGGGTAGAGTCTAGTTGGAAAAGGTGGGTCACAGAGGCCATGTTGCATGTTCTCAGCTCTTCCTTTAATTCTCTGTACTTCCTGGCTACCATGAGGCAAGCAGCTTCTCCACCACCATGAACACTGCTATTCTGTTTCTCCTTTTGGGCCAACTGACCACAGACTAAAATGTGAGCCAAAATATACCTTCTCTCCTTTAAGTTTTGAGTGTTTGGTATTTTGTCACAGTGATGAGAAAGTGACTAAAACAATGACAGAGATCCCTGTGTGCAGTGAGAAAGTCAGAGATCTCTACCAGATGCTCATTTAGAACAAGCCACCTTTATAGGAGTGAATCATATTGTTTTTACTCTACTCACTCATTGTAGGCTTGAAGATTAAACTCTCTTTTAACCACTTATCAGACCAATTATTTAAATAGAAGATGACAAAAATTTGCATATTTTGTTAATTTTTATAAGATAGTATGACAGCGATTATAAAAATGACAATTTTACCAAATTTATTCAGTCCAAGGACTGACCAATTGGAATGTCACCTGCCTGCCTGAGGGACACTCCGGAGAGTCAGTCCATGAACATGCCTGCTGTCCAGGTTCGCTCAGGGTAAACTGTTAAGTTTAAGCTAAAAAATTTGTTTCCTAGTCTTAAGTGTCAACAACCGTCTGGGGCACTTATTGATTTTTGCAAAGCAGTGGGTTAAAGGGTGGCAAGAAAAGCATGGGGACTGCACACCATATTTTACTTTACAAGTAGGAGAGACATGTTTATAGTGATAGGAAAACATGCTCTTGCAAACCAAAGAGAAATTAAAATGCTTTTGCTATAAAAGTAATATTGACCCTTATAACTGAGATTTTGGAAGAGTACAATATGCCTCAGGTGTATCATAAAATAAAGTAACAGTAAAATATTCAATATTACCCATATAGCAAAACACTTCCTAAAATATAATAAGGCAATTTTGCCTTTGTAAGTTATTGCAATTTAAATAACACCAGTTCCCCTATAATACTGTTCAAATTTCAGCTTCTGGGCTATAATAACTGTGAGTAATTGCACAAAGATAAATTTTGCTGCTTGATCTTCTGTCTACAAGTCATAATGCATATAATGGATGCATGTCATGGTCAGTGATCAATTATATCACTTCTTTTAAAGTCTGGCAATGATTGGGTCTGTGGCATTGATTATTCAGTTCATGCAACAGTAGCAAAACTCATGGCCATATCGCCTCTTTGTCTCCCACTGATAAATCCATAGAACATAATAAAAAAGTGGATAAGCAAATAAGTATCAGGACAACCATAGGAAAATTCATTAAATAAATAAAAATATTACTGGATGAAAAGAAATTTGAGTAAAACATAAAATTTATAATGGCTAGTGGGACACTTTGACACTACTAACACTTAAAGAATCTAGACTTCCCTAAAAGAGTTTTGCGAAGGTGAGCTCATCAACCTAAAGGAGGAAGGTGGTAGTGACAAACTGATGAGGATGTCTCATAGATTATTTAAAGAAACTTTGGAAGATATCTCATAGCAATTTAAAGCTCTGGGGAAAAAATTCTGATATCTTTTTTAAACTAAGAAACTAATATCACAATTTCCCAGGCTAGGGAAAAGATATTCATACTATACTATCAGTTCTGTAATGTGAAATCAAGCTTTGTTCCAAAGTGCTCTTCATAAGATTGTTCAAAGAAAAAAACAATTTTCAATACTAGTAATGTTATAAGATATAAGAACTGAGAAGTATGCTAGTTTTATTATATTTCATTTTTCTAAACTTACATATTAATGAGAAGAAATTTTTTCACTTTGTGTTAACATTTTTTAGATTCACAGAAAAATAGATATGTCTGCCTTAGACACTTTCCCGCCCTGGTACACAAAGCCCAACACCCATAACTTAAAAAGCAAGGAGGTTTATTTGGCTCTCCATTTCCAATGTGCTCGGTCCAAAGTTGACTATCTCCAAGGCAGAGGCGCATCCTGGAACGATGTGGCAGATGAAAGCTGCTCCTCCCAGGGCAGCCAGGAAACAGGAAGGGAAAGAAGGAGCCAGGGACAGGAGTATTCCCACCGAACCACACCAGACCGTACTTCCTAACAGTCGTTGAACTTACTCGTGGGTATATCCCACAATCCACAGTCCCACATGCTCCCTTTTGTGGAGGCGCTTTGGTTCTTCACCATAGCCTCTGATTAGTGGTCCTCAGTTTCATCGGCCCTCTAGCACAGGATCTCCAGCTTCCAAGGAAGGCACTTTGGCTTTTTGACACCAATTGGTTCCTGTGACTACATGAGCTTCCATACCTTCAACCTTCCACTGCTACTGCATTCTATAGCACCTTAGGAGACAAATGACCATTCTGGACTCTTCTTCTTCTGATCCAGTAAGCCCACCTAATAAATCCCTTTGCATGATTATACACATATTCTACATTGATGGTGTTCCCTCAGAGAGCCCTGTCTAATACAGAATGCCTTATTCTGAGAGGAAGTGTACTAGAATTTAGGAAGTGGAGGTTAAAAGATGAGGCTTTTGACATAGATTTTTCAACAGTATGGTTATAGGTAACGAGCGTTCTAGAGCATAATTGCAGAAGTAGGCGAACACATTTGGGTGATCTTAGGAAACAGTGTAGAGAAGTGAATGGCTGGGCTTCTAAATGGGTTATCCTTGGAGATACTGAACTTACTCTTGATGACAATTGGAAATGTTGTGGAGAGAAATGCAGCTGGTATGGTGCTAAAATAGAGGGGTTAAAGAATGACTGAGAGGTCAAAAGGCGAGACAGTAGCTGGAAGAATGAAAATCACTCCTTTTAACACCTAGAGGATGTGAAGGAAGCAAAGGGGACAGGACTCAAAAAGACAGTGCAGAAGGAAAAAATATCTCCTCTGCTTTGAGGACAAATTTGTGGAGTATGCCTGAAAAATGTCCTTGGCAGAAAATTGTAGAAATGAAGATATTTTAGGTGATAACTTGAATATTAAAGCTTTATTAGCTATTTTAGTATAAATGTTAATATTTCAGCTAAATTAAAAGCTTGGTTAAGTCACTAGTTTCTAGCCTGAACAACCTTTACCAATTTCTCCCCATTGTGACATGTTACAGTTTTCAGAGTGGTACTTTAAAAACACATTTGCAAATAAGATATTAACAAGATGGAATGATTAAAATATGAGCATGTCTTGCCACTCCAAAAAAAATCTCATTTATTCTTTAGTTTTCAATGTGATTCTGTATCCCTAAGGCATCACAATACTAAAAGAATATAGATCATTGGGACTTGCCTTTAAAAAATTTAAATATTCTAAGTTGAAAAGATAATGTTTATTTTGAGCGAGGGGCATGGGTTCAAAAGAATAGAAAACATTATGGAAACATAAAAAAATAACAAAATAATCTGAATTTACACAATGTAATAAGGGGATATAAAAATAAGCATATTTTTTCTTCTTTATGTAACTGACCTTCAGTATAATTGAAAGAAAGTTCATTGAATTTCTCTGGTATTTTGAAACATTTATTTTATAAATAGAAGCAGTGTAAACTATGAACTGTGTTTAAAGTTAAAATGCATATGAAAGCAATTTGCTATTAGATGCTGCAAATTTATTTGAGTATTTAGACATAATTAAAAATACATCACCTGCCCTGTGCTGAGGATGAGTAGGACTATGACATGGCCTCTCCTCAGTCTACCCTAGTCTATTTTATGTGAATCAAATTAAGATTCCCATATAAACTTCTAATTTAGTGAATTTACCAAATGACTGAAGAGTAACTGCCAGAATCCACCAAATACTTTTTTGTCCTTTTGTGGAGAAATGTGCTTTCTTCTTTCAATTACTTCAGGTCTTGTACCAATCAATAGAGAATACCAATCAAATGATTTTAAGTATATTTGTTTCTATACAACATGGATTCTTACTTGTCCAGTTGTTAACAAGATACAGAGTTCAAAATTTAAATATTAATAAAACTCAGTTCTTTGTTATTATAATCTGGCATATTTATTTGTGCAAAATGCCTCAAGGAGTGAAACAAACAAATATGAAGTGGCTTCAGAGAACATATGATTTCCACTTTATTTTGAATGGATGATCTATATTTTTTATGACAGAGATTAAGGTCCAAACCCCTACAGATTTGAATGAAATGATCCATGCTTTGAATTTTATTTAAAAGAAAATTAGTAGGCCACACATAGTCCTAAGAATAGAATGACATCAGTTTTAATACTACTTCTCTTCATTAGAATAAGACCAAAAATTAAATGTAAGTATATTTTATTGCTAAATTTTATATTTTAAAGTAAGCTATAAAAGGGATTTTAAATATGAAATACAATTGTTTCATTTTGGCATAAGATAGAACGAATGGTTCAACTGAAGGTTTTTTTCTGTAGTTATTCTCTTTGAAAGTTTATAAATTGGTAGCAGTATGTACTAATCCTGTGGAATATATTAAATTACAAGGTTTCAAATTCACAGACATAATAATCAATGCTTGTTGCTCTAGCTTGGCCACTAACTTTTCTTTAAGGCTCCCGTAAATGTACATTTATTTAAATGATTTTTAAAATTTAAATTAGTACCAAACCTACTACTCCCAAATTGGTAATATAATTCATATGTAATATTCATAAATATTTTATACTTTTATTTGATTTATCAAATATTCACAACTTTTTGCTCAATCATAAAATAAAAGGTTTGTATTTTGTACATACTATTTTATCACATTACCAAAAAATCCTTTATTCAAATTTAATGTAGTTTTATGTACTGTACTTTAGGTCTCGAAAAGTAAACATTCCTCAAAAAATAACTATTCAAAACAATAAACAAATCCATTAGCAATAATGTCATCACGGGTACCAAAATATGTTTTCAATTTTAGGAGACTGTTTTTATGCATTTTGTAGTGAGTTTGTTCCAACTGCGCTCAAATTGCATATTTAGTTTTTCGAATGTGTATTTTCGAATGCATGTGACCACGGCTGTGGTCAGCGTGCTGATGCCTCCCCAGTCACACAAGGAAGCCTGCCCCGCCCAAACGCAGCGGTACTGAGCCAAGAGCCTTTGGGGGATCAGTGCATTGTGGAGGCTCCGTCTGGAGAAGGAGTAGGATTAGTGCCCTGAAAAAGAAGGTGAAGGCTGAGGCCTGGATCTTCTGTCCCTCCCCTTCATCCTGAGGCTGCGGCCCAAATGTAACACTTTTTGTGTTTGTGTTTGTGGTACTAAGGATTGAACCCACGGCCTCTGCACTAATCTACATCCTTAGCCCTTTTATTTATTTATTTTGAAATTCCCAGACAGAATCTCATTGGGCTAAAAAAAGGAACACCTTTGATGCAAAGAATCAACCCTTAGCAGACACCAAATCGGATGGTGAGTCCATCCCAGATTTCCTCATCTCCAGAACTGTAAGAAATACATTTCTGTTATTTATAAGTCAGTCAGTCTATGATATTTTGCTATAGCAGCCTGAATGGACTTCATGGCCACTGATAAAATATTTCTATAGGCCTGCCATTATGTAAGAATCAATAGATTTAGACAAAAACAAAAAGCAAATAGGGCAGTATTACAGAACGTGTAGCTTTATATGTCCATGTTTCTTTGTAAATATGTTACAAGTTGGACAAGTAGACCATACCTTTGACATACATGTAAAAGCTACAAGCCACAGAACGTTCCTTACCCATCAGTACATATTTTCTGTCCTCTAACTCCAAGCGCTGTGCTTGATGTTGAACTATCTGGATTAGGTATTCAATTCAATATAACCCACAAGTCCTACATGATCAAAAACTTAAAATTTAAACATTTTTTAAATATTTTCCCAAAATAAATTATAAACGAAGACTTTAAAAACACAAAATAGCAAATTACTTAATTTTTCCCTCTATATGTCAGCCCCATCATGCTGTGTCACCTCTCAGCCCTGAGCAGGGTCCACAAGGTGCAAAGGGTCTCAATACAGCCCTTTTGTGCTAGGACCTTAAAATTATCCATTGAGTTTCATAATTAAATCATTTAACCCAGTGATCCTTTCCTGTGCAACAAAACAAAACTTCAATGGTCCAGAGAGGAATTCTAGGAATTTGTAAAGTGGTAGAGCCATAGAAATAATCAGTGCTTTCTGCCCAATCTTCAGAACGTGAGTGCTGGCCAATGCTCCAAGCATACATTTGCTCATCTTTTCATCCCCAGTTTCCAGTTGATCTCTGTTGAGCCCTTCTCAGTCCGGCATTTTCCCTTGAACATTAGTTTCTTAGCTTTGATTTTCGTAGTTTGGCTGATCAACTTCCACCTTCTCTTACCCTAAGGAATATAGCCTGACAATATATTTTTTTCTAATCTATATATC
The DNA here is from genome assembly GCF_053883595.1 of Heterocephalus glaber. NCBI lineage: Eukaryota > Metazoa > Chordata > Mammalia > Rodentia > Bathyergidae > Heterocephalus > Heterocephalus glaber. Next base: position 12,266,444 of record NW_028258346.1, on the reverse strand, counting down.
CTCTGAAACCTTTTGGGGGATATAAAAGAGGAAATAAAATTTAATACATATTTCAGACCATCTCAGTTATTATAGGTTAGTATGCATTAGTTTAAGCTCCATAGGAGGAATCTCAGATTCTTAAAAGGTCAGGATCTAGGGCTTAATTCTTGTATGCATCCTATCATAATCTTAACCAATATGCACTCAGAACATTTCAGAATCAATATTCAATAATCATTAATTGATCAATTGTTGAAAGCATTTTAGGAAATAATAGTTTATGCTTTACAAGAATTGTATTATGTATCTCAAACTATAGATTCTGTATTAAATTTTGAACATTGTATATAGTAAAAAAGTGTTAAAATTGTTATGGTTATAAAATTAATTATTCAAGACTAGATTCAAGATATTTTAGCTTTTGCTTGATGCATATATTTAAACCTACTTAGGGAAAGGGCAAAGCATCAATTAGCAGAGGGCTGCACAGCTTGTAAATTATTTTTAAAAAGCTGCTGGGAGCTTCAGCCTCCATAAAGAAAACCAATTCAATGTTAATGAAGCCATTCCTAAGAAAATCCTAGGGAATGGAACAGAGAAAAAAATCACAAGAAAAAAAGGGGTATATGACTTGCCGAATTAGTAACTTAATCACTCGGGTAGGCAACTAATCTCTCATTGGACCAGAAATAACATGGAGTGAGACAAAGCTCATGCAGAAATAGCTTTCTGCAATCTCGTTTCCTTCTCCTTAGAAGAAAAGACAACCAAAGTAAAAATCTAATAAGAATTCACCTATCACACTTTATCACTTGATATGCTGCATTTAATAGAAAACACTGTCTACAAAAGCTGTAGGCAATATCACTGGTATCTATCTAAGTCAAGCCTTACAGCCCAAAGGAAATAGCTGAGGCAAATTTAAAGAGCTCTAAGCAAACATTGAGATAACTCAGCTACACCCTGGATCTGAGTCTGAAGATATTACAACTTGTAACTTTTAGAGCTGGAAGTCATTTTGATAGACTTGTTTTAACTCTGCCATATGATTTTTTGAGGGAGTAGAATGCCAGGGTTTTTAGAACATGGAGAAATAAGATCAAATAAAACAGTAAATTAGCAATAATTATCGGGATTATAGAGAAAGACTAGTTACTTGTCCCTAATATGCTATAGACTTGCGCTTAAAAGATAGCTTGTTAACAGGACAAAAGTTTTCTATTTGTGCTCCTTGGAGCATGGCATGTGACCTAAAGAAGAAACCAGATCCCAATATAATGCAGGCTGCCACCCTAACTAACACTATTTGATGAGAATATCCATATTTTACCTATCATACTTTGATATACTTCACATCAAGATAGGGTCTTATGGCTAATGATGTTTGAAATTTAGATAATATGTACAATTATGAATATTATTAATAACAAAGATTTACTGAGAAAGCACTGCATGTTAGGTCACAAGTTAAATATTTTATAGACATTGTATCTTTTAATTCAGTTAATTTTAATTAGATCAAAGCTTTGATATCTTCATTTCACAAACTAGGACATTGAGATGGAGAAAAATTAAAAAGCTTGGCCAGAGTCATAAGTCTAATAAGTGATATGCAGTTATGTAGTAAGCTTGATATAAAATGTTATTTATTCTGCATATAAAATTAGCTGTTTTAGTCAATTGGGCCTGTTATAATAAAACACCAGAAAGTGAGGGGCTTAAACACAACAGTGCTGAAGCCAACTTCATGACCAAGGTTCTAGAATGTCCAATGATTGGTGCAGCCACTTCCAGGTGGGTTCGTCAATGTCCAGGTTCTCATTGTGTCATCAACCAGAAGAAAACTGAGAGGAGAGAGCTTGCTCATGTTTCTTCTTGTAAGCATACACAGCCAATTTGTGAGAGCTCTGTCCTCACCGTGGAAATGCCGCTCAGCCTTTGGTTTGACCACCAAAGGCTGTTATGTTAGGGAATGGACTTCAACATATGAATTTAGGAAGGTACACACAATCAATCCACAGCACCAACTGCGATAGTGTTCTTCTAGATGTGTGTGTGTGTGTGTGTGTGTGTGTGGTATTGGAAATTAAACCCAAGGCCTGTTACTGAGCCATATCTCCTGCCCACGCCCTCTTCTTACTGTATTTTTTTTTTTTTGAGACAAGGTCTCATTAAATAATTAAATTGCCCAGGTTTGGTTCAAACTTGTGATCCTCGTGCCTCAGTGTCCCAGAATGCTATGATTATAGGTATGTGCAGACACGCCCAGGTAGACTGAACATGCACTATCCTGGAGACAAACTTTTCCTTGTGGTTGCTGCTCAGTATTGTAAGCACAAAGTACTTAGACTCTCCACAGAGATTATTAACTGTTCATTGATTTTTTTTGTCCATTTCAGACATATTGCTGATTACAATGAATAAATCTGTTGTAAGTGACCTTGAATCACGAGATATAATTATTTTGAAATAAATTGCTAGAATTTCTATTACCCTCCCAGGCAATTTTCAATTAGAGTTCCCTATCTAAAGCCAGAATTTGCTTGTTTTATATTTTTCTTTGTGTATTCTAAATACGGCCTCTTCTTTTCCCTCATTGGCAGGTAGTCTTACTAACTCCCTAAAGTATTTATGTTTCCTCTCCCAAACAAAGACCTCTACTTATGTCTCATAATAAAATAAAAGATGATATATTGTGTACGTTTTAAGCTAGACCATTCTAAACTCTCCAAGTTTTGAAGCTCTATAATACTTAAGGCTTCTATGAATGGTTTAATATAGAACAGATGACAGAAGGAATTCACATAAAAACTCATGATTAATAATTTTCAAATGACTGACTCTAAAGACATCATGCTTGTAGTTTTTGAGTCATTCAGTGTTGCTGACAGTTTCATATTCTTGAAAATATCCTACTTTGGATTCCATGGCTTTGTGATACTTTAGGAGATTTCTTACTATGTAAGTTTACTGAAATTTCTCCAGCATCTTTGTCCATTATTTCCCTTCCATCTGTTTCTAAGAGCACAATGTTCACCATTTCTTGTTTTTATATTCTCTTTTCTCACTCTACAAAATGCCCAGGGAATCTTTCACATTAGCAGGTCTTTATTTAGCACCTTTGTCTTTAGAAATCCCATTTCTTCTCCTATTAGGCTTCCCCTCATTCCAGCCATGCTGGTCCATCCATGCACCAGGTTCTAACCTGGGGCTTTTCCAATAGCTGTCTATAATAGTGTCCTAATGCTGTACATTCCCACATACACGGAAGCCTATAAGTATAAGCTCACAAGTTTATAGGTAAGAAGTCTGGTTTAGTGGATTAGGCTATCTTCTCAGGATATGATAAAGCTAAAATGAAACTATCAGTGGGCTGAATTTCCATTCAGAAGCTTGAATTACAAAGCATTCAAATGGAGGCTCATTTTGTTTGTTGGTAGAATCCAGTTGTTTGCAACTGTAGGCCTGAAACCCACTTTCCCTGTTGGCTGTTATACCAGGCCACTCTGAAATCTTCTCATATCCCTTATCATGTGACTTTACCCATCTTCAAAACCAATATGGTACCTCAAGTCCTTCCCTTGCTTCAATCTCTCAATTCCTTTAAATATGACAGATTTAGAAGTTCATGGGATTCGGCCAGGTCCACCTGTATAACCTATCTTTATGAAATCCAATGCATCATATAATATACCTAATCAAAACAGTAAAGTCCATCATATTCATATTCCCAAGACCCTACAGGCCTGTGCATAAGAGGAAAGGGATCTTGAGGACCACATTTGTTGTGCCTTTGATAAAATTTTTATATCAGATGAATTTCCCCCAGTTCTTCACACCACAGGAATCTCTGTTTAAAATTCATCTCAGAAAGCCTTTCTTGACCACTGCAACTAATTCTCCTTTGCCCAGTCTCCCACCCTCTGCAAACTTTAAGAAGTTACTTAATTTCTTCATAGAATATTATTTCAGAAATAAGCCAGTATATCTCTGTTCATTTGTATATTTATCACTTTGAATTCACTAGAATCAGGACCTCTGGGCCCCCTTCTCTCTAGGATATGGAATGTGATAAACATTCCATAAAGCCTTATTGATCAAATATGAAACTCCTAAATCTAACATTTATGAGAGAATCTCATGTCCTACATCTATAATACCATTGTTTCAATGGCTTTCTGGACAAATCTACTTACGTGGGTATCACCTCCACACCTAGTTAGTCACAATAGAAGTCATAGTATATATGTGCAATATTTCTATCGACATTATTCACTTCCTAGCTTAGTTATTGGTGTAGGATTTCTCTGTGATGCCTAACTGAGAAGGATGGAAATAAAAAAGAATGATGAATTAAAATGATTACCTCATGACCCCAAACCTCACTTCTCATAAACACAGACTTCCCACTTTTCCCTGACTTTTTAAGTGTTATGAAACATTTGATCATGAATGGTTAAGCCCCCAGACGTTACCTCTCATTTTAGTTCCAAGATGTTTAAAATGAGTGTTACTTAAGAGAAACTCTGCAGAAAAATTAGAAATAAACCTATATATGACCTATAAATAAACCTATTATAAAAAAATCATATTCAAGTCTGCCTAAGAAGTAGGAGTTGGTATTTTTGTAAACATCACCTAATTCCATAGAATTCTGGTGAAACGATGATTTCCAGATTTGGTAGATATGAGAATAAGAAATTCAGTAAATATGAAACTAAGAAATTTTCGGTAAGAACTTACTGAAAATAAGGAAAGAAAACTTAAAATTAGAAAAAATATTTATATGCATATTCAATATTTTAGAGTACATCATAAATTGAATTTTTTGCAATACTATAATCTAGAATCATATATCTTCTTATCTATATATGGAGAAATTTAGATAGAAAATATATGCATAGAGGGGTGGGGATTTAGCTCAGCAGCACCGTGCCTGCCTTGCAAGCACAATGTCCTGAGTTTGATCCCTGGTACCAAAAAAATACAAAGAAAGATATACATGAATATAGATAGATAGATAGATAGATAGATATTTATATGCATTCTTTTTTCAAGCTAAAGAAATACACACACACACACACACACACACACATATGCTCATTCAAGTCACATTTTTAACCCCAACTTTCTCTCAAAATTAACAAAGCTAAATTCTATGTTTAAATGAAATACGTTGGTCAAAAAGCTATTGATTCACTGGAATCCCAAACTCAATGCTTCATTTTCCTGTTTTGTTTTGTTTTTGGGGGGTTTTTTTGGTTTCTCTTCATTTAACTTGGATTTTTTTTGCACTTTAGTTGTTCACATTAATTTTAACGTTATTGCTAGTGAAGACACTTTATAATCCCATGGTTTATTGACCATGCACAACTTTTCAAGAGTACTAATAAAATATTTCAAAAGACTAGAGCACATTGCCTGATTCAGCTTTAGAGTATCTGCTTGAATATCAGTTTAGGCTTCATTTTTTACTTCGTAGTCTGAACAAGCAATTTCCATTCCTAAACTTTGCACATAGCCATGCATCTATGGTTGTCTCTGACCCAGGGTAAAAGCAGATTTTCACTTGTCTTATTTGTGGAAAGGCACGATAATCATAGTCAACATCTTGACCGTAGAATCTCAGGATTCCTTTCATTTTGTTGTCAGAATTCATCCCCCTCTTTGGTGCCTACATCGTCTAGTTATTCTAAAGAAATCTCAGCCCACAAATCACACCGGTTTCATCACAGAAATAACACAGAGAGCCATATGGGATGGGCCTGATAAAAAATTTATCAACTAGCGTATTCTCAGCTGTTCTATAAAGGTTTTATGACTTATTCTAAGCCCCTTTGTAAGCAAATTCGTTAAACAATAACCAGAATAATGATCATAAGTGAACTTAAAATTGCAGAAGTGGGAAGTTGGAGGGTTCATCTCTGTTGGTTTCTATGTACAGTTAAAAAGTTGGCACTAATTCAGTTATCCTGCAATAAGATTTACACAGCTGTTTTAGCAAAAACAATAAATAATTTGACTTTTAAAAGATTCTTTTAGAGTATTAATTTAACAGAAATAATTAGGTATCCCTATTTCTAAGAAAGCCCAATTGTTCAAATTCCTAAAACTTCATCCAGTGAGATATAGTTTCTCTAATGGGAATTTAAGTATGTGTCTCTTTCAGTCTCATACTAAGTTTTAATCAACTCATGACATCTGATTATTAGTTTGCATTTTAGAGCTCTGAGGGCAACAGATCTCAGATAAAGACCTAGATTCAAATCACCCCACCTACTGAGGATAGGGTATCACAGAGAAGTCTGCCAGATGGCCAAGAAATCGGTGCTCTGAAAATCAAGGAAACAAGATTTGTGTAGTTTGATCATAAACTCAAACACGAGGTCAAGTGTCCAAGAAGTACACATACCGAACAATTCTACTTAATGGTGGCTTGGGAAGATCCATTCCCACAATCAAAGAAGAGTGATCAATACATTAAAAGCCTCCCATAGAACTCTTCTCATTGTTTTAAAATTTAGAGGTCTTTCTCATGAATATTAACACACTTGGGGCAATGGAATATGTGACTACAGTAAGTGACAGAAGTGTGATATAAAACTATGTGAAAATTCTAGTATTCACATTATGAGATGTATAATCTTTGTTAACTTTCTTTCTTTTATATACAGTTTTCTTACTGGTAAAAATGAAGATAATGATGAAAACTATATAGAATATGCAAAGTCCTAGCAACCTGGGTTTAGATAAGGAGAGACTGTTTTTCAAAACTATTTTCTAACCATTAGATCTGTAAATTTGAAAATTACAAAAGATCATTTTTGTGGGAAGATGAATGGGGATACTATAATTATTCCTGGGGAAAACAAGCAGGACCAGAAAGCATGAGTGAGATGTCTGAGTGGGAAATGTTTCTCTCTGTAGTTTGAAATTTATGGAATTAGTTGTTTTAAGGGGGGTATTCTACACATTAGTGAGGATTTAAATTTTAGAGCAAGCCAAAGTTTATCAGGCTTTATGAAAAGAGAAATCTAACTAAAATTTAGTCAGGTCAAGTGGATAAATAATGGACAAGTTTGAAGCATTAGACAGAGACCCAAGAAGCCTAAATGAGATAATTTGTTATAAATTTTGGTTAGAATTTTTCATATAAAATTTGTAGAATGAGGATATGAAAGTATCATTGACACAATTAAAAAATTAAAATATGATTATAAGGTTGCCATTTTTATCATTTATATTTAATCTGTTATTAGCATGTTAAGAATTAAGTTTCACATTATTCTTTTTCCTCTTTATTCTTATGTCACAAATACTAGAATTGAGTACAACAGACTATAATGTAATAATCAAAACGAAAATATTTTCAAAATTCTTTTAAATACTCGGTTTAATGTGGCATGGACCATGCTTAAAAATGAATCCTGCTGCACAAGTGCAAGGACCCAAGTTTGATCCCCCATACCAAAAAAAATGAATCCTGCACATGTTTTGAAATCTGAGTTTTTAAGTCTATAAAAACATGATTTATTTTTAGAGCAATATTTGAAACATATTATCACATACATCATCCTCAATCACATTTTTCTCAAATTGCATTTATAAAAGATCTCCATATTTAAGAAATTATCACAACTCACTAATTTAAAGAAGAGACTCCCATTTCCTTTGATGCATTAAAATTAGCGGTCTAGATATCTATTCTGCATTCCTCAACACCTTAGAGGGAAAGAAATTTTTGTCTGCTAACTAGAACATCCACTGACTACAGTGTCCGTGTATTTATAGCCTGCTAAGTGAAACATTACAGATGCAAGAGGACAGAATTTATTTAAATATTTCAAGAACAGCACTGAAAGGTGAAAATAAATACATGTGGCCGTGTATAGAGTAGACATAGTAGAAAAACATAAGACAAGCTGACAAATTTTATAGTTGGAAATTACTTAGTTCGTAGGCAAAATATAGATCAAAAGCAGTACATGAATAAATATGAAAAATCCAATATTCAACAATGAATGTTCTTCAGATGAGTGTAATCATTTCAATACTAATATCCTTGTTCAAAATTCATTAGTATAACTTTACAAGTTTGCCATTGAAAACCGATTTATAAACTTTGCTGGCACCAAACATGTCTTGTTGTATAAATAACCATGTCCTAAGAGGTATAGTCATAGAATTTTTGAGATGAAATTGTATAATATTAGAACTCCTGAACTGCAAAAATACAGAAACTCATTTAACTTGTGACTTGGAAAATGTTATGAATTCTCTGGTTCTGTCAGATATAAAGCCCATTTGTTTTAGCTCAGAGCTATTCTGGAAATTACAATTTTGTACAAAAACAGTTGTAGGGAAATATGTTCTTCTTTCCCAGAACCACCAGAAAAAACCAAAAGGAGAGAAAGTGCAAAATATATATATATAAAATAGTATTCTACTAGTAGGAAAAGCAGTCATTAAAGTAGATAAAGTGTGAAAAGCAATTTGCTTTCAATTAGGCAAAGGAAAATATTCCTTGAAGTTTTTGATGAATGCTCTATTACCTAAAAACCAATTTTAAACAGCTACAAATAGTTCCTGAAAATCTTTCCTTTTAGTAGTACTTCATTGCTTTACATTTTTAAGAAATATATGATAAATTTATAGAAGTAAAATCAGTCTTTTCAGGAAATTAAGTTCATTAATTCAAAATTCAAAATTTTAATAAATCATAAATTTTAGAGTTTCTATATTGATGAATGTACATTAAAATTAATGTTGAAACCCAAATTTGTTTTATGATATAAAATTTTATAGTATAATAACACTGAAACAAGTTATCCAACAGAGCAGTCTCTAGCACTGGTAAAATTTTTTAAGTGTAATTTCTTCACAAATTTTAAAATTTAAATATCAATGGTTGAAAAATATAGCTTAAAAATTTTAGATTTTTCTCAATCATTCATTAAAATTTTACATATTGAAATTATATAAAAAACAAATAATTACATTAGTTAATAGCAGAAATAATTATAGCGATTAATTTTCTTTCTTCAATTATTTTAAATTAGTAAACTTTTTGTCAAATTTATTTGTTAGACATGGGAGAAGAAAGGATTAGACTCTTGCTTAAGACATTGATCTTTAAGAGTCAGACATTTCTGGGTTCTAGAAATTCTATAAGATTATACATTTGTCTTCAGTATCTATTCTTACTTCTACACCTAAAAACCCCTACTGTTTCTGATGCTCTTAGGCTACTCAATTTATAAAATGGAGTAGCAAATACAAGCTATCCATGTGGGCTCTTTTCCTTTAGGGGTGAAATTTGAAGCTACCAGTTAAGAAGATGAATCTGTCAGCTTGGGCATCTGAATGACTTTGTTGATCAGAACTTTGTGGAGAACTGCACTGAACATATCTCAGACAGAGAAGCAAAGCCTGTGTTGTTTTAATTTCATGACATTTTGGGAATTGATTAACTAGGTATAAACTTAAGATGTACTTCTCAGTGTAGAAACTGGTAACTGGAGAAGTGTGATCTATTTTCTAATAATATCTAAAATAGGTTGCAGAACAAAGCATCATGGCTTAGTAATTTATTTTCGCCATGTTAAAGTTTTCTCATATGTGAAACAATGCTAAAATTTCTACTTACCTAATAGTTTTGTGAGTTTCAAATGTAAGGTACTTAAGAGTACCTGACATTATTGATATTCCATTCATTTTTAGTAGTATAATGTGACAATGGGTTTAATGGCCTGATATATTTGTTTGGTTTAAGTTTAGTTGTTGGAATTTAGATGATAGAGTTTGAAATAAGTAACTGAACAGGATTAAGATCACTGGTATAAGACAAAGCCTAAAAAGTGACTATGTGCTCCTAGGTGGAGAACTTACAGAAACAGACCTATTTGAGATCCTGTTCTTCACAGATTTTATTACCTGAATTAACATTTCAAATGGCGTGAAGGGAGGCCAAGCTAAGGTCATAGCCTTATTACATGGGCTCATAGAATCGCTCCAAATTGGTCAAAATTTTGTAAAAACAAAGGTATACTTAGGTGGTAGCAGTCAGAGAAGTCAATGGAGTCAAAGTCTTTTGAAGCATCCATAAGTTTAAACCAAATTGATAAAATATAAGACTAGTTTCCAAGACAACACAATGAAAGACAGACCCAACAATAAACAGTTGAAAGATCAAACATGGCCCTGTTCACATAGATTTCAGGGTCTTAGTCCTTGCTTTGAAAGAACAACCTGAGATCCACACACATATGCAGAATGTCAACAGTATAATAAAGACCAGTAGCCAATGAATAACAAACTTGGAACAGAAGAAAATAGAGATTACTTAAGGTCTGTAGTTAAATGCTAAAAATGTAAATTCTGTTCTTCTGTGATTTAAAATATGAGACAATGACTTAAAACATATAAGGAGGATCAGTGCGACATATAATGATGTAATAGGAGTTAGGTGCTTACAGGATGAGAAAACAACCAAGGCCCTCCCGAAATTTGAGGTGGTGTGGAGTGAACCCAGAACCTCATACACGTGAGGCAGTGTCATATCACTGAGCGGCCCTCCCAACTACAACCTTGTGATATTGTAAAATAGTAAGAATGACGAGAAGTCTGTAAGAGGAGCTAAAGGAAAGAGGAATGATTTTAATCAGTAGTGTCTGATAAAGGAATTCAATGGTGCAGAGACTTAAAAGTTCTTACAGATAATAATATTGAATGCTACACACTGTCCAATTAGCAGGCAAATGCTAATAAAGCATAAAGATGGATGTGTGTGTGTGTGTGTGTGAGTGTGTATTTCTGCTATTTAAAATCTCACAATTTTAACATTTCATTTTCTGCAATTTATTTTCTTAGGATATTGTGTTTTTCTTTTTTTTTCTTAAGAACAGGCAAAGGAGGAAGACAAAAGATACAGGACACTTTGCGTCCATCTCCTGAGGTGTATGTGACCTGCCTAGAAGCAGCTTAGCTTGAATGAAATAAGCCATGGTGGTCCAGAAAGGAGTTACCTGGGATAATGGCTCACTTATAGAAACCAGTAGATAGATGAATGTAAGTACACGATAAATGCAGAGAAACCAAGAAGCAAAACAATAATGGGAATTGAATGGAATTTTCCCAATAATGGAAAAAGACATTCAAGAAAGAAAAGCTATAACATATGTTTGGCTATTTGATAATGAATATTTACATATTCACTGTAACAAATGTATTTATTGCTAATGGAAAGTGAATCAAGCTTAGGGTTTGTACCTGAAAACCAAGGCAATCATCTTGTAAATTGTCTGTGATAAAATACAGGTGATTGGTGATGGAAGATAAAATAAGTAGGTAGCAAAGGGAAAAAGTATAATTGCTATAATTATACTCAATATTCAAGATATAAATTACTGTAATTTATGGAATGTTGAACTAGAGTTAAGCAGATTATGTAAAGATTTAAAGACAAACAATAGACACCAAGTTCAAAAGAGAAAGAGGAGAGGGAATAGTGGCAGTTGTAAGTTAACTAATTCATTATTTATTAATAGGTTTAAAAAATCAATAGATAATGTTTAACATCAAGATATATCAATTTATAATACAAACAGTGGTGGCTTTATAATGCTTCCCTCGGCTAATGTGAGCCACATTATTTGGAGGTTCCATTCTGGTTTGCTTCTACCCAGCATGGACCACAAGGAAATTCTTTGGGGACTTGGAGGGAGGAAGGAAAGGAGCAGCCATAGTGCAGTTCATGCACAGCTATGTAAATCTGCTGACTCACATCCTTAGCCTGAGGCAGGAGCTGGCCTACACTCAGGGTGAGGACCATGGATGGTTCTTCTCCCAGCTTCTTTAACTCCTGGGCCCAGTGTCTCTTCAGTGGTTCCAACTTGTTTTGTGGGTTTCAGCTTGCTCTTCATCTCTCCTTCTTGCCATACCTCTTTACAAATCCATGCATTGTAGACTATTAGCTTCAGCATCAGACACCAATCCTCAGCAGTATGATGATTCCTTAAGCAACACTACAAGTCCATTAGACTAACAACTTCAATTAAAATCACATTCTGTCTTGTCCAGTAGTGAATTCCTAAACACTAGTGTAATAGTGCTAGGCTGGTGTGTATTTAGTAAATATTTATTGAACACATGACTGCATTGACAGATTTGATGAATTAATAAATATGCAGGTAGTTAGGTTAGTATGCTTTTAGAGGTCAAACTTGCTTTTTCTTTGTAAACTGTTCTCATTGGATATCTGGAAAAGTGGGACATTAAATCAGATAAAATCCCTTTATTAGGAATATGAGACAACTGTGAATGCCTTTTCTTTCCTCTGCTGTACATAACCTTTCATAAAATTGGAAAACCCAACCTTACTGTGAACATATTTCCTAGTCATTTAATTTTGTTAAAAAAAAAAAAAAGTAAGCAAGCATAAACTAAGGCTGCCCTCAGTGGACTGGGAAATGTGTTCACCATTCAAACTTTAAACCAAAATGATGTAGTCATTATATAAACTATTTTGCTAAGATTTTAATAGATGAAGAAATTTTTTAAATGGGTGAAGAAATAATTAAACTGAAACAAAAATGAGTATTTAGTGTTTCAGAAAAATATAAATATATCTAAGACTTTCAAAACTAGATCATCCTAGTGGGGGTTAAAATGCGTGATTGCTCTCAGTATCAGCACTCCTTGGGGGAGACAGCCAAGCTCGCCACATCTGGTTTGCTATTTTGTGAAAATGGCCACAGACACTCAGAACTGGTAATCTCACCATTTTTTTTTTCTGCATGATTAATAGCCTTCTTTTTGATTCTCAAAGAGTTTAGGCAAAATCTTCGGTAGTCACCTTGTCACATAAGTTCAAGGCACACATCTCCATAGGAATAATTGAATTCAATGTACATAGGGCATGTGTTATTATACAAAACTAATAAAAATCATTTTTGGAAAGAAGGGGAAATAAGAGAAAAGAAATGACAAGTGAAAAGAACTATGTAGACAGAATAATGATTATATAAAATGATTGTACTCTTTAGAAAAGCATGACATATCTAGATTTGAATTATTGAAACTGTGTTGAACAATTCTGAAAAGAAAATAAAAACCACCCAGTAAAGTATATCTTCCTACATTAATCCAATGAATTTAAAAATTAAATACAATATTATAAAACAATATATAATTTTGTACCGGGGATCGAACTTGGGACCTTGTGCTTGTGAGGCAGGTCAATATTTTTGATTTATATGTTCATACATGCAATTCAAAATTCTCTAACATCCATTTTCTAAAGGGGATTATCACTATAGGAGAAATTCCAGACAATGTGTGTGTGTCCTTTTTAAAAGGAAAAAAACCCAAACAGCTGATTGCCATAAAAATCACAATTCAAATTTTACAAATGTAGAAAATGTAGTCATTATGCAGATAAAACTTCCTCTAATTTTTCAAAATATAAGGAATATAAAAATTTTTATGCTTAAGTAGCATTTCTACAGTTCTTAACACCTAACAAGGGCTACGTGAATCAAATAAATTTCTCTCTATAGGAAAATTATTAACCTTAGAGTAAGAATTATCTAGTCTTAGAAATACATTATCTGTATCTCATAAAACCAAAAAACACACAGTTTGGATTTTTAAAAGGTGAAAAAATATAACACTGAAAATTATTAAATTAATCAATTATTAACTTAATCAAGGATGCATGTATCTACATTCCTAGTTCTAAATTGTGAGACTCTGTAGAAGAGAAAGTGTATTTCTCTTTTCTGTATTTACTTCTGTAAGTTAATTCATTTTTTAAATCTCTAATTTTTATAAGACATTTGGAAGAGGCAGTTCTTGACTGACACAAATTGTTAATAAAAATTACATAATATCATGGTTAAGACCACAAACTTAATTCAGACACTAAAATTGAATTCAAGTTCTATAAAAGCACTTACTCATGATTTTTATGCATATAAAGTGAATTGCTATTAGTGAAGTGATGCATGCAACATGGTATTTATGTTTTATTATCATTGTTGTAGTTATCAGTGAGATGAAAGACCTATGCTGTAGCCTCGGTTTTTTGTTTTTTTGTTTTTGAATAGAAAAAGAGATGGACAAAGAGGTGAATCTGTTAGGATGGATTAAAGTAATACTACCGCCATAGACATTTCTTTATACCATTTACCAGCAGATGCAGTGATAGTTGCTCAAAAAATGATGCGTTGTTGAGGGTATTACTGACTTAGATGCATGAGTGTTTTTGATAGTCTATGATATTCCACATCACTCTAGTAATTCTATTACTAGAGAACAAGTAAAAAATTTTTTATTAGGGCCTCACAGTTCAGAGTTTCATTGACACTTTTATTTTTTTTTTACTCTCTGCTAATAAAAAGAGGCACTTTTAATTAATTATTTTGATGACCATGATTTGAAAATGCCTAAATTAGTGGACATTGTGAGTCACTCAATTCCCAACGTATTGTAAAACAAATAAGTACATCATCAGTAAGAAGGTATTCAGTCTGACAAAAGAATAAGACACTAGTTTAAACTTTAACGTATTTTTAGTCACCTGGTGTTTCAGTTTCCTTGAATAAGTAAAAAGTTAAAAAATATCTGTTCAAAATAAAAGATGACTTATCAGCCCACTGGCTGTGATATTAAAGTATTCACTTTTATTCTTTGAATTCCCAACCTGACTTGACTATTTTGTTAAATTTCTATAGTTTTATTCCTCAATAATACATTACAATTGTGTGGGATAAATATACCAATACCCCTTATGCTTGTACCTATGAAAATCAGCACAAACTTAAAACACTTAAAAAGCCAATTCATTATATTTCAATTGATATAATTCACATTTTAGAATTTAAATGCTCACAATATGTCTTACAAAACATATATAAGAAAGCTATATATATTTATATATATTTATATATTTCAATATTTATTCAAAATTTCAAGCATATTTCCTAGCATAAATTATTTCAAATATTTATATAGTATCCTTTATACTTTTTGTCTCATAAAACCAAGCACTCTTTATTGTCATGTATGCAAATCTAATGCATTTCCAAGATTAGTCAGATCTATTTCTTAAATATATTTTATATTATATTCCTTTTTTAGAGTTTTAGCCTTCTCTTTTAAATTATATACAATCATGTTAGGGTAAAAAGTGGCCCTGCTGTCAAGATTTCTATGTAGATTTCATCATCTTCTGATTCATTGATTCCACACAACTCTGCTAACATTTTAATACTTTAAGTGAGTTGTGAAGAATTACTGCCAAATACCAAGCAGATATGAACAGAATTACACATCTTTTTGTCATATGTATTTTAACTTAATGTAGCTTGTTGAGATATTTTAGCTGCAACATTATTGAAATACATAAAATACTTTTGGTTGAAAATACTTTTGGTTAAGTGTGAAATATAAAGTGTTCTTTGTTATTTTTACCTTTTTATATGGACCCTATGAGTATGTGAATAATTATGTATATTTATAACATAGGTTAACTTTTTTTTGTAGTGGAGATGTCTTCCACATTTGGTGATTGTTTTAAAGATGTAATCATAAATGTACACAAAGAATGTGGCTTCTTTTACCATAATGAAACTCAAAACAGTGTTCATGTGATTAGGACACTGGGTTAAACTGCCAGCACCTACTCAAAACAATGCCACAAACCCTGAAACCCCTAATAATAAAAGTTTTCATATCTAATATTAAGTTAATAATGGAACAGAGTATAGTCAGTCTATGTAACGAAAAATTTAGTCCTCAAAATACATCTAGAATATTTCATTTAACATAAAAAAAATCTATCCAAAGAATTCATGATGAAAAAAAATCCACATTCAGAACAGCCTCTAATTTGGACAAATACAGAAAAGAATTAAAATAAAGAGGAGATGTACAGAACAGACATACACATTCACATACATATTTATTTATTTAATTTCTTTCTTTATTCATTGTTATTGGCGATTGACACTAGGACCTTTATACAGATTCACATCCCTGGCATTTAATTGTTATTTATTTATTTATTTATTTATTTATTTATTTATTTATTTAAATTTTGAGACAGCATCTCTCTTACTCACTAAATTTTCCAGGCTGGGATTAAAGTCACAATCCTCCTGCCTTAGCCTCCTAGAGTGCTGGGATTACAAATACGTGCCACTCTACAGAGCATAAGTTTGAAATGAAATAAAAGAAAATGTTAATAGCAGTTGTTCTGCAATTCCAGGAAAGAGCTAGCTGTTATTTAGTTCTCAGTTTCTTCTTTTTGTTTTCTAATTGTCCTAACCTGTCCATGCCTTATAAATAAAACCAGTTAAAATCAAAATGCACATTGTAATAAAATTAAGACTGACTGCTTTACCATCATTAAATTTTTAAAAAATATTTAAATTTTAAGTATTTCCAAGTTTAATAGCTGCATTACCATTGTATAATATAAACATCATGCAACCATTTCTGCAGCTATTTTGAAAGGAATATCTTTTTCCAAAAAATATCCCATCAAGACTCCAATACTAAAAAATATGTTGATTTTTTCCAAACACAAGCCACCTGCACTCCAAAGTAATGCCCCAATCTTCATGATATATGACCCTACTGTTACTGCCTTTTCTTGCTCCTCTAAGCTATAGATGGTACTCCTAATACTTAGTAAATACTTCATAATCTATGTGTTTACATTTATTTTTTACTTTAGCTGACTATTATCCTCATCTACTTCATGTAAAATATCATACATTTTTTAGGCTTTCACTCAGGTTCTGACAATTCCATGACACTGTATGATTCTATATATCAGAAAACAAAAACATAAAACAATCCATTCCAGAAGTGCTACATCCCTGAGGCACTCTCTTAATAAAAGTATGTTATACTTTCATCTGTCATTATTGTTCTGTTATCTTCCTAGTTTGTCACATTTACGGGCAGAGATGTGCTATCATATCTACTTGTGTGTTTTATATACATTTCACAAGACCTTAGATATCAGCAAAGTGATTTTGAATAAATTAAATTACATCAAACCAAATTTCAAGCTTTTCTATATTTGGTTCTTATTTCCTTCCTTTCCCTATACGTATAGGAATATCTACCCTATCCAAATTCCTAAAAATTGTCAAATATTAGTGTGTTTACCTAAAACAACTGACATTCAGTTCAGATCCAAGATTGGGAGTCATTTTAAAAGACTTAGAAGGACATTTAGAAACAAATTAAGGGGAATATCATATGTGTTGTGAAACAGTCAATTTAGCCATTGTTCTTATTAAAGTTACTTAATCTTACTAATTTTTATCAAGCTAATAGCTATTATTCATTCTAAGTAAACAATCCAATTTGAGGTGGATTTTGGCCAAATGGCTCAAATATAAGCACGTATCATGTCAAGGAGTGGTGTCTTATATGGCCTGATGTCATGTGGTATGCATGTCACACTTATACAGGGACAGGCACCCTAATCCAGCAATTCCTATCCTAGGAGGATCTAAGAGGAGAACAGACAGAATCATTTTATTTATTCACAGCTAAAAATGTTCATTGAAATATTGTTTGTCATAACCAGAATATAAACAACCTAAAACTCCAACCAATAAAAGAGAATCTAAGTGATAGCATGAACAAACATTAAAATACTATATACACTGTGACTGTAAACTACTCTGCCATATAGAATAATGAATGAGTCATTTGTAGGAAAATGGATGCCCCTTGAGATCATAATGTTGAGTGAAATAAACCAGACACACAAGCTTAAATATCACATGGTTTATCTTATATGAGAAACCCAAATATAATTAAACACCAAAACAAATGACAAATAATAGGAAGTAGTGAGATAGATATTTTCAAATAAAAAATGGATCAAGAGAGGGAAAGAGGAGAGAAAAGAAAGATGGGGGAAGGGAATAAAAAATTAAACTGTGTTAAGTACATATACCAACTTCATAAAGGGAATGTAAACACTGTGTACTACACAATCATATACAATAAAAATACATAAAAATACAAGAAAAAACACTAAATAAATTTTTAAACAGTGAACCATAATGAACTGTTTAAATGTGAATAAAGAAAATGTGATTTTTTACACAATGTGATTAAATTTCACAAAAAATAATCTTAATCAATTCTGGGTTATAATCTGGATTTATCTTCATTGAGAGTTTACTAAAACCCATTAAGGGAAATCAATGGACCATTTTTAGGTCAAACAATCACCCACATGCTTGTTTGAAATATATCTCCAGGCCATCATGGACGCTTGATCATAAAAATGGTTTCTATCTCAAGTTCTTCTATTACCTAAGCAACCTTCCATTTGTTCTTCTACAAAATTTGAGAAAAAGGCCAGAGAAGGCAAATAAAAGTCTATTTGCATTATTTTATATTTTAGTGGAACAATCATATCTTTTTAAAGTGAAATTTACTTTAAAGAATATAGTAAAAAGGGATGCATGGATGCTGCAATGCTATGCTCTGATGAATGTATACACTATGTAATGTTTAAATCAGGTTAGACATATCTTTTTCCTTAAATGTTCATCAATTTTTTGCAGTGAAAATATTCAACAACTTGTCTTCTAGCTTTTGAAATTCACAGTACAATGCTGCTATCTATATCGTCACCTCACTGTGCAATAGCACGTTAGAATGACTTACTCATCTCTAATTATAACTTGATGCCCACTGATCAAATACCACTCATCTTTCTATCACTCTGACTCCCCAGTCTCTGGTAAACACCATTCTACTCTCAATTTCCATGACATCAACTATTTTAGATTCCGCTGAGTAAGGTTATGTGGTACTGGTCTGTTGGTGCCTAGTTTTATCAACTTAACATAAAAATCTCCAGCTCATAAATGACAGAACTTGTTCTATTTTATGACTGAATAATATTCCATTGTATACATGTACCACAGTTTCTTCATCCATTCATCAGCTGATGGACACCTGGATTGCTTCTATCTCTTGACTAATGTGAAAACTGCTACAAAATAACGTGGGAGTGTGTTTCTTTGACATACTGAATTTATTTTCTTTGGCTACATACCCAGTAGTGGGATTAAAGGATCACGCGGTAGTTCCGCTTTTATTTGTCTGAGCAATGTCTATACCATTTTCTCCTCATTTACATTTCCACCAACTGTATGGAGCTGCTCCCTTATCACCACATTCTCAGGGATGCTTATTCTCTTTCTAATATTAGCCATTCTTACCAGAGTGGGGTGATACCATGCAATGGTTTCGATTTGCATTTCTCCAATATTTAATGACGTTGGCCATTTATAAACCTTCTTTGGAGAAATGTCTATTTAGATCTATTGCCCATTTTTGTTAAATCAAATTATTTGCTATTCTGCTCTTGAGTTTTTTTAAAATTTCTTGTTTATTCTGGATATTATTCCATTGTCAGATATGTAGTTTGCAAGTGTCTTAATGTTTGACTAAGACAATATCAAAGCTAAATTTAGCAGTAAAGAAAAATATTTTGTGAAATGTATAAAGTTTAAAATCAATTTTTAAATTTTCATCTTCTGAGATATTCTTTTTGATAAAATGTTTCTATTCAGTACTCTAGCTTAAATTATGTAGACAGAGTCACCGATAATATTTTCTAATGTAAAATCCAAAAAATGTTCTTTGAGTGCTACTATTTGGGTTATATAAGCTCAATAAGTTATACTTTAAGGTTAAAATGATTGTGACTACAATACCACAGTTGTGCTCCAGATTCGCATAGCCACTCATTCTGATAGAATCATAACCATAATTATTTGTCTCTTTAATGTAATCTATATGAGAACTATCATTCTTGGAACATTTTGAAGTTAATCTCAGAACAGTTTGCCCACCATAAATAAAGAGGGTAAGCAATTAATTTCTGAAATATTCAGCACTGATACTTACCCCTACATCATATTTTGACTCAGGTGTGGAAATATAAGGAGGTTAGAAAGAAATGAAAAATTTTAAGAAAGCATTAACAAGAAAGTCTACTTTAAGAGATTAACATCAGGCACTTTTTCATTCAAGATAAATTCATAGATTGAAACCAAGCAAAAGTAGTATAAAAAGATAAATAATAAAATCTAAAATTAAGATTGAAATATCATAAATCTTTACATTTTAAATATCATCATAAAATATAGGACATATTAAACTAGTGATAACATAATGGAAATAGAAAATTTTCATTTTCTTATATCTATTCATCTTCATGAATACTGCATAGAGAAAGAAAGGATGTGAAGAATTAACATTTGCCTAATAATATAGGTTAAAATATATTGAATTCTAGGTTTCTTATAAAATACTATCAAATTTGAAACTCCTTAGCAAATTCTCATGAAATATTTTAAAATGTTAGTTGTATATTACCCTGCAGAGGAAATTTCAATAAATATCTGAAAAGTAAAAAGAAAATTATGGCCCACATTCTTAGACTAAAATAAATGAAAATAGTAAAAAATAATGAGAAAAAGGAAAAAAAATCTAGAAAAAAGTAAAAATTAACGATAAAATTGGTGTCAAATGGAAGCCAAAACCAAAATTTCTAAATATCTAAAAATATAATATGTTAATCATATTATTATGTATCTAAAGTTACAAATGTTTCAAGAATTTTTTTTAGAAAAATAATCAATTTTTTCTGCTTTTAAATCATTGCAGTAGTAAATTACTGAATAAATTTGAATTAATAGTCTATTTCAGGAAATCAGGTCTAATATAAAGCAAAATATATAAAAGCATAAAAATTTAAAAATAAAAGCAGCCAGAACCCAGAAGGAAGCTCCCCCACCGCCATCCCAAGCTCCTAGGGCAGAGAAGGTGAGCCACGCAGGCACCAGAAGAACACCACCACCCCCACCGTGGAAATGAGGAGACACATAAAAAAGCCTCAAAAACAGACTTCTGGATCACCTACAGCAACCCCAAAGGGAAACAAGATGGAACAATCTGATACTCAACCACCTGGACTCTCTGAACTGGCAACAAAAGAGGATCTGGGAAAAATGAAATCAGAAATAATTACTCAGATAACAGCAAAGAATTTGCTCATGGTGCAAGACATGATTAATAAATCTAGAGAGGACACAGATAAAAAATAGAGGATCTGAGGAACATGATGGAATCCCAACATAGGAAACAAATGGAATCCATAAAACAGATGCAAACAGATTTCCAGGAGATTAAAAACTCCATCGAAAGTCTGCATAGCAGAATGAACCAATATGAGGATAGAATTTCAGATACAGAAGAAAAGATTTCAATTAGTGACCAGGAAAAGAAAAATTGCTTTAAAATTGTAAAGGAACACGAGAAATCAATCCAGCAGCTGCTAGATGATGCAAAGAAGAATAACACAAGACTGATTGGAGTCAATGAAGAAAGAGGAGAGAGTGCAGATGACATAAAAAAGTGTTCACAGAAGTGATGGCAGAAAACTTCCCAAGGAGGGGAAAAGAACTTGACATACAGATAAGTGAGGCATTTAGGACTACAAATAGCCTTGATCAAAAAAAAAACTACACATAGGCATATAATAGTTAGGATTCCAGAACTCCAAGAGAAGAACAAAATTCTACAAGCAGTGAGAGAAAAGAAAGAAATCACATACAAAGGAAAGCCCATCAGAATCACAGCAGGCTTCTCAACGCAAACCCTCAAGGCAAGAAGAGCTTGGAGTGATGTATTTCAAGCCCTAAAGGAAAACAGCCTCCAACCCAGATTGATGTACCCTGCAAAACTATCTTTCAAAATTGATGGAGAAATAAGATACTTTCATGGTAAAGAGCAGCTCAGGAAATTCATGAATATCAAACCGGCACTCCAAAAAATTTTCGACAATACCCTAGGAAAAGACAATGAGGATCACAACTCCAGGAAACCCTGCAGAATGAATCCACTGGGTGTGACAAATTAAATGCAAAGAGGGAGAATCCAACACAAAGAAAATGTCATGACAAGGCTTTTAAAACTTTTAATTTCATCTCCCTAATGAGTGTATAATTCAATCTTGTTATTGTACTGATTAGTATTTTTCTGATTCTAGAGTTGCACACCTTTCCTTATGCTATACTGGCTATTTATCATCTTATTATATCTACTTTTTAATTGGGTTGTCTATTAATGAGCTCTAAGAATTCTTTATATATTCTGGTCATAGGTTATATGCATTGTAAATGTGGTCTGTTTAAGGACTACTTTTCATTTTAATGATGCCATTTAAAGTTCTAAATTTTAATGGAATTTCATTTATCAATTTTTTTTCTTTTATACGTCATGGTTTTTGTATCCTAGGTAGTTCTTGCCTACCCTGAATTCATAAACATTTTCCCTTATAATTTCTCCTTAAAGTTTTATACTTTTAGGCTTTCTTATTTAGGTTCATAGATCCCTTCAAGTTAATTTCATGTATGGAAAAAAAGGGTTGAGGTTAATTTTTTATATATGGATACCAGGTGTTCTAGTGCTGTTTGCTGAAAACACTGTCTCTTCCTTGGCTCTTGAATCAAGTTTATAGTCTATAAAATGCTAATGTTAAATAATCTTTCAAAACTCAGTGGACCATATATGTGTGGTTCTACTTCTAGATTCTCTGTTTTATTCAAATGATGTATATGTCTTTCCTTACACCAACACTGCCTTGATTATTATAGCTTTAGAAGAAGTCTTACAATTAGGTACTAAACGTCTTCCAACATTGTTTCTTTTTTAAAAAACTTTTTTAGGTCCTATGTACTCCTACATAACTATTAAATTTCAATATCCAATTCTTCATTTATAGCAAGTATACACAGACCTGCATTTATATATATACCTTGTGTTTTCTAATCCTGCTAAACTCAAATACAATTTCTAGGGGCTCCTAGAGATTCGTTAGTATTTTCTCTGTAGAGGATCACTTCATCTATATATAAAGATTTTGCTTCTACCTTGCCAATCCTATCCTAATTGTGTCATTTTATTGCCAGACTATCTTGGTGGGGCCTAGGTTTCGAAGTTTAATGGACAGATAAAGAATAAGCATATCTGTCCTTGTTCTCCACCTTAAGGAGAAAGTATTTTATCTTCTCCATTCATATAAGGCATTCTTGCTGGAAGTATGGAGTACATGTCTTTAATCTGTTGAGAATATTCTGTTCTACTTCTAGTCTCTTGATAGCTTTTACCATGAACAGCTTTGGAATTTAGTCCAATACTTTTTCTTCAACTAGTGTCAGAATCATATGGCTTTCTCCTTTCCTCTGTTTAAAGGTTGTATAAATCACAGGTTAAAGGTTTCCTTTCCTCTGCCCAAGCTCATCCATCAATGACACTGAAAGAAACCAAGGGATCTAAAGGGATTTTGTTTTTGGAAAATTGGGATTGTTTCTTTACTTTTAACCTTAAGCATAAATTGGACATTGACTCTACTAGTTTTCTAGTTGGGAGATGAGTTTTCATTTTCCTGCAGTGTTACCTTGGATACAGAGCCCTTGCTACATTTAGACACCTGCATAATTACACCGCACTTCTTATATCAGGTCAATTGTGAGGCAAATGCGAGAAAATCATTTTGCAAAGTAAGACTCTAATAAAATGAAGTTTGCAAAATTATGCTTGACTTTATATTGATTTTCAAACTACTCATAAACAGAAAAACTCCCTTTCTTTAGAGCATAATTTTTAAAATCAATTAATTTTGCACAAAATGTTTACCACTTCAC
This sequence comes from Heterocephalus glaber, assembly GCF_053883595.1. Lineage (NCBI taxonomy): Eukaryota > Metazoa > Chordata > Mammalia > Rodentia > Bathyergidae > Heterocephalus > Heterocephalus glaber. The sequence goes on along the minus strand of NW_028258346.1, from coordinate 12,242,706 downwards.
TTTGCAATTTAACTCTGTTACCAAAACACTGACAGAAATTTCATACTTTTTGTGGTTGATGTTAATGAAGATTCAAAAACATCTATTGGTTTCAATTGAAATGTTGAAGTCAATGGTAATTTCTAAATGAAGCCTTTGGAATAAGATGTGACTACTTACATAAACAAGTAAGTGAACCAAATCTTTACCAAAATATTATTTGTAAAGAAATATAAATTTTATAGCATAATCAGTGATTATATAAAGCTATTCAGCATTTTCTTAGTCATCTCTTGGCTGCTTGTTTTCTGGAAACCCATACTTTAGTGAATCTTCTCATGCATGGTTCAGTTAAATAGTAAATCTTATGAATTCCATGCCAAGACTTGCTCCTACTTCCCAAACTACACTAGAATATCAAATTCACATTGCAGACAACTCTTGTTTCTGTTTCTGACTCTTCCAGTTAACTGGTATAAGACATTAGTGCTTCTATTTTCTATTAAAACATTTTGTATCGGTGCGTGTTGCCAGTCCATAGTGTTTACATTCTCTGTGTAGAGTAGGCACATGTACATAACACATCTTAATTCCTTTCTTCTATCCTCTCTCCCTTTCCTCCTTCCCCCTCCATCCTTCTCTTCATTTCCTTCGCATTTGAGAAGCATTTATCGATGTTCTATTTTCCTTTTTATTTATAATTTGAGTTTGGCATACATGAAAAACCATGTAGTATTTAGGCTTGTCATTTGATTTATTTCACTTAAACTATGGTCTCAAGGTGCTTCTTTTTTCCTACATAGGGATCAAGTTTATCCTTCTTTATGGCAGAGTAGCACTTCACTGTTTGTAAATACTACATTTTATCTGTTCCTCTGTTGGTGGATATATAGGCCAATTCCAAGATTTAGCTATTATGAATTGTGCTACTAAACACATGGGTATGCATGTATTCCTGTAATATGAGGTCTTTAATTCTTCAAAGAGATACACAGAAGCAGAATACCTGGGTCAAATGAAATGTCTGGTTTTATACTTTTAAGGAATCTCATACTGATTTCCGGAGTGGTTGTGTCAGGTTACATCCCCATCAACAATGTAGAAGGGTCCTTTTTTCCCCACAGCTTCACCAGCATTTTTTATTATTTGATTTCTTAATAATATCCATCATTTCTGGGGTAAGACATAATCTCAGGGTTTTTTTTACTTCACATTTCTTCATGTATTTATTGGCCATTTGTACATCTGCTGAGAAGTTTCTATTCATTTCCCTTGGCCATTTTTAGACTGATTATTATTTTGGGGGTGTCTGATTAGTTGAGCTCCTTATATATTCAAGACACTAGTCCTCTCTCTGAGGAATAGCTGGCAAAATGTTTTTCTTATTCTGTAGATTATTTTTTCAGTATGTTGGTTGTTTATTTCTCTGTGCAAAAGCTTTTTAATTTGATACAATCCATTTTCTCATTTTCCATTTCTTTATAGTAGCCAATGATCTTTTCAAAAGGGAAGCAGACTACATCACTTTGACATCCTATTCACGATCCTTATTGTCTTTAGTGTAAAACCTAACCTTCCTTATCGATCTAGCCCTGTGCATTTGTGTGAATGTATCTATGACCACAGTTTATGACAATCTGTCAGTCACTTGCTATTGTGCACTAAGACAACAGCCAAATTTCATCAGATTTCTAGTTATTTCCAGTAGACATATATCTATCTAGAATTTTTTTGCCCAGATAATTTACAGTTAACTCTGGTAGTCAAGTTTCTTCATGAAACTATACCCCAAAACTTTAGGATAAATCAGCACACATTGCTTATCTCACCAATTCTGGGGGCTCTGCTTCTCTCATAAGGTTACAATTGAAATGTTCTCCAGAACTCTTCTGTCATCTAAAGGGATGCCTGGAGAAGGATGTGCTTTGGAGTGCATATGGCTGTTGGCAGGATTCAGCTCATGGAAGCTTGTTGTTCTACAGGTCTCAGTTTCCCACTGGTGTTGGGTCAGGCTGGCCTCAGTTCTTGCTGCCTGGGTCTTTTCCACACAGTAGTTCACTTCTCAAATCATACAATGAAATCAACAGAGAAATCTTCTAACAAGCTGAAAATCAGGCCTTTGTGATGAACCTTGGTTTCATTCTCTTGGCCTGAGCATGTAATTCACACTTGAAGGAGGAGAAGGACTCAAAGTCCTGAATACCAGCAGGTGGGCATAATTCACTGCTGTCTTAGGGCAGGATAACCACATTCCATGCTGTCATTCAAAATCTACTTTTATATTCACCTATTCTCCATCCTTTCCTGTGTACCCTCTCAGTCAAAGTTGCTACTGCATCTTACACAGTTTGACTCAGAGAAAAATTATCCCCTTTTCCTCTTTGGTAAGACACTGAGAACATTTTCATGTCTTTTGTTTCCTGTGAATTTTATAGGATTTTACATGAAAGTATGAATCTTGTCTGATATTTTTCCAGTACATGTACAGTGCTTGTGGTATATATTTGGCACTAAATAAATATTTGCTGACTGGAATTAATGCACTGAGTTGAGAGATGCTACACAGAATTCTAACAGGATATGTTTACAGTCTAACAGCGACTCAGTGACATTTTTATTTGTAAGATATTTAGAACTAATGAATCAGACAAAGCAGACATTATTGTTTCTCTAATCACACTTATCCCTAATCATTGAGGGTCTGCTTTTTGCTCTATCCATTCCTCCAATCTTCCACTCATGCATTCACCAAAATTTGAGACTGCCATCCCAGCCAGTCTGCTAGGTGAGATGGATATGATGGTCCTTGTCTGTTTGGAGCTTGTAATCTGGTTGCAGTGGGACACATAATGATCCAGATTATCATAAAAGTAAATTAACCACAAACAGATAAATTTCAAAAAGGAAACCTTGTAACACAAGGCGAAAGTTACAGTAGTGGTGTTCATCCTGGTCTGTGCCCATGGGGTTTTACATGTGATTTGAAGCATGATTAGGAGCTAATTTATGAAGTTAGACAATGTTCAGCCTTCAAAGCAATGTCTGTAGAGGCCCTGAGATAAAGGAATTCATCTCTTAGAAGAACTGAGGGAAGGCCAGCGTGGCTAGATCACAAACAGAGAAGAGGGAGGATTTCACAAGAGCAAATTGCAAAGATGTTCATGTATCAGACCTTAGAGGACTTTCATTGGAAATATTAAAATTATTTGGCCTTTGTTTTTAAAATAAATTTCATCCCATTTTCCCCCTCAAACCCCCTCCCCTTCCTGTATACGAAAGCTTTGTGCCCGTTTTTTCCTTTTGTTTTCAGGTTTTTTCTTGTCTCTTCCTCTCCCCCCTCCCTCCTTCTTTGTTCCCCTTCTCATTTGAACACTTTCTTCCCATTTCCCAATATCTATTATACATTTCAGTCTTTACTTCCACTTTTGGTTTTTTACACCAGAGAAACAATGTTATATTTAAACATGTGTGTTCAATATTAAGGCCCATCCATTTAGCTATAAATGTCTGAAGCTCATCATTTTTTATGGCAGAGTAGTATTCCATTGTATATTTTTAAAAAAAAGAAAACATCTTCTTTATCCACTCATCAGGTGATGGGCAATTGGGCAGTTTCCAAGATTTAGCTATTACAAACTGTGCTGCTATAAACACGGGTGTGCATACATCATTGTGGTATGATGCTTTTAATTCTTTTGGGAAGATAACCAGAACAGGTGTAGCTGGGACAAATGGAACCTCTAGTTTTAGTTTTTTGAGAAATATCCACACCAATTTCACAATTGCACCAGTCTACACTCCCACCAACAGCAGAGAAGGGATCCTTTCTCCTCAAAACCCCACCAGCATTTGTTATTGGTTGATTTCTTGACAGCAGCCATTCTTTCTAAAGTGAGGTGGAATCTCAGTGTTGTTTTAATTTGCATTTCATGAATGACTAGTGATGTCAAAACTTTTTTTATGTATTTATTTGCCATTTCTAATTCTTCATCTGAGAAGTGTTTTTTCATTTCAGATGCCCATTTTTGGATTGGCTCTTTAAATTTGTGGGTTCTGATTTTTTGAGTTTTTTTATATATTCTAGATAATGGTCCTTTATCTTAATGAAGAATATCAATTAATGGTATTAATCATATCATGGTATTAAATATATTATTAATTAAACCATTAATGTTAATAGTTATACAGTTGGATGTATATTTGGAAAAATTCAGTCTGTAAAACATGGATTATAAAAGTATATTTTTGGATATCAATTCATTATTTTACAAGAAAATTTTTAAAGTAGATTATGGGAGGGTAGCAATGGTCATGGAAAGCAGTAAATGGATTTATAAGATAAAATGGGCTGCCTGTTATTTTTAAGCCCTTATACTACCATCAGAAGAATTCAAGCACAATATAAGTATTCATTTATCTCCACAAAAATCTGATGGGGTTATTATTATCATCATCTTATTACAACAGAGAAAACTGATATGGGGAGAGTAAGTGAACTGACAAGTTTCACAAAGCTTGTATAATGCAAAAGACAGGAGAATGCGTGCACAGGAGCCATGCATTATATGATGAAGGCATATATTCTGTTTAAACAAAATTCATAAGATGCATGTAGGTGTTTTGCAACTACCCTCATTGTCATCTTGTGAAGAATCATGGTGGCTGCACTATGAAAAAGTTTTCAGAAGAATTCCAACCTTTTAATTACATTGAAGATGTAGTATTGTATATATTTAAAATGGAAATGTGGGTGAAAGACTGAAGATATTGAATAGATCGTGAAATAAGGGGTGGTTACTGACTAGGAAACTAGCATTGTACATTTAGACTAGAATGTATCTAAAATAATTGCTGTGCCATGCTGCTAGATATTCAGGTATGATCAAAAGTTACAATAGACATTTAAATAAAAAGTTATTACATTAAGCAGCATGTCATCACTAATGCTCAACCCCTCAAAATACTTTCCTTGCTCCAAGCACAGTTGTTCCCTCATTCTTGGCTCTTTCCAAAACAGCTCTGAAATTCCTCTTTCATGAGTGTCCGTAGTTGGTCCACTCTGGCTGCCTCATGTCCTGAATCAATTCGGAAGCTTTACCTTTCATGGTCACTATGAATTTGCAGATGGGAAGTTGCCAGGTGCCAGACCTGGGGGGTAAGGTTCATGAGGACACACTGTAGGGTTTTACCAAGTCTGCCTTTCCCTTGCATGGCACTGGACAGCAGCATTTTCACCTATTTCTTTTTTAAAAAATCACACCTCATAAAGATACCCAGGAAAGGATTTCTAGAGCTGCTTCTGAAAATGGCGATGATGATGGGACAAGGGTGTTCACAGGGAGGAAGAATATTTTTGAGGTGGTTTAATGACAATGTGTTTTGTATTGTAGTCAAGTTTTCAAAAATTAAACACTGTAGATTTTGATCTCACCTCATTATTTTCATTCAATAAATATCCTCTGTTTTGCCAAGCAAAGGAAAAGACACAGGAGTCAGGGCATTGACGGAAAGACACCAAGGACATTGCTTATAGATCTGAATTGGAGGACAAACCTGAAACCTGTCCTTGGTCTGCTAAAAGGTAAGACCTGTCCTTGGTCCGCTAAGGGTCTTAGGTGAAGGTTTACCTGCTGGCAGTTACTTAGGAAGCTGATGAAAGTATGGCAGAGGAAAAGAATGCAGTGCTACTGAGCTCTCATGCAATTCCACTCAGATAACCCTTTAACACTGTTTTACTGATCAAAGAAGTCAGGCTTTCAACTCTCTCCAGATTAATTCCTGGGTGCCCAATTCTCCTCCCTGAGGACAGGCGAGAAAATTGATCAGGTTACATCTGTATCTGGAAGTAGCAAATATTGTCAGCAAACAGTATTTTTAGTTGGTGGAGAAAGCGCCCTTTTTATAAATTGGACTTATCGCTAAGTCCTATTCTTTTGGGTATAGGTTTATTTAACTTCTGCTTGGTCTCTTGTTTTTGGAGAAACCTTGTAAGGGATGAATTGCAATCTCTCACCTATAACTAATTTAAGGCTCCAACTGATGCCTCCTACGGCACTCTGGTACTCACTCAGTTCTCTTTGCTCTGTTTCCCTCTGAAAATCAGGCCAGTATAGTGATTTCTGTTCTATCAAACATAAACTGCAAAATATTAGTTGACAGGTTTGACTTTACATTTTGCTTGCTGTTGTTTGTTAATTTTTCGTGTTTACTTAGGTAGAAATCTATCTCTGATAACCAGGATCCCTATTTATAAAATCTACAGTTGTGTAAACAGAAAAACAAAAAACAAAAAACTACTACTCCAAGTGAGACCCAAGTAAAGATGATGAAGAAGGCTTTTTCTATATCCCCTGACCCCATGTGTGATGCACATTATATACATAGAACCATGTACTTTTCATGGATTTGAAGTATATACTCCAGTGAATGGCTTCCCATTCTTATGAGGTACCATTTCCATATTGAAGTCTTTGCCCACCTTCAAAAGCCCATTCCATTTCCCTGTCAGGCCAGTGCTTGCTGGGTGTGTGGTGAGTGACAACATCTGGATGTCCTGATAATTTTCTCACTGATGCCCATCCCCTGCTCAATGCAATGTGATGTCATAGGGGATCTTATGTCAGTGGATCACTGCACAAATGTGTAGATAGCAATACTGGCTGAGGTCCTATAAGAAAGAAAAACAAATCTCTGCCTAAAATGTATCTATTCCAGTGAATAAGAAGAGTACAATCATGAAAAGAGTTGAAAGTAGAACACTTGTCACCAAGTAGACCATTGATTACTTCCTGGGATCGCTCTATGACAGTTTCAACACTGGATTTTGTTGAATGTTTAAAGGAATCATGACTAGCCAGATTAGCCTTGGTGAGTGTTTATCTTACCACCGCTGCTATTGTGGGCAACTTGAAGTAGGACTGTGGTTACTGAGGCCTTAAATGGAAATTCCGACTGACCTGAATTCACTGAACCAGAGCTCTGCAAATGAGGAGATTTCTCCCCACAATTGGCCTTCAGGTTATACTTGACTGTGGTCATAACACAGCAGCTGGGCACTAATTTTCATCTTGCATTCACAAGCTGATTTATGTGTGAACCATGCTCAGATTTGTCCTTCCATTAACTGTGATGACCAACTCTTCACCATCACCATGGGTCGGTATTATAAATAATCACACTCATGGGTGTGAGTTTACTGATATATATTTGAAAATACTGGGGATGATGAGAATCCAGATCACTTTCTTGTGCAACTTATTTTGCACTTAAATCTACTATGACCCAAAATATTATGTGACTTTTCTGTTTTATGATACATTGGTGTTGATTCTGTCCAACATTTTGATTTGGTAAGTCAGACTGGGCCTGTTGGTGGTGGATATTAGTAATTGAAGACCATTTAATATGTTTACACCAATATTTTAGCCTTTATTAGTGTACATTATCATGTCAGGGACTGTTTTCACATGATAAATAATTCTCTACTTTCAATGTCAAGGCCTTGTGCAGAAAATTAAAGATTTGCCTTAGGATACTTCTACCACATAACTGGTATGATTTCTACAGGATGAAATTGCCCAAGTAAAAGTTCTGCTTGTATCACATTTTTATTTACCACCAACACATTTTCTCATCTATGTTTCACTTCACTTAAAGGTGTCAGCCTTAAAATCACCTGACACATATGTCAGAGCAGCAATATCAAGCATGAAATACGCCGCATTCACAATACAAAAATGTCTAACAGCTTCCCCTGCTGGGTATCTTCCCTGAACACATGGATCTTACCACAAATTCCAGCATACTTTCTTTGTGTTTGTCAGTTTTCCATCACTGTAACAAAGTACCTGAAATAGTCAACTTATAATGAGGAAATACATTTTTATCTTGTAGTTTCAGTTTCACAGGTTTGAGTCTATGGTCCCTTATCATTGTTGCTTTGGGCAAGTACAATGGGAACATGTGGTAATGCATTCTATAGGAGAGAGAGAGAGAGAGAGAGAGAGAGAGGGAGAGAGAGATGTGTGGGGAGCACTGGGGACAAGCGTATGCCTTTCCACGTCGTATCTCTGGTGACCCTCCTCCACACAGATCCCAGTTCATCATAGCATGGTCAGCACTGAACTCATCAGTACATCGATGGATGAGCATAGGATCCTCATGATCCAATTACCTTCCACAAAGCACATGTCTAAACACATGAGAATTTTGAGGGACATTTTAGATTTAATCCATAACAGCTTCTATGTCCATATTTATCATTCTATTTTATCAATATCACCAATTGTTCCTTTGCTTATCTGTTCAGAATGACTAGAAAACAGTTATTTCTTCTCTTGGTAGACTGCGACAGGAATGAGGATATGCCACTCCCTAAATAAAGAAATGTACTCACTACTGTATCTTGCCTAGTTCTCAGAGATGATACAATGAGTCTAAATGTAAGGATAAAAATTATACAAATATTTTAAGATTTGAAATATTGAAGGGTAATGAAATTATTGAGTCCTTTAAAAGCGTTAATATTCTATAAATAAATTAGAGTTAAAAATGAATTAGATTCTCTTTGTAACCTAAAGAAATAGAAAATCTGTATATACTAAATAAACATTCAAGTAAATTTCAACCAATATAATCTCATTGAAATACTTGAGTGTTTTAAGGTTTCTTCTCTCTTGCATTGCAATAAATGTGACTTTGCGAGGCATCTGAAGTTGGTCCTATTTTCAAACCTCTAATGTGCTCCACATTTTAAAATAAGAAAGTCTATCAGAAAATTTAAAATGACAGTAGAATAGCCCTCAAATGGAAAATCTTGAAAATATACATTTCTAATTCTTTAACGTGTCAAATCATTCTTTCTAGCATGGCTGTATTTCCTGTTAATGACCAAAGCGTAGAATTAGTCATTTCAGATGGAATGAGAAAGAAGAAGAAAGAAGCAGGTCTGGGTTCTGGCTTCATCTACTGAGCATGTGAGTAGAAGTTGTTCAGAGTGTTAGAAGAGCAGTAATGCTTGGAGGTGTGGGGCCCACCAATCTGTCTCTTAATCATTTCTCCACCTTATTTTGAGAATCACAGCATTAAAGTATAGGTTTTCATGTATTTAGCACCTTTCTTGATGTATAATTAATGTAAAACAAAATACAGATGAAGTGCACTATTAGATTTATTTTAAAATTATCAATTCAATCATGATAATGAACGTGTCTATTTTCTTTCAAAACCTTCCACCCCGACCCCTTGTTAATTCCTTTTGCCTGACTTCCTCCCACTCTAAGTACCTCTTTGCTTCCTCAGCCACACAAAAGTCTGTCCTACTTTTGGTTATTGTAGATAAAATTCTGTATATGTAGTTTTTATATAAATTAAACCATAAGACTATGTAAGGTTTTTATCTGGTTTCTTTCCCTCAGCATAATTATTTTGAGGTTTATCCTTGGTGTGATTATATATCAAGAGTCAACTTTTAAATTTAATACATGAATGTTCAATAGAATAAACAATTATATTGTTTCTAGCTTTTGTCTCTCAAACCAAAGCTATTAATGAAAACATTGCCAGGCAGGGGATTTAGCTCAGTAGGGTCGCAAGCACAAGGTCTTGAGTTTGATCCCTAATACCAAAAAAAAAAAAGCATTGGCTATTAATAAAAGTCTCTACAAATATATATGTAGAACTTTCTCTGTGGATATATGCCTTCTTTTCTTTTGTCTAAATACCTCAGTATTGAATAGTTGGGTCACACTGAAGTTTTACGCCTAGGTTTTTAAGAAAGACACAAATTATTTTCCAAAATGACTACATCAGTTTACATTCTCACTAACAATTGTTTTCCATCTTCTCCAATAACAAGATAGGGCCATTATTTTTACTTTTAGATATTCTAATTAATATGACTCATTTCTGATTACAATCTGAATTTGTACTTATCTAATAGTTGATAAAGTTGAATATTTTCTCCTTAGCTTATTTTTCTATTCATGGAAACTTTATTCTGGTGAAGCACCTATTTAAATATCTTGGCATTTATACAGTTGTTTGCTTATTTTGAGTTTGAGGAAATTTTTTCCTTTTTCTTATTATTGTGTATTCTGCATGCAAGTCTCTTTTCTCAGATGTATATCCTTGAAATACTTTTGCTCAGTCTGAACTCTGTTTGCCTATTAATTTTCCTAATGCTACTTTACAGGAGCAGAAGTTTTTTTGTTTTTTTTTTCTTTGCGGTACTGGGGATTGAACTTCAGACCTTGCGCTTACAAGGCAAGCATGGTGCCACTGAGCTAAATCCCCAGCCCAAAGTTTTGAATTTTGATAAAGTCTGATTGATCATATGGATTATAGCATCACAGTCTGGAACCAAGGAAAAAGTAGTACAAATATAAGGAAGAACTATTTATAGACCAAAGTCCTCAACATAAAGATTACGTAAGAATCTGATTAAATCTTCATGTGCATATCCCATTATTAAAATAAAGATGCGAAAAGGTCATGGATAAATATAACAAGAAAAGTAGAGAAATTCATGTTTTTAATTTTTGCAAAAGAAAAATTATGTTACCACATTAAGAGCACAAAATAATTAAAAAGAAAAATTTAGTACCTAAATTCATCCTTAACACCTATGAGTGATAGGCAACTTTATCTTATCAGAATATTCACTAAAAATCAATGTTAAATGTTGCAGTGAGTGTACCTTATGGCATAACTTATATTCATTTTTGTATAGAATCTGTAGCAGTGCAAATAGAAAAATAAAACTAGAATACAGATTATTTAGATTTAAGAGGGAATACTCTTTTTATTATACATAGACATTACAGTTTTGTGCATAGAAAAATAAAAAATTTTCCCAGTGATCTTTAGCACTTAAAGGTGCATTAATAAGTTAGTTGGGTAAAAAAATGAACAGTCAAAAACTAATTTCCTTTTTATGTAACATCAATAGACCACTAAAGATAAAATTTGAAGTAAAGAAGTAATTCACTATGTCATGCAAGATATAAAACAATTTAAGACTATGCCTTTTGAAATACATACAAAAGATCTCGGTGGAAACTAAATATTGCTGAGAAAAAGGGATATAAAGTAGTACAAATCTAAACTAAAGTGGAAAATAAACTGTGTGCACAGACCACAACATACAATATTTTGTTGTGTCAGTTTTCTCTAAATCAACTTACAGGCACAGAAACACATTTTCTGAAATTGGCATTGTTATTCTAAAATTGTACAGAATTTCAAAATGTCTAGAGTAGCCAAGAAAATATCCAGTACAAATAGAATGTTGGAAGTCTTGTAATAACCAGATTTAAAAAGTAACTATGAAGTAATAATTCTTGGCTGTATATTACCTGGAAAACAGAGATACATAAACCTATAGAACAGAAAAGAAAACCCATAAATAGTGCTGCTGGACCAGTTGAATTTTGTTAGAGAAGTAATGAACCTTGATCAACTAATACATACTATACATGAAAATTAATTGAGATAAGCTAGGACAAAAACTAGGTGAAGCAATAACACATTTAGGAAAAAGCATTAAAGAATTATTGCATACTGTTTGAGTTGGCAACATTTTCTGAAACAGAACTCTAAAAGTGCTAAAATCAAATGAAAGTTTAATTAGCTGGAATATATTAAAAATTTGAAATTACTGATATGAAGTGCACCATAACAAAAATGAAAAGGCAAGCCACAGTCTGATATATTTTTACTGTACAACATATGACAGTTAGTTTCTGAAATAAATACAGATTTTCAGCTTTAGCACAACTCAGTTTTTAGAAAATAGGGAAACATGAGAAATCACTTCGTAGAAAAGAATGGATAAATGCTAATATGTTAAAACTTCACATTATTCAAGACAACAGATGTGTATTAGAATCAAAATGGTCTCCACCTATATACCCATTAGGGATATCTAAAATTAAAAATTGTCAATAGCAAAATGGATAAGTATGTGAAACAACCAGCATATTCATGCATTGTTACCGGTATGTGATTGAGTACAGGCACTTTGTTCAATTCTTAGTAGGCATCTATGGAAGCTAATAGATGATTGCACTAGATTCCAGAAATTAGTTTCCATCAAAAGATATACAGATGCACATTTATGCAGCATTATTCATACTAGCTCAAAATTTCATCAAAATATTTGTCAATATTAAAATAGATCATTAAATTAAGAAATATTGATGACAGTAAAATCAATGCAATAACAAAAAATTATTTTAAGGTTTCTATCTTCTTAATGTTCAAGGTTTGTTTAATCCTTACTAATTTATTTGTGTTAAATACAGTTTATTTTTATGTATCTTTCTCTGTTATAATATAATTTAATTAAAAATTATAGGTCATATATAGTTTCTTTTTATGCTATGACATTATTGTTGATTTATAATTGTTTTTTCAATCATTATAGTTATTTAGAAGAAGGTATATTTCAAATGGAAATACTGATTATTTTGCTTTGAGCTACCAGGATTTGGTTTACATTTATTTATTGGGGTAAGTGATTTCTTTCTTTCTTTCTTTCTTTCTTTTTTTTTTTTTTTTCTTTTTTTTTTTTTTTTGTCATAACAGGGGTTACACCCAGGGCCTTCACACTGAGCTACAATTCCAGCCTTATTTTGTTTTTTCTTTTGAGAGGCTCTCACTAATTCACTAAATTGCCCAGGCTGGGCTTAGACTTGAGATCATCCTGCTTTAGCCTCCCAGGATGCAAGTAATTTTTAAAGGGATTATTTTTTCTTTCTCTTTTTTAGTTTATGAAGAAATTTTTTATTATTATATGTGGTTATTTTTTCCCTTTTTTGGGGGGAGTACTGGGGATTGAACTCGGGACCTTGGGCTTGTGAGGCAGGTGCTGGAACCACTGACCTAGATCCCCAACCCTATATGTGGTTATTTTTTAATAGTATATATATTGTATAAAATTGCAATAGGTATAAAATGTACTTTCAATGGAAGAATGGGTGGATGGGTATCCATGGGTGTATTTCTAATATTCTTATGGACTTTGAACAAATTTGCGTTGAGTCAGTATGTTATTTTAAGAATTTGGATTACTTTTCCAAATATGATTATACATTTTTACATTTCTTCTTGTACTGGCATTGCTTTTAGATTTTCTTTTTGTATATATTGAGGCTTTTTGTTTACATACATTCAATTTCATGGCTCTTTTTTATTGTTTGTGGGTTAAGTTGTGTGAATACACAGTCTTCCTTTGTTCTAAGCCCTCTTCATAGTCTAGGTTCTCCAAGAAGCAAATATTAAGAGAAGGTCAAATCTTCAAGGACTATATTAGGAGGAATGTCTGCACTACAGGAAATAAAGAGCCAGAAGCTCTTGATTCAAGTGTAATTCTGAGTGGAGGATGGAGGAGAATGTTAGGAAGAGGCCTGTATTTAAGGGCAGCATACAGAAGACCTTCAGAGCCACCGGAGTGTCTTTGTAGAGCCACATGACAAAGGTGCCCCGTCTTTCCCGGGAACTGATGAACTGTGGTAATTGCGACGCACTCCTGCTAAGACATAGAATCTGTACAGGTTAAGTGATGGATTTCAAAATTTGAGTCACCCTTGGGCATTTATGTTTCCTGTAATAGAGTGTCAACAGGAAATTCTCATGACTGCTGTGTAGCTTAATGATACTGAAACAAATTTTACACTGTATGATAACACCGCCATAACTGTGTTTGCTAACATTAATCTGTTAAATAATTTTAGTTTAGGTGTATTTCTTACAAGAATATTTGTAAACAATTTTATATCCTTTTGTGGAAGCAAAATATTTTCTAATTTATGTGGATTATTAATGAGCTTAAGTTACTAGTGCTGTCAACTTTCAAATTATTACTTTTTATAATTTTTATCTCATCATCTCTAGCTAATTTATTCAGTCATTTTCAATAAATCAGTACAGTTTTTATTTTCCTTGTTTGTTTTGCCAATCACACATGTTAATTTCAGTCTGTGTCTAGTGGTTTCAATAGTTGAAAAGACATATTTACATTTATATTTTTTAGTCACTTATGAGGAATTTAACATCTAGCATAGAACCGGATTTGCAGATATATTTTAGATTGCAACATCCTATACTTTGATTGTAATTTAAAGAAATTATAAAAATTAAAACTTGGACTAGAAATTGAATTTTTAAGTCTAAAGAAAGCCTTTTGTTTGTTTTATGAGTTTAGAATAATTTCACATAATGTAAGTATATGATCATTATCAGGCAGAGAAACAATTATTTTGGATTCTCATAATTTAAATAGATTGGAAAACAGATCAATTATCTTAAACTTATCTCAAAATAGATACATTTTCAGTCTAGAATGACATAATCTTAACAACTAACACAACTTTGTGAATATTTGTGGTTAATTGTATCTACGTTACATAAAATTCATTAGTATTCTTGAAAATTTACTTAATACTCCAAAAAATGAAAAGAAATTATTCTGATTAAGTAGATGCATGGTCTTTGGATTTATGATGCTACATGTTTTACTGTAGATTCTTCAGTTCTAAATAACTGCATTATAATATCAGGTTTCCAGTTTGAAAATTGTATAGAAAAAAAATTACCTCCATAATGCAATGAAAAGGATTGTTGTCACATTTTTTGGCTATATGCTTCTTCTATGTGGGTGGTCTCTAAGCATGAGGTCTTTTTTTCAATATTTTGTGCCAATAACAATTCCTTTTTTGAATATGTCCTCCTTACTCTATTATTTTTTTTCTCCATTTGATTTTTCTCTTTTTCTATTCACATCCATTTTCCTTCTAGCAAAGCACAAGGCATACATTTCAGTATATTCTGAAGATCCTTCAAATTTTATTTTCAAAAAAAGAAGAGATTACAGTTAACAAACTGTATATTTATGGTTTTTAAAAGGTGGAATACTTCAGTGTAACCTAATTATTACTTCTGAAGATCAGTACTTTAACACCCGAAAAGTACAAATAATAAAATTCTAGCACATTTTTCAGGACAAATTTTCTATCCATTAACTAATTCAACAGAGTACTTTGTGTACTTACTACACACAAGGCCCTACATAATTATTGCAAATTTGAAACTGACAAGTTAACCTCTGCTATAAAAAAGTAGTTGCAAAGTGGGAGATTGACTGTATTTGTGCATGGAATGGAAATCTCAAATACAAAAATCAGAGAAAGAAAAAAGTAGGGACAGAACCATACTTCAACAGGGATGATTTTATTAATCAGTAGAGGAAAACAGACTCATTCTACATAAAAATTTCTAGTACTACATAGAGAGTCAAGTAGGAGCAAAATGCTTAAGGGTTGACAAAATATTTGGATGAAATCAATGACAGTTTAACAGTTTCTTGCTGGAAAATATAACATTGTATAATATTTTCCTTATATTTGTAAAAATTAGTTTTGTGATGATTTTTTTACTTTTACTAGCTTTTTGAACGTTTTATTTTCTGTTTTCACAATATTCTTGGATGTTGAAAGTCTATTTTCTTTTCCACTTGTAATATTTCAAATTGTCAGAAAGCATATATGTATGAAAAAAATGAAAACATAAATAGCATTATCTCGTGATTCTAAAAATCTAAATATGAAATTTATTTTCTTTATCCACTGAAATTTGGCAAACAAATCTTGACTTTATAAATTTATTAAATAATTAGCTATGCATATACTTTGAAAGATGAATCTTAAAATCTTCCAAGATCCTTAATTATTTTATGACTTGTTCTAACACATAAAAACAACAACTCTTTGTTCTAGTTATACTCAGTGAAACAATTTGTATTTGGCTTGTGCTACTAGTTTTGGTCATTTATGTTTTCATGACTTTAACACAAACTTGAAAGTTATGGCCTCAAATTCTCTGTAAATCATTGTGAATGCAGTCATATGAAGCCATATTATTTCATTATGACTTCTGTCTTCTTCATCAGAGATCCTGGGAGTGGAGTGAGTGAGTTACATTCAGGTTTGTTTATTTATTTATTTATATTTATTTGACACACATGTATGTTAAACCAATCACTCAAGGTACTTTTGCTCCATTTTATCTTCTTTAAAATTAAAACAATAAACTTCATGCATATATGTGTGTGTTAAAGAATGGTTCAATCTTAATCTCCATGTCAATACTCTTCCTATGTGGCTTTTCTAGAAAATATCGTGATTTCTCTTTGTAGATAGTTTTTAACAAATTTATTTTCTTTTATTTGCCTATATTATGATTAATATTCATAACAGCCTTTTGATTCATCTTATCAAATGCATCCCATATTTTCTTGAATAATATATTAATTTATTTTAGATAAAGGTATATTAAATATTAACTTTGGGCTCTGAATTCCTGATTAATAACTTGATTTTCTAGATGATATTAAATAAGTTAAATATATACATATTGAACTCCTTTCGTACAACTCTTTATGTTTCCTTTATTTATGTGAGCTTTACATCAACTCTGTGTAATCCTGGGACAGTTCGGCAGGATAGAAAAGGTGCTAGTTATAAAACCTGTGTTCAAGTCCTGATCATAATTATCTATTAAAGCTTTTATTATTACTGTGATATATAAACAAGGTTCATGACAATTATTTACTTGCGATGACTTTTGTATGTGTGTGTCAGACACACCTAAATATAGTTGTAATTAATAGGTAAATCATAAAATAGCACACATTATCACTTATTGCTGTTGTCAAAGAAGTCCTCTAAACAATATCCTATATCAACAGCTAAAGAACTGAGGTCAGGTTGTAAGGCCAGAAGATTTAGGGAGTTATTATTAGCTTATAAAGTAACAGAGAATACAGAGAGGATAATTCACTTTTAGAATTTAATCTAGAAGGCATAAGCAGTGTTTGATAAGAGAGTTAATGGTAGGAGGAATGCAAACTAAATCTTACGACCTTGCACTTGGACAGCATAAAATATATGCACTGAAACTAATCAACTATGTTTGGAAAAAATTCACAATGAAATATTATAAACATCCTTCTTGATGTTTAATACATGGTTTTATTGGATTAGATAATAGCCAATATGAGCCTGTATACTTATGAATTATAAACAGATAAATTGAAAAAAGGCAACAACTAAGCCAGATACTTTCCATTAAGGCAAATATTGAAGCAGGACAAACAAGAATAGCAGTAAACAAATTAAGATCTGGCAATGTTAAGCAACATTTTTCACTTGACTGTTTTTAAAATTTCACATTTATTATCACTTTATCCTCTTATTCCTCATAATTTTAATTACTTACCATTGTCTTATTATATGTGTGTGTATATATATAAAACCCATAAATTGTTATTCTTTACCACAAGACCACTGTCATTTCCTTTATATTTGCATTTTTACATATGTATCCTGGCTTATTTTGTAGTTCAATTAAGCTGTACAGTTTTCAAGGAAAGGTGTCTTATGGTTAAGATTAAAAAATGCTTCCCCAAAGCTTCATGCTTTTGAGGGGTTACTGGGTCCTGGGTGCCATATTTATCAGTGAATCATCTGTTAAATTAGTGGCTGAATGTGCTCTGAGGGTGTGGGGCCTGGTCTTAAAAGGCAGGTAGGTCCCTGAGGTGTGGCATCTCTCCCTTCCCAGCTTTCCCTTCTCCCTCTGCTTCCTGGTAACTGTGATGTGAAAAACTTTCCTCTGTTAGACCCTTCCACCATGGCCTTCCTGCCTTGGAGCCAGCAGACCATGAACTGAATCCTCAAAAAACCTGAGTTAAAATAAACCTCTTCTTGTAGTTGTGGGTATTAGTATTGTTTCTAAGCACCTAGAAGGTAACTAAGGAAAGGATTTCATCTGCATAAAGAATACTTATCATTTGCTTTCTACTTTGTAAGTATCCAAGTCCTATTTGTGAATCAATTAATCTATTGCTCTATATACTTTTCAATTCACTATCCTATTAAGTATATAGTTGAAAATCTTATCAATTAATCTAAACATATTTTTACAACAAAAATTTGATTTTCTTTAGACAAACTAATAAAGAGGTAAAAATAACAAATATTTGCTTACCTATAACCTAGCAGAGATCTGACTAAAGATATAGAAGCTGGAGATATTTCATAATAATTATATACTATTTAGTTTACTACTTCAATTTTTTACTCTCCTAAGTATCAGTACAAAGATGAATTACTGAAACTAACATGGACTATAATGCTGCATCTATTTTGGCACATTAAATGCCAAATATCTATAGGTGTCTCCTTTAGAAAGGATAGATAGAGTTTAACTGCTGCATTAGCTAAAAGAAATTAGCATCCTTACTATACTAAATTAGCATAATGACTATTGATTTACTGTGCTAAATTTAACAACCACTCCTTCTTGAGTTTTAAGTCTTATTTTTCACAAAAAGTAAATGAAGAAAATAACCCAGTATAAAACATTTAATAATTATAAATGTTACAGGGTACTAATCTAATTCTCCTAAAGAATGCCTTTTAAAACTAAAGATGTTTTCTTGGAATCCATCTTTTAAAAAGAATAACATAGCTGACATTGAATTTCAGCAAAATCAGACAATCTGACCATTGCCTCTTTTTTCATGTATTCAAATTTAAATATTGGCTAATTTAATGGGCTTTCCTCATGCTTTGATTTGAAGTGTGAATGAAGAAAAGCTAATTTTATAACTGTCACTCAGCATATACACTATCCTCCACCTATATCCATGATTCTGACATCCCAAGAATCAGAGACTGCTCAAAAACAGCAGAGCACTAACTTTTAGTCATCACTAAAACTCTGTGTAGAAAGAATTTCGAATTTATTTTAAAACAAAACAATCTTACTGTCCCTCAACTTGCTTTACAATAATAGTCTTGGTAGTCGTTTCTCAAACTCAAGCATCTATATAGGTGGAGCGATTGTCACATTTTATTGATAGGCAAACTGCAATTCATAGTAATTTATTCAAGTGATTTACTCAGATTTTATAGGGATTTACTAAAAAGATATTTGGGGACTGAGTAAGAACCATCTCAGCCTTGGCTCTTACCCTTTAGTCTCTCCCTTTCTAATAAACTTTGAAAGTCTTTCAAAAGTAACCATTAGATTTCAGCGGTTTGTTTAAAATACATCATAACTTGTACTTTTAACAGCAAAAGTATCATGATACCTAAATCGATTTGAGAGAACATATGGGCTAAGGAAATGAAAAGTACTCATATCAAATTTGTCCTTGTAGTAGAAGAGAAAAGGCAGGGAAATTTGAGTTTTCTAGTGACATTCTTGGCAGTCCTTTATCTAACACTTACAAAATATTGGAGCTTCTTGCCGGCCCCTTGAACTGAGAACCTAGCATACTGGTAATAATTATATAAAGCCAATATAAAAGGCTAATATCGGAAGATAAGCAAAAAGAATATTTTACAACCCCTGAATTAAAAATTATACAGAACTTCATGGACAAAACTGTGAGATTATAAAAAATAAGGGATTAAAGGATCCTGAAATAAGTGCAGGCTTTCCCCCAGTCGAATCTCTCTCTGCTTGCTAATCTAACAGTTTCATGCTCCATATTACCCTTGGATGACATGCTCCTGCTTAGGATCACGTTATTCATTCACTACTTTTAAGAAATCTTTCTTCATCTCTATCTAAAGCATAATTCTACTTTGAGTTACCTACCCCAATTTTTTTGGGGGGGCTGGCTTTTGTCACATTTTATTGGCACTGACAGGCTTTTCTTGTATTAGTAGCAGAAATAGGAAATTCTTACCTTAGATTAGTTTTAGGCAGTCAACAAATAATCTTCTGAAAGAATTAACAGAAGAAAAATCATTTATTGGACAAATATGTGGCATTACTGACTCTAGGTTTGGGGAATACATATTTCAACACGTTCAAAATTAAGTGATGCAATGGCTTGAGATTTTAAATGAAAAAAAGATAAGACAGGAAGATCTAAAAATGCTCCAAAGCAGAATTTCAACATCACAAGTATAGATTCAAATTATAAACAAAAGAGAGAGAGATATCTAAATGAAATCTGTATGGTACAGGGAGATTTCTGACAAATTTAAAATATTTAAAGTAGGATAAAAAATTTTCAAGTGTATTATTTTTCTTAAAAATAATATAAGATCTATTTATGAAACTTGATCATCAAAAGTTACAGATATGGATTACAAAATTGATAGCAAGTTTAGAGTTGGAGTAAAAATCTTTGAATTATTTTAGGGGATTGACTTGGTTACCCTCAAAGAATAAAGGAACCCTTGAAGCTGACTGCACAGAAAGCTAAATCGAAGCTTAAAGATAGATAAACCCTAGGAAGACTTTTGTAAAGACAAATGATAGATGTATAATTAAAGTTGCTTGTTTGAGATTAAGGTCCATTTCAGAATTCTTTTACTTCCTCAGGGAAAACTGTGTTGGAAAAACCCTGAGCAACTGAAGGTGAATGTATTTTCATGAGAGAGAACATAAGCAATCTACTTAACTATAATATAAATTTTTAAATATATGTCCTCATGTATATATTTATTATGAACTCAGGACTGGATTTCCATTTTCTTTCTTTTTAACTATTCTGTCTGTGGTATGAAAAGAGCATTGGCAAAGCAAAGTGGCCAATTACGCAAACTTGTGATCTCTTCCTACAATTAGGATTAAATGTGTAAAGGATTTTATAAACACCAAATGAAATAATTTCTACAAATTACATAGAGCTGGTGTGCCAAAGGAAATTGCAATGAGTTATCACTGTGAGCCTAAAGGATCACTATATACATTTAATTACAATAATCAGACATATGTGTGTGTACAAATCAATCATGGCAGAAGTCTGAGTTTCATATTTATTATAGCATAAATTCATAAATTTATATATGTTGTTGCTTTTAGTGGATTTGAAAACAATTTAGATTCATAGAGCTATGAGTTACCAAGCCTTCATTTTCCTCTGAAGTAAATACTAAAAAATGAGAAAATGACTTTGTAACAAGAAACATACAATATTCAGGTATGAAATTTAATATTGAATTACAGTTTAGATCTCATCTCTATGTGACAAATATGAAATCCTAAAAATATTTATAAATTACATACAAAAATAAAGTGGAAAAGCAATCAACTAATTCAACTAAAATTATTTAACAGTAGCAAAGCCCTGAGCAAGAAAAATGATAGCATATATGTATATATCACATTTTAAAAGTAGATATTTGATCATGTGATAAAAGCAACTGTATATTTTTAAAGAAAATAAAACTGAGTTTAGATGTTGCAGAATGTTTTTACCCTATCATATACTTTATAATATAGAATTATTCCAGAGTAATTCATGTCAGAATCTATAATCCATATCAAAGTTCCAAATTTAAGATCTAGCTTTCTTCTTAGTAAATTCTAGTACTACACCAATAACTAACATTTATTTAACACTTTACTATTGTAATATCCTATATTACCTTCATCAAACACAATGCACACCCAATAGGCGTTATTGACCCAATTTTATTTAAAAATGAATTTCAGCAGAAATAAGTGATTTTTCTATGGTAAATTATTTAATCAATAGCAGAATCAAAATATAAGTACAAGAAATTTTGGCTTCACACTTAAGGTCATTCCCTGTCTACCAAAGAGTGTTCTGTTCAATATCATGTCACTATTTTCATTCATAACTCACTTTTCACTTAAACATATAACCAACAATATATGTTTCTGAACTAATATGTATAAACTAATAAAAACTTTCCTATTTTATTTTATTTGCAATATTTGCTTAGTTTTTGTCAAAGTTTCTTCTACCTTTGAATATGTAATCAGTTCTTATTTTTCTTATAGTATCATAGTACTATAAAGTCCCTATATGTCCTTTCCTAACCACTAACATTCTTTTCAACAGAGCCACTCACCATTTAATTTCTGGAATTATTTGTTTTTTGTTCCTTCCATGTGGTTTTTCTCTAATTTACATGTTAATTGTGCCTTAAACTCTATTTGTATGTATTTCTGATATGTCATTTTATTCAGAAATCATGTATGTTATCCTCTCTCTGAATTGTCAATGTCTAGAATATTTTTTGGTAATAATATATGCTGAATAAATACTGGACCAAAATAATAGGCTTTAGTTTTTTGCCAACATTATTTAAAAGGGAAAGAAGCCAAATCTAGCTCAGATTATTGTAGCAGACTGTAATTGATTATGTACAAAGCAGGCTGCAACCAGTGCAGGCTGTAAAGAGTTAACCCCTCAATTGGCTTGTTTTGAGAAGTGAGTCTAGCCAAAACCTACTTGCTGAGGTCAGAGTAACTCATACCCAATTCTGGACCCACAAGTAAAATCTTCTTAACTAGAAGAACGAGGTTCTAACTACAGCACTATATTTTGTCTACTCTTTTCCTAATTGGAGAATGCTTCCTCTTGTCCTTTACAAGCCTTGCCTGCATTAGTATCCATAGTAACTGCACAATTGCATGTCCTCACATGTAGTTCCCCTTTAGCATGCAGTTTACCTTTACCCCAATTGATTACCAATAAAAATCAATGGCTTGGACAGACCAGTGCCTGTGCTGGATGAGCACCATTGGTCGTCCTGGCTCCCCAGTTTCTCTGTCTCTTGAGTTCTGCCTCTTTTAGTTTTCTCAGCCTTGTGCTGTAGCACTGAGCAGGACATCAGAACCTACTACAGAGGTCTGTGATAGATTATGAGGAGAATATCTTTGATTTTTGACATAAATTAATAGGAATTTTGGATAGAATTTTTGCAAGGTGAATATTTAGTAAAAAGATATTTACCTTAAAATCAGAAGACCTACTTTTTTCATACTCAGACTGTGCAAATTTAGGAATTACATTTCTCTCTAATGATTAGTCTTTTACCAATACAATATAGCTTACATATGCCTTTAATATGATTATTTTGGAGAATCAAATGAAAATAGAATAATGATATGAAAAATCTTGTGAACTGCAATCTATTATTTGTCATTTCCATTGTTAATATATGAGCATTCCTACGACGGCAAGCAGAGAAATGAACTTAAAGAGTCATTTCCTTAATAACCTAAAGAGTTTAGAAAAATATACTGTAATGGACCTTAGAAGAGTCAAGTACAATATACAGCCCATTTTATCTGTAAAGTTTGTCAAAGATTCAATGAAAAAATTTGTTAATGATTACCTGAGGATGTAGCTGGTAATGACATGCCATATGACTGAATTTAGAAATCACATCTGAATTTACAAAGTTGTACACAAATTTTGAATATTAAGATGTTTGTCCCTCCTTTTCCAGAATTTTTCCACCTAATGATGAAATTTAAGAAAAGGAAAAACAGAAAACTCTGATTTGAATAATTTAAGATCACTGCATATCTATTTTCTTGTGATGATTCATAATAAGTGTATCTAAGTTATTTATTTTCAAATTTGGGTGAGTTTCAGAAATAGTTTTAAGTAGTTCTAACCCAAATTACAATCTTTGATGGAACAGTTGGGGACAATCTGTCCTAGGATATTTAACAAATGAATAAAAGAAGAAAGCTCTAAAAAATAAAAATTAAGTGTAATGGAAATTTATCTACCAATATTCAGATGAAGGATGAAATAGTAAAATCCCTGCATAGAATTGTTTCATGGACAATGCTTCAATTTGGAAGTAACCAAAAGTGTTGTCAATCAGTTGTATTAGCAGAGTCATGTTAAGTTCTGGGCAATTCTGGAGTCATATATTATGTGAATATATTTTTCTATTGATTACTACTTTTCTAATAGATGAAAAGTTGCAGGATGTTGGGATATAGTAGTAGTTTAAAATTTTGTTAATCATTTTAGGCTAATATAACAAAACATCAAAGACTGGATAGTGTAAAAAGTAGAAATTTATTTCCCACACTTCTGGATGCAGAAAGTTCAAGATCAAAGTCCCACAAAAGGGGCTTCATCTCTGTGGTCTTCTCTTGGCTTATAGGCAGCCACCATTTCCTTGGTTACTCACATAACCTCTATTTTGTGTATGGAGAGAGAGAGGCTCTCTGAATCGTCTCTTTATAATAATAGCAATCCTTTTGGATCAAGGACTAACCCTTAAACCCTCACTTAGCTATAATTACTTTCTTTCTCTAAACACTGTGTGGTTAAACTGGTGTTTAGAGCTTCAACATATACATTTTGAGAGACATGCCCACTTAATCTGTATCAAAGGGATGAGTAAAGACACATTATTTTGTAGTCAGTGTACATTTGCTTTTAAAAAGTAACTGTTATATATTAATCCACAAGTAAGCAGTGGGCATCTTAACATTGATTTAAAAGCAGAATTCATGAGTAAGATAAAACAGAATTTTCAATTGTTGATCATATATAAGAAAACTCCATCCATAAGTCTTAGTAGACTACCATCCCAAAGTAGTTAATATTAAAATAGGCTAATTCATTAAATTCCACAAGGGCTTGTAGTATACAGATGTAGGCCAAAGCATAAAGGTCTTTAGGTCAAATGTGAAATCATTTTAATTAACTTTGAAGATTAAACTCAAATGACTTCATACAGTTATTGTTTTTACTTTCGTTTGCAATGATTCTTGAACTTTTATTTCTAAAATGCTACACAGTAAAGTTCTTAATATGCATTTATAGTTAATACAGGCTCGCTTTTAGCATTTTAAATCTCTTAAAAAGTCTTTCTTTATCTAGACTTTTACCATCTGAGTGTTAATATTATTCATGGTTATAGAAAAGAATATATCACAATTTCTTTTCTATTAATGCCTAACACAAATTTAATATTCAGAAATTAAGATTCTGTGCCTACAATAATATTAGAAGATTGAAATTTCATTAGCCAAGGTAAAATGACTTTGGGTAGTCCTGAAAAATCCATTTTGTATAATATTACCAGCTTTTATTTTGGTATTGTATATTATTTATAATCATATTATAAGCAAAAACAGTAAAAATATATTTTGATTTAGAGTTGCATGTGATTCTCTCTAATAATGTTATAAAAGAAAATATCTGGAAAGAAGTAAAGAGAAAAACTGAGAATAGAAGTTATAAAATGTAAATACATAAACTGACTTGAAACTTTGAAGAAATTCTACAAAGCATCATTAAGGAAAGTCTTTCTATTGTAAAGATTTTTATTAAACTTTATAAAATGAATGTATTATATAAAACATTATACTAGCACAGCTTACCTTTTTATTTAAAGTATTATAATTAATAATATTAATATCTACAAATATTATTTAGTGTTGATTATTTTCTAGGTACTTTCTTAGATGTTGTGGAAATAGTATTTAAAAAAAATGACCAAATTAAATTGTTTTCTTTGTGGAGCTTCTAAAGAGAAGAAAAGTGATAAATAATTTAATAAGTAAAATGTAAAAATGAAGAAAGATAAAGTAGAATGTACTGGTGAGTATCTCATCTTCCTACGAAAAGTGGCCCAATGAATCCTTGATGGAAGCCAAGCAAGACCTTGAGCACAGCATGCAGCTCAACTATACCTGTACTTTGACCAGAAGAAATGAGAATGTGTTGTTTTAAGTTTCTACATTTGTGGTACTTGTTACTCATAGTAGAAATTAAAATAAACTATTCAGATAGTTTTGATAGCAAGGTGAAGTGGTAGGAGTGGTTATACAGCAATATCAAACCAAATGGATATCTATTCTCTTAGTCAAAAAAAATTAATGATAGATGTGTCAATCAAGCTGAATCCATCAAAATATTCATTAAGACACTTCTGCCAGGAAAAATAAAACCTTTTTTTTTATTAATGATTTTTATGCAACTTGAAAAAATTGCAAAGACTCAGAATATTACTACTATATAGTTTTATCTAATCAGCCTATAACCATTGTACCCATGGACTCTGTATCACTTGCCAATCAAAGAGTCACAACAACTACAAGTAGACATTTGAGTCTACTTTGACCTAGTGTGACATAGCCATTTCCAAAACCCACCATTTACACTTTCTGTCTTCACTGTAATGCACTTCTTCGTGTACTTTCTCTTTGACCTCTGTGATTCAATTCCTATCCATTCTAAAATGATCTAAGTTGAGTTTTTTGCCACTACAGTATCTTTATTTAAAAATGCAAAAAAATTCCTAGAATAATTTTCCTTGGTCATGAAGAATAATTCATATTTTGGAATTTAATAAAAGTGTCTCTAGCTTAATTTGTGATATCATAATAACTTTACAAACTTATTTGAAATGAATGTATATTCCCCATTTATAGATTTTACTACACTTGATCTTAACCAAAAGGCTGAGAAGTGATAGATTTTAAATTCTTATGTACACGTAGTTATTGTAATTTAAAATTCAAATGTCATTTCTAATTGATATTGATATCTTTGAAGGGATTAAATTTGGAATATGGAGAAATATGTAATTATAAAGCTAATTTTAATCAAGCAAAGTGCTATCATCTTGACTTTTCAGAATGGAAAATCTTCCACACACTGTGTTACTGGAGAAATATGTAAAACAGTTCTTGTTGTGTTGGGCTACTCATTAGACTTGTGGCTCTGAGTGTTCTAGTACTGACTATATTCCAGAGACACTAACATTTTATTCTCGGTATGAGATTTCCAATTAAAACATTGACATAGAGATTATAGTCCATGTATTTCTTTCCATATCCTAATTAATATTTTCATTCTTGTATAAATTTCTGTTTCTTTCTAGAGATAGTAAAATTTCAGGCACAGAATATCATCAGATATATCTTGTTATACCAGTAATTAGCACTTAGTTTTACTCAACATATCTTTGGTACATAAATAAAAAATAAGGAAGCAGTATGGACTTAGAATTGAATAGCTTAGTAAAAGTGCTTTAAATTGACGGCCATAAATGGGACTCATTGTGAAGTTAATAACAGTATGTTAATCTATTGAGACATGAGGAAAATATATGATGATAGCTTTGAAAAATATATATATGTATATTGATATACTTCAATTAAACTTTATGACTTTACTTGATTGATATTTATTTAACCATACTATGATATTTGCTTCATAAAGACAGAAAGTTTGTAGATAATATTTACCTATTTACCTTTAGCATCTATCATTAGTGTTTATCAAGTCCTTGATAAATATCAAATAGATTAATGGATCAATTAATACATCAATTATTCCAAATGTAAGTGAGAATATAATTCGCTAAAGAAGCACTCTTTGCTACATGAACTTTTGATATGTAGTAATGCAACAAAATCCAGTACTGAATTTGAAGGTTTTGTACCTTTACTTATTTGCAACAACTCTTGGATTATATTTTAAAAGGTGCACTTCTTACCCCTGAATTCTGAAATTTTAATATCTATGTTCCAGTTAATCATTAAACATAACATTTCTAACCCTAATGCCATCATCTTTCATTCAAAATGAACTATTTTGTTGCTTTTTTCATTATATTAGATGTGCTGCACTTTTCCTATCAATCTAATCCTGTAGATTTCTGATGATTTTGGAATGTCTTTTTTGCCACATTATATATAAGTAGTTTTTTAGAGTTTGAAGTCCTGTGTTAATAACATTTTTTGGACATTCTCACTGGATATGGTAGAAGTCCATACACAGATGATGAGTTACTCTGGCAAGAAAGATTCAAACGTTAAGTAAACCCAGATCCATTTTCCACTTCTCCATTAATGCTTTTTAAATTATTCCCTCTCATATTCTTTCTTCTTGATATCCAATAATGTATTTAATATCCTGTATTTTAATTTCACAAGTCTTGTGTTGTAGTTGACTTGTTTCACTTATGGTCATGTTTTCTCAGAGGTATGGTAAGCTCTTTGAAGTTTCAAATTAAGGCTCTTCCTGGCCTTTTGGTGAATACCTGCAGAATTTCCTCTGTACTACATTGGTTCCTGATATTTTTTCTCCTAAAAATTGCTGTCTTCATTTTGAAACAGCTTTACAATATAGAAAAACCCATAGTAGGCATCTACAAGCTTCTATATTAGGATGGCAAGTGTGACCAGCAGCCCCCTTGAATTCACAGTCTAGATGAGAAAACACATAAGGAAATGGCAATTTCAAGAGAATTTCTTTCAATCATAGAAGTAGATTATTATTTGTCTAACAAGTACAATGTTTGAGCTTTCGCAGGGGTAGATTGTGGTTTTTTCTTCTTTATACATCATACTTTCTTGCATATATATATATATATAGTCATATTTTTTTCTTAAAAATGGAAGCATTTTAATATAATGTATAACTCTGGAAATCAGATTATCTCTTCTCCTCAGATTTTATTGTTAGTCTTTCCTGCAGTCATTAATTGCTTTGTGACCTTCCTGAACTAATTTTAGTAACGCCTGTGTTTTTTCTCACTTGTGGCCATGGTGCTTCATCCTTGTAGTCAGTTAGATACTGGATAGAGAGTTATGCAAACATCTCCAATAGTGAACTCGCTGGCTAGTTCAGCACTCTGACGGCCTTTGCTTTCTGATTGTGTAGAGCCTGGAGGTCAGGCAGACAACAGAGCTCCAGGGACTTCTGCTCTTTCCCGAGTGAGGGCATGGCTTGGTGCATGTGCATGGCCTTCTAGATTCTCAGGAATATGTTGGAGCTTTTCAACCATTTTTCTTTGGAACATCATATTCCGCAGACTTTCCTCCTAAAAGGGAAGGAAGAACCATTTGGTTAGTCAATCATTCTCTCCCAGTGTTATCCACAGTCCCAGGTTGGTAGTCAAGGCCAATATATCTCTCTGTAAATGCTTTTGCAAATATTCCACATAGCTTTCACCACCTGGAAAATTTCCTAGTTACTGGAGGTGAAGACAGCCTTTAGAACTAGCACTTCAGGGGAATTACTAGATAGGTCAAAACACAGGACCAGAATTATTTGAAAATGTAGACTCTTCTGCTCTCCCTAATACTGATACCTGTACAGAGGTGGTAGGTAGCTGTTCTCCAAGGTAACTGTAATATAATTGAAGATTTAGGATGGGGGACAGGGTGAGTTAAAATGTTACAGAGCTCTCTCCCTTATACTGAAGGTTTTTCATACCTAAGCACTGCCCTCTTTACTACAAACTTTCAGTGTTTACATTCCAAAACATTGACTTTACCAGTTTTTATGTATTTTTAAAATTGCTTTCATTGGGAGATGAAATTTTGTATTTCTTTACTGTGATGTTTTCACTAATAATATGGGAAAGAGTTAATATGATGCTGGAACTACATTGAGTCTGAAAGAACCAACAGCAGTTAATCAGTATGGAAGATAAGAGAACAAGACAGGCAGAGGGACTATGGATGAGAAGCCTGGAAAATAGAAATATGGCATGTGGTGGAAACATCCGCAGTGCAGCACAGCTGGCTTATATGGTGCTATTGAATTTTTTTCAAAAATATATATCTTATAACAGATGGGACAGATGCCCAGAGCCTGGATGCCACAGTATAATATTTAGATTTATTGTGAGCAACGAGGGCTTAATAATTTAAAGCAAATTTCTTTAATTATTTCTATAAACTATGGAGAATGAATGGTTTGAGAATAAATTTTGGCAAGAAACTTGGTAAAGAAACTAATATAAATGTCAAAAAAATAGGAGAGATGATGAATGAAACTGAGGAAGTAGCTATTGAAATGTATATGGTACGGCTATTGAAGTAGGAAGACGCAGCAGGAAAACTTGCAAATCTTGATCTCCATCTCCAGTTATTTCTGTGTGAAGGGGAAGGCATACTGAAAAGGAGGGTGAGGGAAATATTTAGAATTATGCTGGTATTTGGCTTCAGAAAATCAAGGGGACATTGGTGCCATTCATTGAGACGAAGCGTATTGGACAAGAAGTATATTTGGAGAAGGGAAAGGAAACCAGGTGAGTTCATATTTTGACCTTAAGGGACTGAGCTGACCATGACGTAAACAGTGGTGATGTTCAGCAGATCCTTGGACACATGAGGAAATTTGGAATTGACACCATAGGTTTGGGATGGTCAGATGTACACATAAAGGATAAAAGACCTCTAGGTACATATAAAATGTTTAGAAATTTAAAAAAAGGAACACAGAGAAGATGATTAAAGATAACATAGAAAGCATTAACAATTAAATAGAGAACTTATTAGTAGTAATCCTCCATAAATCACATCATATAATTAGTCAATGAGAGATATTTAAACCAATTTATGAAGAGTAGACTGCACTTTCTGTAGTGTAAACTTAAACTTAAAACTGTTGAAGTTTTAATATGGTCAGTCCAGAAAGTTTTGTGATAGAGTCCAAGTCCGAGGGAGGGCTTTGTTCCAATGGTACAGAAACCAGCTATCATTTGTATGGTAGAGTAACAGCATAAGAAAACCAATTGTTTATATCTAAGATCATCAATATGAATTTGATTTTTAGTGCTGTCAGCTGTAAGAAAATTGAACTCTCCAAAGCAATAAGCCAAGAGAGTCTGAAAATGTCATTAGGAAAAAAATGAGCAAACAAACGACAAATTGCTCTTAGAGACCTGAGGTACGGTAAAATTATCCAATATTAACTTTATTCCGAACTTTAATACATTCAAACATTAGAGATACAAAAAATAGATCCAAAGACATGATACCTTATGTTTTGAAGAATAATTATTACTTTCTATTTAAATGTTAAAGTACTTGGGTATAAACACTCACTTTTCTTTTTTATTGACATTATTATTAAATAAGTGGATATGACATGTATAATAGAAAGTATTACAATGAAAACCAACACACTACTTATATTATTATTATTATATTTTTTTTGAGACAGGGTCTCACTCTATATTCCAAGCTGTCCTTGAACTCAAACAGGTTGTGCTTGAACTAGTGGCAATCCTGCCTCAGCCTCCTGAGTGCTGGGATTATGGGCATGCCCACCATACCTGGCACACATATTATTTTTAAACAAACATTGTGATAATTAGCTATTGTCACTGTTTAAAATGAGCATCATCTGAATTTCTAATTAAGAGAAGCTAATGGAGGTTTTTTAAAAAATTATTATTTCAATTGAAACAATTCCATTCATTTTGACAGCCCGCTTTCCCATAAAGGCCTCATCCAATAATATGTATGAATAGTAACAAACCTCTCTGTAAAGACACAAATAGCAAATATTTCAGGCTTGCTGTTCACATCATCTTTCATCACCACTAACATCTGTCCTTATAGTTTAAACAATGCTACCAACAATTAAGAAAGAAATTAGCATGACCAAGTTTACAAAAGTCCTTCTGTATGGACACTAAATTTTATTGCCAGTAATTTTCATTTGCCAAGAAATATTATATTTTAATATATTTTCAATATTTTAAAAAACAGTTCCTTAACTCACCAAACATGTTAAATAGACAGAAGGCCATTATTAGTTCTTCGGGCCAAAGTTTCTGGACCCTGGGGCTGGATCCTAGGAGCTACATAATCATTTTCTCAAAATTGTATATGTTCATGACACAAGCAAAGGGCAAATCGAGTCCTCTGGACCCTGAAACCCTAAAGTCGGATCACTGAGTTTCATCCCGCAGCTTAATTCCTCTTACTTGGGCCAGGTCGATAGATTTTTGTTTGCTCTGATTATTGTGGTTCTTAGGTGAGAACAGTTAGTGCATGACAGCATGTATGTGGGAATGGATGAAAATGCTGAAGCCACACACTATATAAATAAACAAAACTAAACATTTTCCTAACATGTTTATAGCAGTACAATATAACTTAATTCATTGCTGCTGACTTAACTCACACTGTTTAATAACCAATTTTGAACTCCACACCACTTTAATGGTTCACAAAGAACATAAAAACTATCAGAGGGTCAGAATAAATAAAGAACATTATTGATCCTTTGTTTACAAACCTAGGAATTTAAAAACTCTAGGGTATTTTATAATTATGGAAAATAATTCATTCAAACATTCCATGATTAAATCTGTACATTTATATAAAATATTTATTTTATTAATACAATGAAAAAAATTCATACTAATATCACAAAAATTGAAAGTGTATCTTTCCTGTGTCACATACTTCCTTGTACTAGTCTTTCAAATGTGCCTGTCTTCAACTAAGAATAGTTTTTTTTTATTTTTAAGAAAATCTTGATATTATATGCAACAGTTAAGAGAATAGGCTTTTCAGTTAACCAAAATAGCTACAGAATTCAGGTAGAGCCCACTTACCATGTGACCTTGACAGTTCACAGGTCTGTAAGTTATTTTCCTTTTCTTTGTATAGCATTAGCAGTTAGTAGAACACAAGGTATTGTTAATTAAAATAATCAGCATACATAAAATTCACAACTGTTTAAGTACATTTTGTTACATTTGAAGAATTCACTAGATGTAAGCTTTTAGCACCTATTTTAACTAGTTAACAAAACATCATTAGCATTTTTATTTTTATTGTCTATTATATCTAACCAATGAATATAATGTGGGAAAAATAATTGGGACTTAATAAAGAAGATTCCAGATAAATTGGTTAAGGCATTACAAAACTATTTTTTTTTATTACACAAGTAACTTGCATTGCAAATCAGGTCATAAAAGGTATTTCTACCAGCAGAAATTAATTGACTTTAGAGTTGGAATTGTATTCTAAATTATATATTTAAAAATAAGCATCCCTTTCCCTGTTAGAAAGGCATACTCATATTTATCCACAGGAAGACATTTATTTGTATTGAGTTTCTTTTACCTTTGCATATTTTATGTTAAAAAGCACATCTGTCTTCTTTGGATGTGAATATGTCTCTGTGGGGGAAATGAGAAGTTCACTCATGAAATGTAAACTTACACAGTGGTCACCTTACATAGGTTATATGGTGACTTCAAAACTAGAAATAATAAACTAAGATGTTAAAATGAAATTAAATGAAAAATGAGGTTATCTTCAGAATTAATTGTACTATATCTAATCTATTAATGAAATTTATAGTTTTGAGAAGCTTTGGGAATAGACATTGAGATAAATCACAAAATGGACTACTTTCTTATGTATCTGGATGGATTTTGCTATTGTTATTCCACAGGTTCCTGGTGGTGGTGCAGCCTTCATGGCTATTTTCCAGCCGTTCTGTCTTGTGGTCAGTAAATAGTGGGGGAGTCCATGTTTCCTGATGTCTAATGTAAACACCATTTGGAGGATAAAATCTTTTCCAGCACCCTAAAATTCATTTCTAGTGTATGATTTTAAGAATGCCAGCCACACATTGCAAAACCATACAATAATTTTATATTAAGGATATTATCGAATGGTATCCATCAGTACTTATTCTCATCATACACATTTTGAAAAAAACTTCAATTTTTAGTGATAATATATGGAATTTTTTCCCAATCTGAATACTAGTTAATTAATAATAGCTTACCTGTACTTAGGTCATTGATAAAGATGTAACATCTATTACTAGCCTTTCTCCTTCAATTACATAACCATTATTATTACACTGCATCTTTTTAATATTTTCTATGTATACCGTAAATTATTATTTAGTGTTATACAGTAATAGCTCACTTCAGAAACTTAATTTATTCCACATTAATTTATGACCACATTAGTGTTTGTCACCCAATGCAGAGTTCACAAATAATAAACAAAATTTTACCAAACACTTCTGTTTTCAAACCAAATTGTTCACAAACAAAAGCTTTAGTGAACTGAGGTATCACTGTAGCGAATTTTAAATTTAAAAGTACAATAATGTATATTGTCTTATTTTTGGTCATTTTACTCATTCTATTACCAATTATATCTATATTGTACTTGTATTATACAAATATATCCATTAGAGTTATTTACTCTGATTTTAAAATGTGTCAATTGGTTTTATTTGATCACTTTTGTTAAGGGTGACCATAGCTTAAGACTATCATGCATTATACATATATATATATATATGAAGAGAAATAGTATTTAAAAATCAACTTCTTGTGATGTTTATTTACCCAGAATTTCTATAAAAACTGTTAGTAGCTATACCTTTTCCTGTTATGCTCTCACAAATGTACCAAGGTTCAGTAATTTCTAATTTACTTTTATAGATAGTTACATGTTTTACAAAAAAATGAGGAAAAAAAATCTCAAAACTAGCCTAATAAGTGTTTTTTATCAAATCAACTGTTCTTCTCTAGTGAATTAGATATAAATGCCCATTATGATAGATGATGAAATTTTCTTTTGGTGGATTTAATCAATATTTTCAGAGGGAAGAGAATATGTACCCAACTATACTTTCACTAAATCAGACAAATTTAATAATAGTCATAGTGTAGAATTTAATAATTATTAAATAAAATGTTAAGACTATGACTCTTTATCTTAATTTATATTTGATTACATGACATAAATTAGTAATATTTAGAATGTTAGCTCAGACACATGGTCCATTTAATAAAGTAGATTCTTTTCAATGTAGTACAGTAACAGATTTTAATATACAAGAATTCTTTTCAAAAATTTTTGTGGATACATACAACTTGGCAGATTGTTTTTGAAAAAGTGAATATTCATGATCCTCATTCTCAGGTTTTTATTTTTCTGTGGGTCAGCATTAGGGCAGGAGTTGGAGTTCTCATGAGTATTCAAGAAACTTATATGCAGATTCTTCACTGATCTTACCTTGAAGCCCGGTGTCTACTCCCTTCTCTGGTCCCATATCGTTTTCTTGGATCTTTGATGAAGAGTGAATTTGCAGTTCACTATTTCCAACTGGGTTCCTCATAATGAAACAACATAATTTTCTCATGGTTGCAAAAAGATTCATATTGTTTTTACACTTTGATATTAAAATTGATTCTGTGAGCAAATTATCAGAGAAATAAATTTTAAGAATTGCTCAAAATAATTTGCAGTCTCTTTGTCAAATTGTGCTCAGAAATCTTTGCATATGGCCTACTTTGGTTACTTGCATTTGTCCACTCATGTATGTTTCTGTATAAATAGTTCACAATTGATTAAGTTCTTTATTGAAAAAATAATTACTATGTAAATACATCATACCACAATCACTGAGTTACTGGGATTAAAATAATAAATGAAGCTCTTCTCTTTGGTGAATTCCCAATATCCTGAGAAAAGAAGACAGGCTATAAACATACAAATTAAATGCATAAATGTTTTAGAGAAAACAGAGAAAGTTGGTTGGGGCACAAGCAGTGTGAGGGAAAACTGTGTCAGAGACCGAGGGTTCTTGTAAGTCATTTAAAATTTTGAGCTTACTGTGTGTGAGAGAGGAAAGTGGCTGACTCTTCAGAAAAGACAGATGATGAGGGCTGACTCCTTGGCTGGCTGCCAGGAACTCAAGGGGTGGGGACCTAGAAGACTGGCTGGGAAGCTACTGTGATGACTGCTCAGTTGACCATGTTTTGGGCCAGGAGAGCTGGGACCGTGATTATTGGAAATGGTTGTATTCTAGATTTATTTTCAGGGTAGATTTGACAATCTTTTCTAATAGATTAGATGGTAAATACTGAAAGAGATAAAACAAAAATGATTGAAAAGTTTGAGAAGAGAAACTGAAAGAATAGGTTTCCATTTACTGAGAAATACAACAATAGAAGTGTGATAGAGATAGAGAAATAAAAATTATTTCATACATGTTGAAATAGATATAATATTAAATATCCACATAGACATGGCTGTGAGAATTCCATACCATGTATGAATATAGAATTTATAGTACTAAACCTAAGTTTATTGTCTTACATAACCTTGAATATTAGCTGGAGGTGGTGCTTTATAAAACTAATAAATTCTTGTTCTTAAAACTGGATTCTCAGGTAATCAGCTTTTAAAATTCTGTATACAAACAAATCCATATAGCTTCTACCATTTATTTTTGAGACTAATCTCTTTACCAATAAAGAACACAATTTTTACCTTTCATTCTTATATTTCTGTTTTCCCTACAACAAAACTACACACACACACACACACACATGCACACATACACACATTCTTCATCTTATATATTAGCCTATTTTGAATAATATTTTCCTTTTGTTTCACAGCAATTAATATCCCTTTTTAATCATTTTACTCTATTCAATCACAATTAGCTATATATCAAGTATAATATAAAGTAGATCTTTAAATTATGTCTGTTATTATAGATAACTGTTACTGACAAAAAAAGCAAAAGGTATCTACCTGAATTTGGAAAATTTTTCTCTTTATTAGGGATTTTTCTTTCCCATTCCCATATATTGGCTTAGTGTTCAGATGACTTACTTTTTTATCTGTGAAAGAGTAGAGACTTTTGTTTGCTAGTGTAATAGGGCTATAGAAATGTTTTGCTTTCAAGCAGAGCAAAATATTTTTAAACTAAGTAATGACAGCTAATATTTTCTGAAGCCTACTGTATTTTAGGCATTTTGGTGAGAGCTTGATGTGAATTATCTCATAAAATCCCACAAAATCCCATGAGCCTTATTCTGTTATCATTCATTTTCCAAATTATAAGGGAATGAAGGCATTGAAAAGACATCGGAGCATGGCAACACAGAATTAACAGGTTCAGCCTGTTGTCTTCATTTGTTTTCTGTTGGTGTAACAGAATATCTCATACTATAGAATTTATAAAGAAACGATGCTTGTCTTGGCTTATGACTTGGAAGCTGAAAAGCCCAAGTTGGGCAGCAACATGTGTTGAGGGCTAACTGGTGCTTTAACTCATGGGGGCACATGGAAAGGGAAGAGGTCACATGGGAAAGAGATAGAGCAAAATGGGCACCCTTGCTGTTTTAGTA
This sequence comes from Heterocephalus glaber, assembly GCF_053883595.1. Taxonomy (NCBI): domain Eukaryota; kingdom Metazoa; phylum Chordata; class Mammalia; order Rodentia; family Bathyergidae; genus Heterocephalus; species Heterocephalus glaber. Next base: position 12,205,984 of record NW_028258346.1, on the reverse strand, counting down.
ACTTTCTTATTGCTGAGACAAATTACCTAGCATCCCAAGTTAAAGGGTGGAGAATGCCCAGGAAAGGAATGGTGGGTCTAATGGGACCTCTAATCCTAGTGTTTTGAGGAATCTCCACACTGATTTCCACAGTGGTTGCACCAGTCTACACTGGAGGAAGGAACAAGAGGGGGGAGGGGAAAGGAAAGAAGGAAAAAGGAAAAAATGAGAGAAGGAAAAAATGGAAACAAGGTGTTTGTAAATAGGGAGGGGAAAAGGGGTTGCAGGGAGGGGAGGGGAATGGGAAAAAAAGAGGAATTAAGATACATCATGTACAGGTACATATTCCCTATAATGAATGTTATTATGTATATCTAAATTGCACAAATCAAATTCAAATTAAAAAATAAAAGTTAAAGGAGGAACAGTTTGCTTGGCTCACAGTTTGTAGAGGATTCAGCCCATAGTCAGCTAACTCCAAGGCAGGGCGGCATGGCAGAGGGGCGTCACAGAGAAGAAATAGTCCTCAGCAAGCCAGCTGGCAAAAGGACATTAGTCATGTCATTCTGTCCTTTATATTTTTGCAGTCTACTGGCCTTAGGAAGGGTATAGCTCTCACACCCTTAATCCTAGCCAGAACTATGGCAAACCAATCAGTGACTGATTTAGGAATCACACATCCTTGATCCCACCACCATACACTCTAGATCCAGCTACCACTTCGAAGGCCCCCCAGTATGACAGCATGAGGCTTGGTGGCAGGGCATCTAGACCCAAGCCATAACACTTGCTGTATGCCAGTCTAGTATTGTGGTAACTAACCCAGTTCCTAGCAAAACCGGCAAGGAAGACATTAACCTTTCTTAAGTTCCTAATCATCTGTTAAAAGTCCTACACCTGCCTATGCTATTGACCTTGGGAACCAAATTTCTGCATGAGCGTCTTTGGGGCCAATCTATATTTATACCGTACTACAAGTATTGTACAACTCCAGTGCCCCAAACAAAACTCATAGCTCTTTGGGACCAATCTATGAATAACAGAATTTCAAACTACTTTAGGAGTAAAATATCATTCTCCTTTCCTGCTTTTTACTCAAACATTAAAGAATCGACCAATCTCCTGCCTCAGGTCTTTACATATTTGGTCTCTCTCAAATTCTAGGTAGATTGAAGACAGATAGATTAGCTTTCTAAACTAAGCTTAGCTGTCATGTTTTCAAAGAATTTCCTGACACAGTAATCAAGAAACTTCCTCACTCAAATGTACAGGTATTATTATTTTTGTCACCACCTTGCATTCATTTCCTTCACATATTATTTATAAATATATTTATCGATATTGCATTTCCCTTTCTAAAATGTAAGTTTCTATTTTCAGTGTTCAACAGTTTTGTATTTCACCATCCTACAAATCATGGATAATCAATAAATATTTAGTCGATTGATCAATAGTACCATTATTTTCTTGTTATTGTTCTTGTACACTCAAAAAAATAAGATTTTGACTTTCTGTTCAGTGCCTGGTGGTAAAAAATGTACTTAATTTGATTGATAGATTTGATAGATGTATACAGACTGTGAGAAATAAAACAGTCTTTCTATAAATTCAGTTAGTTCAGTATCCACCTGCTTCAAACAGCTTTGTAGTTCATACTGAAATTACCATTAAAAAATCTTTACTAAGAAACTCATCATCACCTCACATTCATAATAATTAAAACAAAACCTACCATATGGAAGCTAATAGATTCTTCCAATCAAACAACCAGTTTCTTTCACTCATTTGCTAGTCCTGTAATTCAATGGCTAAACTTCATCTCTGAGTCCTCTGTGTTCCTTCCCCTATCAACCCATATAGTCATTAACTATGTATCCATTCATTTTTCTATAAACCCCTTATTGAATAAAAATGTGTATAAAAATAAATCAAACTTTATCTCTAAACCTGAACACATTTGAACATCTCTGAGGATCAGATTTCTCATTCTCATCTATATAAAAGGTGTGATGTTGCCTTATTCAAGTAAGTGTTATAATTACACAGTGATCCAAAGTAGAGTTTGCCATTTGAAAGTCTCTGATTACAGTCCATTTGCCTCTACTTAACTGTTTCCATGAATAGGAATCTAACTTATAATCTGAAGTGGAAATATCATCTCCTTCATATGGTTGAGGTATATATTTCATGTACCTAGAAGGAAATGAGGACTCCCAGGCACACAGCCAATATTAGATAAATGATAGGTACAAAAATTGACTAGATGTGACCAGAAAGGAGAGTTGGTCATATGAATAAGAATACAATAAAATGGTTTTATGAAGGATAGTGACTTATTTTCATAGAGTGATACCTAAGAAGGGAGTAGCCAATTTTACAGAGGGAGGAATTTATTAAAGGCGATCCAGTTGACCTGAATTTTGGAAGGTTTATGTGTTTTACTAATGGACACAATACATAGACTGGGTAGATTGGATAGAATTTTATTTTGTGACATGGAAGTGTGCTACAGCATGTGAAATATCAAGTGGTATAACTGTCTCAGAATGAGCTCAAGTCTAAGCTGAACTTAAACTGAAGTGTAGGGAGTTAGAATGAGGAGGAACAAATGATAAGCTTTAGATATAAATAGGGAACAACTATGAAAGACCCCATGGAATATGGTTTCATTTTTACTGAGATGCAAAACAATAAAAGAGTTTGAAAATGAGAATCATGTAATCACTGAGAAACTTTTAAGCAACCAATTAGTTTCCAAGCAGCGATCCCAAGAAAACTTCTCGTGTGGGTCATTATAGTTCCAGTGATTCTCCTGGTAAGAAGTCAGTAAACTCAAGTGATTACACACAGTACAATTGCTGGTATAAGCTGCTCTTTTACATCATTTCTTAGTGGCCCAAGTCCTATCGGGGAAACCCAGGGGTGATCTTCGTGAGTGCCACACAATGATCTGCCTTACAGCTGTGGAATCCCAAAATTCAGGAGAAACTCTGTCATCTTATGAAGTAACTGCTGTAAAATCCATCCACCTTCCCAGCCAAATTATCTGAAGAAATGCAGTGCTGTAAATGCCCCCCAAAATGAAGAAATGTAAGAGATTCACTGAGTTTTTGCTCCCATCTGTAAGAACAACCAAGAGATTTTAAGGGAGGTGAGGCAGCTAGCATCTATGCTCTGAAAGTGTTCTAGAAATGAGGAAAGAAATTTAAAATTCTTGAATTACAATAGATGACATAGTTTAAGGATAATGAGATTTCATGTTTGACAAAAGCAGAGTAAATAAAGTTTAAAATGAACGGGAGTTAATTCTGAAAGGTAGATGTGGCCTAAATTAGGTAGAATATATATTGTAGATTGAAATTTGAATGTTGCACTGAATATATTGAGAAGCTATGGGATAGGTTCATTTAGATTCATTTACATTTAGATTTGAGTAACTTCACCTCTTGTGTTATAAGGCTGTAAAACCGGAAGGAGGATCTGTAGACAATACGATGTAATAGAAATTAAAGTGATTATGACATGCAATCATAAGGTAGATTTAGTGTTAAGACCATTACTTATGAAAAATTAACTTAATTAAATTAAAGAATTCCTAGCAAATTAGAAAAGTAAACCTCTGAATGTGTCTTTGTGGGTCATGGAGGTGTGACACATAGTCCCTACCACCTTATTCTCTGGCACTGTTTCACTGCTCTGGTTTGTGGCCATCTCAAAGTAAAAACTGTTGCTTTGTCACATCTTTCTACCATGATGTTTCTGCCTTGGAGCCAGCTTATCATGGCCTGAATCCACAAAACCATGACCAAGTTAAACTTCTTCTTCTTCTTTAAGTTGTGGATTTGGGGTCTTGTCACCCAGAGACAAGGAATCTGATTAACACAGAAAATTGGTACCGGAGACATAGGGCCTTTGCTATGACTATACATGAGCATCTGGTTCAAAAGTCTTTGGAACTGGATTGCAGAAGGTGCCTGGAAACATTTAGAGAAGCAGGCTGGAGAAGGTTTAGAAGGCTATAACCCGAATTGGAGTTGGAGTTTAGAATGACAGAATTGGAGTTCAGAATTCCAGTTGGAGCTCAGAATGAGTGAATTCTGATAGGAATGCAAATAGTAAAGGTCGGGGTCAGGAGGTTTCATGTTAGGAACAAGTGCTTCATTGACAATTAAACCAAAAGCCATGTATGTTACACACACACACACACACACACACACACACACACACACACACAGCATTTTGCCTATATCTTCAGAATTTTCCAGAGACTGGGATTAGATCTGTTTGAGAAAACATCAAGGAAGCCCACATTCAACACATGGCATGGTTATTGCTGGCTTCTTCTTCTTCCTTTTTTTTTTTTTTTTTTGCTTAAATTCTTTTATTGGTAAATTTTAGGTGTACAGTATGTTTACATTTATCATTGGGTGCTTGTACCTGTACATGATGTATCTTGGTTCTTATTTTTCCCTATTAGCTGTGTTCCCTTCACCCCCTTTACCCTTCCCTATTTACATAGACTTTGTTTCCATTTTTTTCATTTCTCATAATTTTTTCTTTCCCTTCTTTCCTTTCCCCTATCCCTCCCACTTCCCTTACCCCTTTGGACCTTTTCTTCCTATTTCAAATTATCAATTGTTCATTTTAATCATTTTAATACTTATTTACACTTTCAGTTTCTTTCTTCTTTTAGACACATTTATATCATGGGCAATAAAGCAGACCAGAACAATTTGAAAAGTTGATTTTTCCCCCAGTTAAAACCAGTTTTAAATTTGGAGCCAAAAGCAAAGTAATTGCTGAAGAGATTAGCAGCCTTGAAAAGAAAGTAAGTACTTTGGATAAAAGAGGAAAAGAAGATGCCTTAACAGCATCTAAGAAATAAGCATGACCTCCCCATTACAGGCTCAAGGTTGGAAAAATTTCAGCCTTACAATTGAGAAGAGTCCCTGAGATGCCTCTTCAAGAAGGGTCACTTAGGGAACTGGATTTCTGGGATTCATTTTACCATGGTCAGGTATCTACACACTAAAGCCATGGTCCAAGGGGACTTGCCTCCTGCTCCCACTGATGGCAGAGCTTGTCGTAATTCAGGTGCTGCTGGTTTTATTGGCATCCAGAATGAAAGAGTTATGGAATCAGTATTTCTTCATTAAGACTTGAAAGGAATGCCAAGCAGGCAAGGAACCCCTGAGAGGGGCAGTTTGAAAAGCTGTAGCAATGAAACCAAGGCCCAGTGGAAACTTCAGGAAACTGAAGATGCTAGGAATATGGAATGTCTGAAAAGAATCGGAATGCTTATATTGTGCCCTTATAAACTGTAATTTTGTGACTTCTTTTTGATTTTCACAGGGGCTCACAGATAAGAATTTGCCTGGAGTGTCAAAAAAGACTGTTTTCTGGGACTTCTGAAAAACGGTGGAGCTTTTAAGACATCGGGGGAGGGATGATTGCACTTTTGATGTCATGCAAAGTAGTTGTATCATGTTTGGTAGGATCATTAACCTGTGCTTTTGAAGAAGAAATATGATTTAAGAGATTTGGGGTGTCACGTCACCAAGGGTGAATCGTAACTGTTATTAGTGATGTATCAACTTGACTGGATTAAAGTGCCTAGCAGATTAGCACAGCAAATTTTTGGTATGCCTAGGTGGGTCATGAGGGTGTGACCTGGGCACTATACATACTGTTTAACCCTTTCCTATTTGACATTGTTTCCCTGTTCTTCCTTGCTACCAAGAATGAAGGATGTTTGCCTGTCCACTCCTTCTGCCAGGAGGTTTCTGCTTTGGATACAGGTGGTCATAGATTCTCCTTTAGGTCAAGGTTGTTGAAAATGGTATTTAAGCGATGGGAAAGTTACCAATACAGATGTATATTTTCAAATCAGAGCAGAGAGTTTTTGACAGAATAAACCTAAGAAAATACTAATAGCCAGAAATGAAACATTATTTTACACTGTGTTTGGGCAAACTGATTTGCCATTGTCATGGTGGGTGAAATTGGATGGTGAAGTGAATCAATAGAACTATTTGGATAGAATGTTCATGTTTATAATGTAATTCCAGATCCATTTAAAGTTGAATGGAAATAGCATTTAGTAATTATGCAGACAAAAAATATAAATGAAGGTTTCTTTGGAAGTCCTTTTACTCTAGTTTTAGATACCCGAGAGGCCTACTAAATATTCATTTGTAAAAATCCAGTGAGAATTTAAATAAAAGAATCTATCCCTGTAGTCAGGAGTCAGATGAAGCTACACTTTTGGAAGTTGTCTGTGAATGGATATTGTATAAAACCATGACATCAATAATATCACTAAGAGGACATAGAAAGGAGATCTAAGAAAGAGCTCTGGATAAGTCCAACTTTTAGAGTTTGAAAAGAGAAGGTGGCAACATAAAGGAGACTATACTATGCCAAAACAATGGAAGACTATGTGCTTCATAGGAACAGAGAATGTTGGCTGTTTGGTATACTTATGTATAAGTTTCAAAAACTATTTGACACATAGTAATCAGTCAATATATATTTGGCGCATTAAACATTTTATGCAAAAATTATTAGCTGCAGAGGAATTATTTAATTTGCAAAAAATCAGGAAATGGATGAAACATCAATAAAAGCCCATTTTAGAGTTTGCCTGACACTACACTATTATCAAGGTTACTTAAATATGCATTAGTTACACTGCAAGCAAGACAGTAAATCATTAGTCAGTGTCATGATTCATGTTTGTACAAGACCAGCAATCCCAAAACAAGTAAGTCCATTTAATTGGCTGTTTCAAGAACCCAACCATAAAAGTAAAATACTGCAGGACAATCTAATAGGTCTCTTTAATATTTCTGGACGTAACTTCTGTACTCTAGAATCCAGAGTTTTTATGTTTTTATTTTGATGAGTTTTGAAAATTGTGTATACTTATCCAAAATCAGATATAAGATGATTCCATCATCACAGAAATTTTCCTCATGTTTTATTCCAATCAGTTCACAGTCCTTCTCTCTGCCTCTCCAGGCTTTTGAGTAAACCACATCCTGATTTATATTACTCTGAGTTATTTTTCTTAGGGTTGGGTTTCATATAAATAATAGAATATGGGTAAATACATTTTGAGTCTGATTTATTTTCTTCAGCCTAACGCATTTTAAGTATATGGTAAGATTTTTCACTTTCTAAAAAGAGTTCTTTGATCAAACTTAGGAAGTATGCATTTCATACTGAATTACATAGTTTTTATTACAAGTGCAGTTTTGTTATCAAAGTTCCTTTAGTATCCACTAGTATGATACGTATTTTTTCTCTTTTATATTGCTAATGCAATTAAGCAAATTGATTTTCAGATGTAAAGTCAGTTCTTATACTGAGATCACTCATTCAGTAATGTATTTTTCTCCTTGTATTTTCACTGGATACAATTTATTAATATTTTGATAAGGAGTTTGCATCTATACTAATTAGATGCTATTCTGTAATTTTATATTTTATGTGATTTTTCACCCAATTTTTGAGAGAAATAATGAGATTTATGAGGCAGAATATAAAGTACACACCCAAAGAAAATAGAGTGCTGGCTCTTCAGAGAAAGGTGCATTATAAGCTAGGGGTGGGAATATTTGTTTCTGTTGGTGGTCAATAGATATTCATGGAAATTTGTAGAAATTTTACGAAGCGTGTCTTGAATTATTCCATTCACCTGCATTTATTGAAAGAGTTGTAAAAGTTCTTTTTTGAAAAATGCTCAATAAAATTTACTAGTAAAGCTACGGTCTCATTTTTAATTATGTATTTAATCTTTTTGATTGATATGGAGCTATTTATATTTCCCATTTTGTTTAAAATAACTTGGTTTTTAGGTGGGTTTTTTTTGCTCTAGGTTTTCAAATTTATCAATATAATATTCCTTGTTATATTTCCTTATCTCTTTAAGAGTTGTAAAGTCCATAATGGTTTCACTGTTTTCATTGTTAATAACTATTGTTTTCTCTCTCTATTCTTAATTAGTCTTGCAAAAAGATCACTAGTTATGTTTAGCTTAAGAAACAAATGTAAAAAACCCTCAATATCTGTATCCTGTCCCTGGAGATAGTTCAAACATGCTACAGTGATGAGTTCTAGAATCATAAAGAGAAGCAATGAGATGAAGATCCGATAATAACTATTTAGCAGGTGTCGTTTTTTTTCAGTTTAAAAGTCAGATTGTGTTGACATGAAATTACAGATAATCTCCATCTCAGACAGATAGTGAACACATTTTTTTGTAACCCCTTTATCCCATGTAACTTTGTAAGCTTGGGATGCCTCGGCTGTGAGTAAAACCCATTGTTTGTGCAGTATCTATCTGGATTGCTCTGTCTGTACCCTAATAGGACATAGAGAGCCAAAAGAACTAGTGGAAATATTAAGATGCTTCCTATGCTATCAGTGATATAGTCATTTTTCTCTGATCAAGAAATCTCATGTCTTCTGATAGCATCCAAGAACTTATGGAAGGTTGTCTTACTGGCTTGAAAGCAGAGAATGTGACAAATATATATTTACTTCCAGATAATCTTCCATCTCTACAACTGGTTTATTTATATTTAAGACATAATGTAGACAGGTATTAAGTTGACTTCAGACCAGGTAAAACAATAGATTTTTGTGGATATGTAGATCCACTTATTGGTCATTTGTCTAACTAACAATGAATTTACTTAGACTGGATATCCTAGAGACTCTCTGGAACTCTCCCATAATATCATTAGAACACTGAAATAATGATCTCAAAAAAATAATATTGGATGAGAAAGAAGTGATGAGTTTATTAGACAACTTGGTTTGAAATATGCTTTAGAGGGTGGGAAACAAAGACTCATATTTCTGTTTGTGTTGGTAAATTAGTAAGAGGCCAATACTTTTGGCTAGTCGACAAATGCCCTAAAAAAGAAAAAAAAAATCATCTTGTACTTCTACAATGAAGATTTTTTTTTTAGATTTTCTTATGCTTATTACTGCCTACTGGTTACTTTAGAAAAAAATAAAGATTTTGTTGGGGTTTTGCTGATTCCTGAGATGCCCTGAAGCCTTTTTTTCTTTTGACCTGATATGTAGTAGTTGACTTTTTAAAAATGCTAATCTATTCAACAATCCACTTTCCATGGGCTCAAGTTTGTAGGTGCTTCTTTTCTGGCCAAACTTCACTTTGGTTTCACTTTTCCCTTCAGATTCTTACTACAAACCTGGCTGAAAGCTGCCAGAAGTACTCATGCCAAATCCTGAATATTTGGCTGTCTTGAAATTGCTTCCACCAAATGCAATAATCTGCTACTCTTATCTCAAAGTCCCAGAACGTGCACAAAATGTAGAGAAATTTTGTGCCAGATCATAACACACATGATCTTGAGTCCAACTGCCAGTGGAGCCCTTGTTTCCTACTGAACAGTGCTGAGCCTGGCTTTTACTGACTGCGTTTTTTTCACCATTGCAGTCTTCCAAATTGTGACCAAAATTTACCATCAAGCTTGGTTTACAACATTCTGCAGCTCCTCTAATCAGTATCTCTGAGAGTTTTTCAACTTCTTTTGTGAGCCACTTTGAAAGGGTTCTAAACCACATGGTCAGACACAGTCATTGCAACGATCCCATTTATCTGGTACCTAAATCTGTCTTAGTAACTTTTCTTATTGCTGGGACACACTAACAAACACCCACAACTTAAAGAAGAGGCTTTTATGGGCTCACCAATTTTAGAGGTATTAGTCCATCATCAGCTGACTCTAAGGTAAGAAGGTGGAAGGGTCTAGAAGACAGATGCTGCTCATCTCATCACAAACAGGAAAGCAAAGAGAGAAGGGGAAAATGGGGAGTGAGATATAATCTTCCAGGTCATGGCCCCAGTGAACTAATCCACTGATGAGTATAGCATCCTTATGATCCAGTCACCTTCTAAACACATGAGGCTTTAAGAGGACAACCTAGATCTAAACCATAACAGTATCTTAAACCTTATTTAAGACTATCATAACAGTCTACTTCTACCTACTAATTCCTCTCTTGCTTGGTATATAACTTCTTCTTCTGAGGCTTGATTGATTTTATGATTTTATTCTCAACTCTCTAGGACAAAGTTAAATTGAGATTAAGGAAAAAAATTATCACACATAAGGATACATTATTTCTTTTGTCAGGCTGGTGTAGGATAACTGAATCAATGCACTTTATTTTTTATCTGTCCTTGGACTGTGTTCCAAATTCAGTTAGAGACAGTCCAACACTGGTTCTGATATTTTTATATCAAGATTTGGACTTGTTCTTCTGCAGAGCTTGGAATCTGAGGAGTAGGAAGTCTTTGATCTTTCAATACTTTATACAAGAATAAAGCTTTCATTTTCTCAAAAGACATTATAGTTCTTATTACTGCCAGATTTAGATGCCATCACGTTTCTCCTTGGCTCCAGAAGCAACCTTCTGACACTTGCTTTTTTGTTGTCAGACAGTACCTCTGGGTCTGTCTTTTTACATTGCATCTTTGGCCTGAAGAGTCTTAAATTTCTATAAATGTTCCTGAGCGGTAGACTTCAATAGGTTGTTGCTTCCTTTTAGTTGCCATCTCAATCCCCCCTATTATCCCCCATATATCTTCTCTCTGCTCTTTACTATGCCTTATGGAAGTCCTTAGGATTCAGTGAGTAATTTCATCTGACACCTGGATATGACAAATGTAACTAAATGTGCATGATTATTTAAAAATACCAGACCCATCTCTAGGATCACTTTCTGTCTCATTCCTTCTCTTCTGCTTTTCTCTCTCTTCACTCTCTTCATCCCAAAGCCAGATGTTATTAATTCTACTGCATGGGAAATGAAATATGGCAATGATGGGGAGAGCTTAAATGTGGATTATTTCTTAGTTAAGCCTTTGATTGGATCCCAGAATAAGGGAAGCCTAAATTGAAAAAGTCTCAGATAAGCAATTCATGGTTCTATGAGATAATTAATGCATATTGTCTTAAGTCACCAAGTTTGAAGTACTTTATTATGTAGCATAGAATTTCCAGGGGCCTAGTGCTTCTTAAATGAGCTCTTCCTTGGTTTACTTGGACTATTTCTATGTCTCACTTCAAGGCATTTGACGAAGACTTCTTCAAGAGTCATTGGGGAAGGATAACATTTTCTGTATCTTGGAGTCCTCTTGATTTAAGGTTCTAATGAGTCATGCCACCCAAAGCATGACTGCTAAACATCACATATTTAGTAATTTTGTTGACAATTCCTTCTCATTTTCTGTGGCATATCTTTGCTCTTTCTGCTAATCCACTTAAGTGGAGAGAGAGATATTGACACCTCCCCTGCTAGGAGGATGTCTCATATTTTGGAATTTAGTCCATTTAGCATTGATGCCACATCTTTCATAGAAGTAGGCAGCAGTCCTTCAGTGACATAGTGTATAGCAATCTACAGTAATTTTCCAGAATTTACAAGAGATATCACTAGCATTTCTAACTTCAGAGTTCTCCCTTGGTGTAGTTATCTGAGAAAATGGGAGCAAGTCTCCACAGGCCTGGTAAAATCATCATGACATTATTTTCATGGCATCCCATGTTCTTCCCACTTAAGTCCTAATGAGACAATAGAACTGGACAGAGAAATTTCTGAAAACAATAACAACAAATATCTTATACTTCTGAAAGGAAAGAAGGAAGGAAGGAGGCTTAGTTAGGAAAGCCCTGGTTAGGAAATAGAATCTCATTGAACGAGCAGTCCCCAAGTAAACATTTTTAACCCAAGGATCCCTCATTTAGCCATAATGGCATAAGCATAGCTGAGAACAGCTGGAGATGCAGAGCCCCAGTGTGATATTGGAATACATCAGATGTATGTGGCCAATGGCTTTCATTCAAATTCGCTCCTCACATTGGTTTTTCTGGAGGAGGTATCTGAGTGGCATATGTCCCTGGACACTACAGAGAGAGAGATGGGTAGACAATGGTGACAATGAGTTAGAAGGGCAATATTTTATCCACAGTGAAAGACAGCAGCTTCAGAATGTTAATACTAACATTGGAGTAAGCCCTTCAATATCACCAGTATATTACTGCCTGGAATGACAGAGATGCCTAATCTTTCTAACAGTCGTCCCTTTCAGATTGATAGGTAGGTAAGGATGTTAACCAATTGGCAAGGCTGAAGAGCACAAGAAGAGAGAGTGTTCAAATCATAAGCTTGATCAGTTTTCTCTTGAACCTGTATTATGAGGCCCACTTAGTAGCAAGAAAGTCGAGAACCTGAGCATCTGTTTCATTTTGAAGTCACTGTAACTGGCTGTGGGAAGACGGAAAGTGTTTTCAGAGACAAACTACAGAATCTAGTTTTTGATATTTATAATATACCATCAAAGATAAAAATCATCATAGAGGCTATAATTTCATCATTTCATTACAATACATTCATTTTATTGCAGTTTTATTTTATAGGCTAAAAAGTTAATACTAACTTCTTATGATGTTACATTTTAGAACAGTGTCTTTTGTGAATGCACCTGTGTTTGTGGGTAGTGCGAGCTTGTATTGGAGAGAAATAGAACAACACTTGGAAACTTCTGGTAATTTAACTTTGCACTTAAATTTATATGTTAGAGTATAGGAATTTGGTAGTCATCATAAATTGTCCTTGATGAAAATTGAAACAAAAATTTGTAGAAGTGAGGAAAATAGTCTCAGTGTCTTCACTCTATAGGATGCATGTTATCTGATAAAGGCACCATTTATTTAGAATAAAGATGGTCCTAGGATAACAATGGCCAATATAGTCAAAATGAAAGTAGTCATTTTAGAGAAAGCATATACAGAAATAAAAAAATCAGGGATAATAACTTGGATGACACTCAAGAATAATAAATTAGAATTATTCTTGAAGTTATACACTTTGAGGTTGAACAAAAGCTAGGTATTAAGATGAATACGCACAACTTATTTAATTTTATTTTATAATGGAAATATTTTCAATGTCTCATGAACAAAATACATTTTATCTGAATTATATGTTATAATGAGGAATTAATATTCAGTTAAGATTAGCTTCAACTTGTATCAAAAGTTTTACATGGTTATTTTATTTACTTATGTGTATATATATTTATTTGCATTTGAAACATGTTTCAGAAAAGACTATACTGAGCTGTAAATCTAAATATATTTTATTCAAAATTTTAGTAAATAAAAGATTCAAAGAAGCAATAAATGCTGAATTTAGATATTACGTATCCCTAAATAATCTTTCAGTCTATCTTGGCCCATAGCAATAAAATCATATAAAACATTTATTGTTGTTAGTAGAAATATAAAGATAAATCAGAAAATAATGCAAATCTATGAACCATTGGTTTGGAATTAATAGGGAATAATTTAAAACATAATGATGTGCATATGCTACTTTTTGAAATGATGAAAATTTCATGTTTACCACGGAAGGATTTGAAACTAGTTTTCAGTTGTCTATTAAAAACATACATGAAAATGGCTACTGTGCAGAATTTCAGATTTGTCCATGGTTGCAGTATGTTTTAGAGTTTACTTTTTTTTAAGGATAAACTTAAGTAACATCTTAGCAACAATGTATATAAAATATATTTAGAGCTAAATATTTCTCTCCAGTATTTTGGGATAGTTTTAACTACCAAAATAGTCTCTTTGTTGAACATTTTAAACATTGGCTTTTTAAAAGTAATTTTACTGTGACCCTTACTCTTTTGTGCGATAAAACATTAAGAATTCTAAGTAGAAATGGTCTTGAAGATTGTCAAACTATGTACTTCAGTATAGTCCTTCTCTGTTACAAAATTATATGAATTGATTATATACAGCACACCACACTTACATCCACGTTTCTTTTTTTCATTTAGGCATAGACTCTTCTTCACAATACTACTCAGTAAATTTTAAAAAACAACAGCTCTTCCTGGAATTCTATTACTTTCTTTGTTTATACACAAATGAGAAACACTAGTAGGAAAGAAGAACATATAAAATACTTTGGAATGTGGAAATACAGATGGCGTGGATATATTCTACTTTAAAATATGCTTAAAATCTAATAAGTTTTTACTATCTCGATGGCTGCATGTCTATTATGATTTTAAGAGACTTTGCATTTTCATATTATATTGTCTGGAAATATTTACTACCTTATAACGCATGGTTATTGACGTTGTACAGTAGTGTTTTCTCCTCCGTTAATATAGAGCCCTCTTTCTCTGAGTTATTCCTGTAAATATTTCTTCTCTTAGTGTGAGTAACTCTTATTCCAGTCTGGCAACATTTCTCATGATGTCTGGGCGAGATTTTCAGCTCTGTTGGCAGGAAGCTTTCCAGTACATATTGTTTTTGTTTTTCTCACTTTAAAACAATTGACGTTAACAACTGTGTCTGCCTATATATTAACCAAATAGTGGTAAGATTATCATATTCTAGGTAATTTTAGATTAAAGTTTTTAAAATACCAAATATTTGTCTACATTCATTGCAGATTTATATGCACATTTGTTTAACAGGAAGAAAACGAAAGGGCAGAAGTAAACTCTCCAGTAGATGAAGATTAAAACCATGTAATATTAAATATTCAAATGTGTACATTTGCTTACATAGAATACACATTCAGTCTGTATGTAATGTGACGACATACTCAGGCTGTGACTTGCTTTTCATACCATAACCCATTTAACATTTATGACTTTAAAGAAAATTATGAAAAATTAATAATTTTACTGTAGATTACCAATAAATGATAGATTATTTAACGATATTTTAATGGTCCCTTTATGGCTTCCTATACATTAAACTTTTGTTGGAAAATAATAAAATATTTGTTTAAATAATTTTGTAGTATTTTAATTAATTACTCACTGATATATTTATATAAAGCTAAGTAATTCAACTAAATATATGTAGTTTAATATTTTCGTATTTTAAATATGTATTTTATATATTGTATAAAATGTTTTTCTTCAAATAGGAATTTATTTGGGAAATATGCTACAAGTTTAAAAAATACAGAATTCAAAAATAAACTCAGAAAAACAAAACTTTTACTAGTTGAGTAAAAAGAATAATGCAAATGAAAATAATTATTTTGTTAACCGTATAAAAAAAAATCCATAGTACCTTATTGACAACATGAAGCATAATTTATAGATATGGTATATAGCCGACTATATAATGTAATAAAATTACATAAAATATCTTTCCCACTGGCATGTATAGACCTTGAAATTGACAATAGTTGTTGCTTCCTATTTTAAGTATATTTATAAACTCTCAACTACTGTGAGGGAATTTAAGAAAAATGTATTTAAAGGTAATCACAAAATACAGAATGTCTTTCCACACTGTCCTTATAAATTAACTCCTTTAATTAGAGATGACTTGAAACTTTTCAAAGCACACAATTTATTTAGTCATGGAATATGTATGTTACTCTAAAATCATTTTTCTTGGTAGAACCCACAACTATGCATACATTTTATAAGAATAATTGATGCATACCCAGTGATATAATAATTAAGCAAGTAGAAAATTCTAAACATACGTAGAATACATGGTGTTAAGGAACAAGTAATTTTATATGTTAAAATTTAAAATTGTGCTCATGCACAAATGGTGTAAGCTTAAGATATTGCCACAAGTATATTAGCTATCGAATTTGACCACCAAATTCTATAAGGAAATAAAATATTTCAATAATCTTCATGAACATGGTTTTTCATGCAAAGTATCACAATATCTAACATCTGAGTTTTTAAATAGCATCATGAAACAACACTTGCATGCCAACCTCATTTCTCAACACTATGTTCCTGCCTATTAGTCAGCCTATTAGTGTCTTCTGCACTTAAGATTTTTTTCTCTTCTACATAACCTGGACTTTCTTATTCCATCTGCTGAAAATTTCATTTCATTTCACTTGTTTTTTCTCACATTTGTGTTCTCCACTAAAGCCATCCTTGCAGAGTTCTTTCTCCCCTACTTGAGTTATCTCTGCCACCTTCCCAAGATTATTCTTTCTTCCATAATGTGCAGTACTGTAGTTCCTTAATTGTTTGCTTCAATTCCAAATAAAAATTAATAAATACTAAATGATCTACTTTATTTCCATCAGAAGACATTGTTATCAAAGAGCCATATCCATCACTTTCATTGCTCTGCAGGCTTTTTTGTTCACAACTATATATTGCCATGTAACTACCTAGTGAATGAATGAATATGGCTAGATATTAAACTAGCTAATAATTTTTAATTCTAGAGAGAAAGATCTCAACTCAGTATAAAGAATTTTCTAAATTTCAGGACTGCATTGGGAAAACTTGAAGATCTTACTGCTACAGGGATTCGATCAAATGACAGAAATTCTCTCCATAAGAACTGTAAAGAAAATTCAAAGTAAGACAGATGGTTCACCTGTTATACTATATATACCTTTCAGTCATTATATTTTTATTACACTCTTTTGATGCTT
This sequence comes from Heterocephalus glaber, assembly GCF_053883595.1. Taxonomy (NCBI): domain Eukaryota; kingdom Metazoa; phylum Chordata; class Mammalia; order Rodentia; family Bathyergidae; genus Heterocephalus; species Heterocephalus glaber. Next base: position 12,189,511 of record NW_028258346.1, on the reverse strand, counting down.
GTCGACTCCTACACTCTAGGAGTAAATATAATCAAATCATTAAGACATTTCTCTATCAGGCATTCAGAATAGTCCATTGTATTTATTCACTGTAGCATAACTTTTGATCATATGACCAATAAAAATAGGATATTTTCTATTAAATTATGTTTTTTCTGTGTTTTTGGTATGACATAACGAAAATTTCATGGATATCTTCCAAAATGAATATGTATAAAACACTCATGGCCAAATATGAATAAAGGATTAAAGTTATTGAGATACAAAATGCAGAAGCTTTGGCATGGTGGATATAGAAAACAATGTCAAGATTTTTGTCAGCGTGAACACAGATTAGATAAACAAAATGTAGTTTGAACCCAGAATGGAGTGTAATTTCTAAAGTATGTTCCAACACAAATGAGTCTGGAAGACATTATGATAAGTTTAATGGGCCAGTAACTAATAGACAAATAATATATGGGGTGAAATAGATAGAGTAGTCCTGTTAATATAGACTGAAAATAGAATGGTTGCAGTCAGGAGCTAGGGAATGGGAGTATTGGAAATTATTACTTAGTGAATACAAACTTTTGATTTTGCAAGATGAGGGAAGTCGCAGAGGTAGAGGGTGCTGATGGTTATACAGCAATTTCAATGACTGAATGCCACAGAATTGTACATTTCAAGATAGTTCAAATGGTTAGCTTTATGTTCTCTATATATTACAGCTTAAAAAATGTTTCCAAAAATGAGCATTGTTATTTTCTTTCACTTTTATAAGTGAAGGAAATTACATAACAATTTGGAAAAAAAGCAACCATGAATGAACAAAAATTTCTTATTTCTTAATTCATGGGCATCACTTGCCATATCACATGATATTCTGATTCAGTAATGGCTGCATGCAAGAATATTTATTTTCAAAGGTACCACATGGTGATTTTGATGAACAGCTTAATTTTGACAATATAGGAAAACTGGCCTAAGAATAAAAGAAGAGAGAAAACTATCAAGATGGTACATATTTTGTGTTTGCTTAAATGGTCCTATTTTAAGATCTCAACTTTCAAAATAATTCCCATAATTTTTAATAATATGACAAGTAATTGGTATAAAGAGGGGCTTAGTCTCATGGAAGTTGTTGATTATATTATATGGCATGTGAATCCCTTCAATATGGCTGAAAACCAAAGAACAAGGAATTCAAAATATTTCTGTCTTCTGAGAAGTAAAGAAAATTGAGGAAAGAATTCAAGCACTTTGGATTTCTCAGTCAAGGACACTGGAAAAAAAATGAGATTGGGTGTTCCCAGCTACCACCAAACTTACAGATTGTGTCCATCTAACTCTATTTTAGGGGATCTGTACATTTCTAACACCTAACTGTATCTCCCTTTAATAGGAGCTTAGAACTCATCAAGTAGATCAGCTTCATTTTACCTAACAAATTCCTGGAATAATATTATAAGATAGTAGAAATTTGCATGATATGGCCACATATTTAAGCAAGAACAAGTTGTGAAAATTACTCTGAAGTGAATCTTGCAACATCGGTGCAATGTACCTTTCCAAATTAGATGTTTTCCCTAGAAATGAATGTCTGAAATGTAATTCCAATTCATTAGAGGGATTATAACCAAGACATTCCCCAGAACTGTGGGCAAGAAAATAAAAGACTTTCTATATGAACTGATGTAAAGAATGTATTTATTTTATATTAAGTGGAAGGAGACAAAGGATCCCAAAATACTCCCTAGAGATTGTCTCTTTGGGGGATGGTAATCAAGAAATCAAGTACCATTGAAGCTTGGCAGATAACAGAAGTTACAGATATGCAGTTCTCAGACTGGACCAATGGCAGTGGGTACAAATTGAAGTCAAGATTAGAACATTGCCAAGTTGCATGGGAGCATTGGAGGCAGGGACTGAAGATACTTGTTAGCAAAGTCTTGGGTACCCAATATGAGCCATATAGTCTTCAAACTTTTGAAGTCTTTAAGTTGACTTTAAAAAGTTCCTTGGATATGAATACCAAGAAGGTTTAAAAATTTCAGCATGTCTAGAACTTAAAAATAGGACTAGAGTTTCACATTTCAAATGGAGAGTTGCATGTTATATCTTAGGTTGAGACTTGTATTCCATTAACTCCCAAACTTTTCCCTCCTTGCTCCACAGTCCAATAGTTCCAAAATCGTTAGTGCTATACCTTTTAACTTTTTAATTTTTTCTATATTTCTCTTTACACTTTAATTCAACTCCTCTCTTTATAGGTCCCCAAACTCTCTTCTAGCATTTAGTAGCATTTAGCTCTTTATCAATCCTGTAGTCTTGTATTATCCTTGTGTTCGCTCATGGGCACTGCCTAAGTGAACAAGTGAGAGAAAGTCACGCATACATCCACACACCTGGAGTTGTGAATTCTCACGATTCACACACACACACACACACACACACACACAGAAACTGAGAGAGAGAGAGAGAGGAGAGAGGGAGAGGCAAAGAAGAAAGAGAAAGAAGAAAGGAAGGAAGGAAGGAAGGAAGAGAGAAAGGAAGAAAGAAAGAAAGAAAAGCAAAAAGGAAAGAAAGAAAAGAAAAGGAAAGGAAAGAAAGAAAAGAGAAGAGAACAAAGGAAAAGAAACGAGGAAAGGTGCAGAGATTGACTCAAACCCTAACCCTAATATAAACAAGAGACTACATCTTGAAACCCAGCATTTGTTGTCTAGTTTTTATGGTTTTTTTATACAATCTTCTGAACTTATTCAAGCTAACAGTTTCTCTTTTCTCATTAGAAATACAATTTTACCCCAATTAACATAACGCAGTATTTCAAGTCTTTTCAATGAACATAACTGAAATTTCTCCAAAAAAATGTAAAGAATTTTACAAGTAGAAGGGCTAGAACATATATATTTTAACTATTTATTGCAAATCCCTGTGCTTTTATTTCACATCTCAACACTACAAAGTGATCTATTTCTTGCATCTGTTTTATTGACTCTATACTTTATGGAAATCAATAGAATTATAAAAAAAAAATGATTATAATTCTTTCTCACTACATTTTTTATTCCAGTATGGTTAATATTTTACTCAAATATGCTGTAAGTCTGGGATCTCTATGTTCTTTTCAGATTCAACTCTTTTGCTAAATAAAATGTTTTTTTCCAAACAACTTCTTTTCTCCTCTATATTAACAATTTCTGGGCCACTGGGGATGTTGATTGGCTGTTTACATGCCAGAATTTTAAGTCACTGATTTATATCTGGATGCTGCAAGGAAATTCCAACTTACAGCCTCTTGATCAGTAAAATGAGTACTCATGCTTCAATTGTGCCTTGCTTTCTCACTTAATAACAGGCTAGACAGAAAAGCAAAATGGACTGGGAAAACATAAATGATTGCCTAGGATAGGTTACATAGCATTTTAGGATACAGAGACTCCAGCGGTGTGCAATTTGAAATTCACAATAATGGACATCTCACTTTGTGAGACTTTGCTATTGTGGGTAGGATATGCTCTAACAGAGAAAGGAGGAGAACTAAAAATAATTTGTTGCATTGTGCTGGTATCTATGCAGCAGCTCTGCTGTTTAAAACTTCTGCCACTTTCTATGTGGAAACCATTTAGGTGTAGGAAGCTTTTTGGATGATACACAGAATCTGGCTAGCCCCATTTCTTTTAAAGAGGCATGACAAGAAGAAAGGAGTGAAGAGACATCTGGAATTTTTGTGTGTGGGTGACAGGTAGCCCATAGGCTAGGAAAAAAGATCCAATTTCTACCAATAATCCTTGTTGAAATGTAATGGGCATAAGTGTGCTGTTAACACATTTATTTCAGTAGCTTTTGAATCTAAAAGCATGTTTTAAGGAAAATGAGCCAAACCAACTATAGTATATGAAAGCAGTCACTAAAGTTTCCTTCACTTAGAAAACACAAGGATAATATATGATATATATATATATATATATACACACAAATGCTTTATATATAGTTTAAAAATAATTTTTGTAAGCATTTTAAATGTAACCAAAAGGTTGATAACATGCCTATAAAAATTAGTAGTAAACTCGACTTTTTCATAGTGTGTACTAAATGGGGAGTGGTGACATTTCAAACACATATTTTATGATTATATCATGGAACTTTTAAATATAGTGACTAATTTAATACCAGAAGAAATCTGTGCCAATTAATATCAGAACAATTCAGTCACCTCCACTAACATCCCACCCATCTGCCCTTTATAAAAATACTTTGACCTATACAGACTTGCCAGTGTCTCAGGATTCTAAATTTGAGGAGCTCAGAAAAATCTTAGCATGGCATAGAGAACATATCAGTTATGTATTTCTGAAAAGTTATTGGTTCACTGAGCTGAATTATTATCTTAAATTGGAGGTATAGAGATTTTGGGGAGAGGAAACCATCTTTGAGAAGCCTGAGAAAATTCCACTTGGTACTATGGACAATGTTACATTTCACAATTTTCAAGTGAACTTATTTCAGATGCAATGATTTAAAATAAACAGAAAAATAGTGATAAATGTGCATGTTCAATTCTCCATACTCCAGGTAAAGGACAAATCATTAAAGGAGGAAAGGAAAACAAGACAGCCAATGAGGAGAAAAAAATCATCGTGTCATGGTAATAACAGGAGGACTTTATGAAAAAACAATAGATGAGGGTTTGAGTTACTAAATCATAACTTAGTAACTATAAGCCAAATTATTTTCCTTCTTTAGATCGTAGTGTCTTCAACTGTGTAAAAATGAATTTGGAACAATATCTTCACCCCGTCAGAAATTTATTCAATTCTAACAAATACCTATTTTGATTTTTCCTTTGTAAAAATGCTGGCTTAAAGTTCCTTTCTCTTATAACCAATTAAGAATTTTATGTTTTTGAAATAAACTATTAGAACCTTAAATTCTGATTTTTATCTGTTATCCTTCAATTTCCTATTTTTTGATCATATAAATTTTATGTTATGAGCTGAGATGAATAATGAACTCTCTATAATATTAAAGAACAGTATACATTATAAATCAATGTGCAATTTTAAGAAATAAATTGTAAGCAATTAAAGTCTTTTCACTGGCTTTCAGAAGGATATAAATGTTATTGTCTTATAAAATCAAACATTCTGGAGTTGTGGGACATTTGAGATTTTCGAATTCAGGGAGCTGGATCATTCATTCCCATGATTATTTTTGGCTGTGTTTTTGACTTCATAATATTTCACCATTAATATTATAGGATTTTACTATTGGATCAATTGAATATATTTAGAGAATTCTATTTGATTGTCTCAATTTCTTTTTTATTAAGAATACTACAGATTTTCTAATAAGAATTGAATATAGTTTTTAACATCTGAATACTGCATTTTGTCCTTTTGCAGACTAGACCTAACCTCATAATTCTGTTCCTTAACTCTGCCTCAGAATCTGCAAATGTCTGCCTATTACAAACAAAATTACTGGAGCAAGCTGAAAGGTTTCGCCTTTCACTGGGTTTTATGTGGTTCTTTTAGGGAAAGCCATTTTCTGTAAGAGGATTTTTATTACTTTGTTAATATTTATTTCTGAATGTGTTATCTCTCTCTCCACATATACATGTATATATGTAAAAAGACATAATTGTTACATATTATATTCTTATATGACATGCAAAGTCAAGTAAAGTTTGAAGAAAAATAAACCATCTAAAAACCAAAACGAGACTTATAAACATTATATCACAAAGCATATTTTTATCTTCCCACAACATTGGATGGTTACCTAGTAGCAAGTCTGTCAATCTTGCTGTTCCAAACAGTTTCTGCCTTTGGCAAAATGTATTGAAATGCCAGAACCTGGGTTGTGCTTTCTTGCAGTGTTGGAAATGGGCCCACAAGTCTAAATGTAATAAAGCAAGAATATATAACTCATCATCTAAAACCAAGGTAAGTGTTACATTGCAGATGGAAGAGGTCTAAGGACTTATTAAATTGGCATGCAAATAACATTTTTAAAAAAGTAGATGGATGGGCTTGGTAGACACACCTCTGCCAACTTGGCACTGTCATCGAATGTTACATTACTTTTGTGGAAAGTGGTGAATATGAAGATGAAAGGAAATCATAGGCAAGGGATCGGTATAGTATATGGATTTTTTGCTGAATTTAAGTGGAAATTTTACAACTATGTACTTAATTAAAATAAGATAAGCTAATACTTATTTAATACATTTGTAAAAAGTGATATTGATTATAGTATTCTTGTTCTTCCATTTGTAGAGTGAAACATATCAATATTTTCATAATATATTTGAAATTTTTCCTATATAATTAATTAAAAGAAGATATGATCAGAAAAGAAACGAATTTAAGGGTTTTCTTACCTGTACTTATAATAAGAAAAGTCTAGGCAGACTAAATAATACTTAGCTTGCTTTCAACCAGCCAGAGAAGAAACACACTGCTAGGAACCCAAATTCCAAAAGAAGCATCCAGAGAATTCTATCTGAGATCTAATTACCAATACTAATAATGTGTGATTGACTTTTAAATAGGTCAGACTACCTTAATGTGATGGCATTGATGGACTCCTGGAAGCTGAGTGCAAATCATAAGATGAGAGACACCCTGTGGCATAGTTTTAGAGGAGCTTCTAGGCTTCCATAGAGCTACCTCCAGGAACTTGATCTGATTCCCATGGGTAGGCTTGAGAAAGCCCTCACAGAGCTGTCAAGGGGAGAGGAAGGTCCTTGTGTATCAGTTCAACAAAGACCCACTCTGAAGAACTGACTGGCCGTCTTAGAGAGGGGACAGACATGTTTCCCAATCCAACTATTTCTGGTCTCTGTGTCTTTCTGAGGTTTGCAGAGATAATGCAGTCAATAGGAGCAAGAGCTTCAAGGAATAAAACAAAAACAGAAACAAAAAAAACCTGGGAATACAACAGTTCAGAAAGTGAATAGGATACAGAGGACAAACTGACATTGTACCATTAGAGATGCTCTTATTAGTATTACATCTCAGTGAGAGAGAGAGAGAGAGAGAGAGAGAGAGCTCTTAAACTACTTAAATTTTTAGAGCTGGTCAAACTAAGTGTAATAGAATTACCTAATTCAAAAATAACCCAATAACTCTAAGATTATAAAATTCACTTCAGTGAGATGAGGATACTGCAGTTAGTTGATATTAGTTTATTAATAGTGACTTTAAGAATTTGTAGGAGGATTTAAAAAATAATTATAAGTGATGGAATTTTCTCTTTTAGTGTGTTCTGGAATTGTTTTTGATCTGCTTTATTTTGGCCAACAGAAAGCAATTGCTTGTAGTAAAATTGCAATTAAGTGTGCAGTTGACTCTATTATACTATCTTGAATTCTCATTACTTTTGTTATTGTAGAGATAACCTGAAGGTTATTTACTTCACTTAAAAAGGGTTCATGCATCACAGCCTCCCCATTTCTACATATGACTCATACTAACAGCACAGTAACATAGATTACTAACAAAAGACAATCTAGGAATAAATAATTTGAATTGGTTTGCAGAAACATTTGCAATATTACTCCAAAACAGGAATATACTTCTGTCAACTGTGGGGACTGTGGATGAAATCAGTAGTGGGCATGGCATTAAAAACAGCAGCTATAAAATTATTAAGGGAAATGGAAGGACAACTTCTCATATAAATTGAATAACACACTTAATTCTTGGAGTTTTTGGGTTCAAGAGGGAAAACTACAGTAAATGACTACCTTCAGTTAACACTTTCAAAATAGCTGCATGTATTTTCTCTGGAAATTTTATTAGCTCCAGGGGAAAAAAACACATAAATTAGACAGTTTTTAGGATATGCATTGCTATCATGCCCATATTTCTGGATATTGTACTGACTTTTCAGTTATTTCTCATATATTCCATGTGCCCTTGCCACATTTGTGGCTAGTCTATACTGGCTTAATGTTCTACAATGCATCTCAGTTCATTTCCTTTCCAAGTTCTTCGGTAGGGTATATTAAACCAGGTAACAAAACTGGTCTACCTTGAATGCTTTTTTATGAATTGTTTACTGAATATAATCATAATGATGTGACTGCTAAGATAATTCATTTAAACAGTAATGTACACAAAATAAATACTAAATTTTAGGCATGTTTAAACTATAATATATATCCTAAAGGACATTTCATCTTAAGATGGATTTCTTTATGTAATGATCCCGGATTCTCAGGAACAGCTATACATTTCCCTTTGTGGACTTTTTCCTTGAGACAGGTATGTCCAACTGCTAGATTCCTCCACTTAGGTGCTGCTCAAATGTTTTGAACATAATAGTTATGTAGCACAGAAAATGTTCATCTTAGTTTTTTTTCTTTTTGAGTAGACATGAACACTACGTTTCCAGCCTACCATGAAATTAGATTTGGGGCTATGGAATTAAGCTGTAATAAGAGGAATATGGATGAAAGACAGTGTCTTTCAAGCCTATCTTTGGAAACACCACTTTGGACCTTCTAGTCTGCGAACAACAAAATTGAAAGCTCTGTATACCAAATATCATACACATGCATGGCCAATGAGGCCTTGTTAGGAGGCAAGCAACCTGCTCAACATCTCTGTATGACTTGAATGAGAAATGCATTTAAATTTTGATAAGCCAGTTAGATTATACTGTTGGTTCATTATAGCCTCAGAACCTTCCTTCAACCTGGGAAAGGATTACAACTTCCATTCAAGCAGTCTTTTTTTCTATTCTTTAAGCCTAGATGATTCTTCCATCCATTGAGGACATTTAGTATGTAAGTTCCTTTTCCTGAATGCCAATCTCAAATACTCTGTCTGGTATTTCTCCTATAGTATTCAAATACATATTTAAATTTATATGAATGGATTTGTCATATCTCTTTCATTACCTATAGTTTCATGAGAGAGCAAGAATACATGTGTCTTGCTCACTAAAAGTAATTTCAAAAATTAAGTGCATACTATTACAAGTTCCATATAAAACGTTGACTGAATGAATTAATAGATATATGAAAAACCTTTAATTAAGTGTATAATTAATAGGGTTTAATATATTAAAACTTTCATTTTGCCTTATCAAAAAGAACAGCCATGAAAGGAAGCAGTAGGAGGGAGAATAAGAGATGTGCAGAGCTTTGAGAATTTCCTCGGTCACACACACACAAACAAAAGGATTGCTTCACCTCTTCACAAACAGGAACCTCAAACCCAGGTGTGATGTTGGTATGAATTAAGCCTACATTGTGTAGAGAAAGAAAGCTCTTTGGTGGTTTGTTCTCAAAGTGCTCTTAGCAAGGACACAAAGGAGAAGCAGCAACCCATGAACATAACTACTGTTAACCATACAGCTACTGACTTACAACAAAGGAACTCATGAAGAGAAGTGACACTAAATTGAGATTTCCAACTCTGTGGCATAATCAAATGCAGAAGGAATATTCCACTTTTGTTAGCCTTGCATGCTTTGCGGACTTCAGTGGATGCTTGCAATGTGGTTACTGCCATGAAGCGGAAGTCAGGTTACCTCTTGCTGCTATCACCAATTCAGTATCTAAGTAACCATGACAGCATTCTTTCATCCTCAAAGCTTTTAAGAGGATTTGAGCTTAGGGCTGAAAAGAAAACCCAAATATTCTTTGAGAAGTTGAAGTTACACAAGGAAGTAAAAAAGTCTTGTTTGTATTAGAGATTATATTTTTACTGAAATGCAACGAACTCTATATTCATAAGAATTAATATTGTTGGACAGTTTTCAAAAGAACTTGATTATAATTAATACTTTAGAAGTTGCCTAGCAATCAAGGTTTGTTGACTGAAAGGAATAAATGCTGAAATATTACATTTGCCTGGAGTGCATCAGTGTTGTGAGGAAAACATCCAGTGTGATTAATAGTAAGCAAAAGAATCACTGTGTTTGGGGAACTAGGAAACCATGCAAGATCTTCCTACAGGCTGGGCACACTAGAAATATGAAGTACTCTACTCATACGAAATAATAATTTGAGGCTTCAAAATCTAACATTTTACTTTGTTTACTAGATGTGCTTACTATTTTAAGATTTACATTCACTTACTAAAAATGTTATACTTCTAATAATAAAGTTAACAATTTGCATCCTATATTTTATATTTTATACCCTAAAATATAGCCAAATTATCCAATGGCCAGAATATATTTTAAAGTACAGTTTGTGAAATCACACAAATGCAAAGCTACATTGTCATTGATATTCTTTTTTTTTTTTTTTTTTTGTACTGGGGATCGAACTCAGGATCCTGAGCTTGCGAGGCAGGCGGCGGCACCAGTGAGCTAAATACTCAGCCCTGTCATTGATATTCTATTCTGTGCTCTGACTTCATGGAATCAGACATGATTATCGGAGTAATATTGATGAGATTTATATCTAATCAGTAACATGATTTAATCATTCATGTGATTAGATGTATTCTCAATAAAGTTTTATAGTGAAAAGAGTTCATATTTTAAAGCAATGTTATATAATTTTTCAAAATAAAGTCACATAATTTTACTCTGAAAGTAATATGAGCTTAACTCAAATAAAAAATACTACGTTGAGCTGGGGATGTAGCTCAGTGGTGCTGTCACCTGCCTCGCAAGCTCAAGGGCCTCAGTTCGATTCCTGGTACTAAAACCAAAAAAAGTTATGTTAAAATTGTCGATCTTCATAAAAAAAAAATTAGATTCACAGTATGTGTTAATGACCTATCTCTGCTATGGATTTAATGGTTTTTTAATAATAAAGATCATACATACAAACCTAAAATGATTGATATACTTCCAGAGTTCAGATCTTTCTCTAGTTGTTATACACATACACACACAAATTTATTCTTTGGAAAACAGTAATTTTGTGTACAAGAGTTTATGATTTATACTATATAGATACTTGAGGAGTAAGACACTTTATTTTTCTAATATGGATTGGGTGAGAAATAACAGCCTCTTGCTTTTAAAGTTAAAAATATAGTTGTACTTCTTCTATAAAAAAAAAACTTAAGGTCAATAAGGGTCTTGTATAAATAAACACAGCTAAAGGTGCCTCTGATTGACATTTGAACTCTGCTTGGCAAAAGATTACAACCAACAGAAAGATGGACTTATAAACCAGTGAAATACACTTTATCATATTGTATGTTCTTTAGGGACATAACCCTAGGAAGTGCACAACAGTATAAATGGAGTTATGTTCATGGACAGGATATGAGATATGGAAAGTCTTTGAGTATCAACATTCAGACATTCAGTTTGAAAACTTACACCTTATCACTAAGTTTGAAATACTGAGGTTCCTCCTAAACTACGCATCTTTTCACAATCTGTTAACACAGGGGTGGACTGGATTCTCCACCCACTGGTCACCATTATATAAAAATTAATCATCTTTCCAGAAGTATTTTTTGATAAAAGATGTAGTTTTGTCTAAGTTTGTAGCCCTAAGAACTAGCCAAAAATGATTCATTAGCCAAGATTAATGTAAAATATTTCAAACTAGTGATGACTATATCTGGAAACAAAAAATTTAGAAATCTTTGCCATTATTCCCATTCTGTGAAATATGCAGCATTTCATAAGACTCCATCAATATTTAGTAAGTGTATTAATGAATAATATAAATTCATTCTCATTTGCTTAGCTTCCAAGTGACAGTCTTCCTTGTATGTTTAATTCTATACCAAGGCACACACCTGGCATGATGGAACATGCTTTGCAGTATGACCTATAGCAATCATGGTATTTTCTAGCTGTAAAGAAACACTGAAACCAACTGTACTACTTACGTTTCTCCCACCAGTAATCATTCAGTCTTGGTTCTATGACAAAAATTTTAAGATGAATAAGAGTGTAATGAATATAAAACTGATATTCCTTATTGTATGGGGCATGATCAAAAATTATGGTGAACATCTAATTTTTAAAAATTATTATATAACAAGACACATGGCCATTAATCCTCTTCAAAATACTCCCTGTTACTTCAAAAATACTTATCTAATTTTTCTTGCCACTTGCTAAAGCAGTGCTCTAAGTTCTCTTTTGTGAGTGTCTTTAGTGGTACCGTCACGGCTGCCTCGATGTTCTGAGTCAATTCAAGACATTTACCTTTCATATTCGTTTTTACTTTGAGAAAGGCCTAGAATTTGCAGTGTCAGATGTAGTGAAGAAAGGGGATGAGGACACACCAAAATGCTTTTATTTGAGAGAAATAACCATTTGATCAATTCAAGGTAATTAAAAACTGTAGAGAAAATTTAAATAAAAAATGTAGTGTAGTAAGACGTATTCCCATCAGTTGTCCTTAAAATGTTTTCCCCATTTTGAACAACATGTTTTTGAAAATGCTATTACTGTAATAAGTTTTTAAAACTTTAAGCATTTACTGTATTTTTGACTACTCCTTATAAATAAAGTACACATTAATTATTGAAAAATTCTGCTGTATAAGAAGCTAAAATACTAAAAAATGGAGTAGTATATTATAGTGACTGATTAAAAAATATAAATTTTTTCATTTTGTCATAATTGAGATAGAATGCAAATAGCAAGATTAAAAAATCATAAGAATTTCAATAGAATGCATAGATAATATTTAATTAAGCCAAGACAAATATGTTTTTAGACACAATTATTGTTTGAAAAGACTCACGTTATCCATTAATTACAGAGGCAAAGTAACATTTCCAACTTAATACATGCTTGGCTGTGTGACTTATTTCGGCTTACACACTGTTGGAAGATGTGATATAAATTGAGGACTACTGCCTCACATCTATGATATACAGAGAAGATAAGGCCCAGCCTCCTCAACTACTGCTCCAAGTACAAGGCAGAAACCTTTAGGGCGGAATTAATTGCTACTATCATTGCCTAAACAAGATCAGTTTTGGGAATAAATGACCATGAGTTTTAACACAAGGACTTTTAAGGGTTTTTAATAGACTTTTTATGACAATAGCTAACTGATTAACCTAAACTCAAGATATACTGAATTATTCAACAGTTTTATGATAGTCTTGACACATAAGTTTTTCTTAGCCTGAGATTTCCGTGTTCTTTTCTTAGCCATCTTTCATGGTTCTCATCACACGCCACATTTCTCTGAAAGCACCTGCCTATTAGAATTTATTTACAATCAATACCTATCTCCTACAATAAATATTTGGAATGGTTTTGCAACACTGTTAAATTATGCTTTAATTCTATGTTCTTCTGTGTATTTTAATATACCACTGCATTACACCTGTGAAATATCATTTGTGTTCCATTTTGCTCATTATTCTCAGTTTTAAGAACCTGGATATTTGTTATTATGAACAATTAACAAGTGGAATTTTGAATGAGGAAATAAATTAAATAATATACCTTGAAGTCCTAATCAAAAATAATAATCCATTGTTTTATTAGAGAGAGGGAATATATATATATATATATATATCAATTATTAACATTTTAAGAATTAATATGACAATAATATCATTAACCAGTCTTGGAATCATTGGTTTGCATGCTAGAGGTTTGTTTATTTTATTTTTTTCTTTTTCTCCGTTGTGATTCTGGAGACTTTGAACCCAAAGTCTCGCACATGACAGGCAAGCATTCTACCACTGAGCTGTACCCTCTGCCCTGCTTAATTGTTTCCATCACTATCAATCATTTTATTTCCTTCAGTATGCCTAGAAAAGCTCTGCTTTAATTGCATTGTTACTTAGATATACCCCAATTCCTCTAAAATCAATAGAAATTGTTTGTTTAAATCACTGATGTTCTTATCCAAATGAACAAAACTGGATATTTTTGAGCTATAATATTGCTCCAGCAGTGCTGTAATCTACGAAGCACCTGGGTACACTATTGAAGAAATGAATTCAGGAAAGATGATCTGAACTATGAATGTTCACATGACTGCAGAGGTCACCTGGGTTCTAGGTACTTTGAGTGTACAGACACAGGGAATGTGAGTATGTACCCACACACAGACATAGTCCACATTCATATCTCAAATGCTAAGTGTTCATCCGTTATGTATATATATTCAGATATATGTACATATATCTCATAATTTGTAAGAATACTATTAATTTGAATTCTAATATACCAAAAAATTTGCTTTATGTTTTCCTCTTTATTTGTAAAGTCTTTCAGAAACAGTGAAAAACTCTTGTTCTTGTTAATTATAATACATTTATTTGATTAGTTCTAGCATAAATTTAAGGCAATTTTGAAATTGATATCCATAACCCTGTGAGGAGCAAATCTATTGCATTTATACCGTTATTAATTGAATCCTTAAAGTATCCCGCCAAGATGCTGTTTTCCAAAGTTACTGAAAAGAGTTGTTTTCTTCCCTGAGCCCTGTTTGGTATGTTTAGAGTTAAATTTTTATTGCTTGTATTCTACTTTTTATTTTCTCTTCACCGTGGTTGATTTTACTTATTCATTTTTTGGAGGAGGTCCCATGAAGCACACAGGAAATCGCACTCTAGTTCCTAGGGTCTGAACTATACAAATTATATTCTCCATGAAATGACACTCTTAGCCTCCATCATGTCATTACCAAAGCCTTCTTTTTCCCACTGATTTTCACCCCCCCCCGAGGAAATTAAACTCTTTAGATTCTGATTTGTCCTTTTTTTGCTTCTAAAAAACTATATGTTCAAAATAAGATGCAACTGTGTTGAAAAACAAAAGAAGGCAATCTGAAGTAGTGGAGTAGTAAAACAAGTGTGTGTTTGTGTGTGTGAGTGTGTGTACCATAAAGGGAAAAAATAAATGTTCATTAGAAAAAAATCGAGTTGGTCGATATCATTTTAATAATACGTATGCACATACTGACCCTACTATATGATTCACTGAGGAAAAGCTCAACATCAGTTCTGTGACAGCCTTGATAAAAATACATAACTCTAATTCAGTTACCAGAAAGTACAAGACACATCCAAACTGACTGACTTTAGACAAAATATGGGATCAGTATTCATCAACAGAGTCAAGATCATGAAGGATAACGAAAGCCTAAAGAATTACTTACAGACTAGAAGAGACTAAGGGAAAAAATTAAACATAATGTGAAATCTTAAATTCTGTCCTGGAACCAAAAGACCCAGTGAAAAACTGGTAAGATTTGAAAAAAAAGAAATCAAGGTGATATTGACCATTGTGGTATGGTTATAAATTATTGTGATAGTAGAGCCAGGAATGGGAGAGATATATTAAAAACCTAGAATTTCGTATCTATTCTTTAAATCTTATTTTTTTCAAAAAGAAACTTTAGAATGACTTCTATTTGTCTTCAGAGGCAACTATCTTAATAAAACTTATGAAAACCACGGCTAGCTTTAAATGCTTTTTAAGCCAAATTTTGGAATGGAATCTTGCTCTTTTCATTTAAAGTTCAATAACCTTTGCAATACTCTATGTTCTTCCAAATTGGTGATATTTTTACTCAGAGTACCATTGATTTGGTAATTCATTAAACCTAAAGTTGATTGTTTGACATTGAAAAAAATATAAAGTCATTTTTAAGAAGCTTTGTATATCTTTATTCTTGGCTTCCCTAAAAATAACCTATAAGATTCTCCATTTATTTATTTATTTTTGGTTCACTCAACTAGGCATCTTTTACAAAAGGGATGATAAATTCAAGATTTACTTGTAAGAAGACAGTAGGTTGACTTTTTACTTTTTATTTTGTAGATTTTAGAACTTGAGGATAAAGAAAAGCATTTAGAATACTATTCTATTCCCTTTTCCTAACCTAAATTTCTCTCAAAAGTTAGTTGTTTCAAATTGTCCCTGCTGTTTTATAATGTCCTTTATGCTTCTTTGGGAGCTTCTAAAATTTTTCATTAAGATAAAATAGCTTTTCAAAATGGTATCTATAGCCAGGGATTTAGTTCAGCGGCACCACACCTGCCTGGCAGGTGCAAAGTCCTGAGTTCAATTCTGGGTACAGGAAAAAGAATAAAAAAACACATAGTATCAATAAACAACAAATTTTAATTATCAATATACAAATAAAATATTTCTCTCTATCTCCACCATCAACATTGTCATTCTGTAAACTCATACTTAAATTAAGCTTCCTAACGTTAAATTTTTAAATAGTTCTATAGAAATAACTAGGTATTATTGATATGATTTTTTATTTGATTTTATTTTCCAGCAAAATGACACTAATGCCTACTAAAATATGGACAAAATTAAGCTCACAGTTATCTGGTGAGTTTTATAGATGATTCTACAGTGAGTGTCATTGCTATTAGTATTGAGCTATTGAAGTTTCACAATTATTAATTAAAATATTGCTCTGTTATTAGCAAATCACTGGCAATGAAAGGGGAAGCACTGTGACTTTGAGATTTGTTGGAAACACACAGATTTCATTACAGTACCATTCTAGGCTCTGTAATATTACACATCCATTGCACTTTCCATGTTTTGTGTCCTTACAAACTTAGCTCATTTCTAAAATTCCAAACTCATTTCTCTGCATCTTGCATTGTAACAATTTCACTATTCAAATGTTTGATTTTGAATAAGCTTCTTCCTCATTTCGATTAGCTAATTGATGAGATTATAATTGTCGTCTTGATTTAGAACTTAAAGTGCATTTACTTCAAGAAAGACCCTGGATGAAAACACACAGAGACAAGTCCATTTAAACAGCACATAGCTTGGAGGATCCCACAGAGCTCAGCTTGATAGGAGCTGTTGGTAATGCAAACCCTGGGGACATCCTTATTAGTCCATCCACCGAGTGGACTGTGTGTGTGTTGTGAACTCTGTGGGTTCCCAACAGCTAATAATTTAAAGCTGATAGAAGAGTCACTTCAGACATTTAAAATGCAATCAGCGTACCCTTTGCTGGCATTTAAAATAAAACAAACCATGGTAAAGTTTGTGAAGTTAACCTGAGCCTCTCCAAAAGGTCCATGACTTTGTCATGTGGTTTTGTACTCTGAAGTTTAAGGCATTAAGACATTTTCTCCTTTTCAGGTAGTGGGGATGAGGACATGCTATTTCAAGTGTTGATCAAATACCCCTAGTTTCTCATACTAGATAAAGAAAGTAAAGAAGGCATTTATTTGTGAAGATAAATTATTGCTAAATGGATGGTGATGATATGAAAATATTTCAAATTTGAATATCAAAAGAAACATAAGCAACAGAAGACAAATTCAGATAGGGTATGGTTGTTAAGAGTTCAGAATAGGTGTCCTCCAAAGACTTATGCCCTCATTTATGCCCCAAATTTGTCTTTCTTCCTCTGAGTTTGGGCATGTTAATAGTGCTTTAATGAGACCATTTCCACTAACTTACGTAGACTGAAGAGAGATAAAGCTCAGATTCAGCTTCCTTTCAATTTGTTCCTTTTTGAACTGTAGATGGCAGTTCCTTTAAAAAATGAAACAAAAAAACAGCATGCAATTTAAATTTGCACTGCTTTACCTATCAAGTCCATATTCATTTCCTTTTTATTCTCTAAGTAATTTCATTGGGAATCTTAGAAAATGTAAGAAACCTAAGTTTTTCATGTTATTTGTTACTTGGAAGTCTGTACAGTAAAGTTACCCATCCTCCACTGTTTATAGTATATTGAATCTCAGAAGATGAAAGTCACATATGATCTGTAGTTTAACTTGCATGAAATTCATGTCTTGTAATTGAAGATAATTAAGAAAAGTCTGACAACAGTGTCATTGGAAGAAGCCTAAGGCAGAAGCTCACTGAAAGTCAAGCTTCGTTTCTAGAAGAGGAGCACAGAGTTAATCAGAATCACATAAGTCTTTTATCTCATATTGTCATCGTTTTATATATTGTACAGTTATAGATTCAAGACTGGTTACTAGTGAATCATATGATATTTTTCTTTAACATCCTAAAAACATAAAATGCATCTATTTATTTTTGAGCTTTAGTGAATTTAAAACTGAGGGAAAAAAGCATAATCAAATGGCTTTGCTTTTACTTTGGCACTATAAGAATTATTATATATTTCATGTCAATTCTTTGTATTCCTGCTTTGGTTATCATGCATGATATAGTTTTCATAACTTCACTCTTAATAACTGATTATGCATCAGGAGCTGTGATAGGTACTTTATTATCGAATTAAATCCTCTCAATAGCTCTTTTGTGTTAGGAGTAATGAAACACACATTGAAGGTGCAATGCTGAACCCCAGAACAGGAAGAGACCTAAGCTCTGAGCTGAGATTGTTATCGTACTGTTTTAAACACTTTGTCATAGTTTACAAAATTACGAGAAGTTGGGGAAACAATTAGAACCATGTTCATCAACCCTACCTTTGGTTCTCAAAGACTCAAAGGAAACATTTATCAGTGAGGTGTATATTATTTCCTATCTCTTCTTGAGAAAACACACCATTTTACTTGCAATACTGCCTGCCAGACCTTTTATTAGCAGTCTTGTGTTGACCAGCAGGCAGACAATTTAAGTGTTTTTGTTTTTTTTTTTACAAGAAAATTGTAGTTTCTAAGACTGGCATTTCCATAGTTCCACAGAAGTCCCGGGGTAGTGATTTAAATTTATATTACCCAGAAAACTTGAGGAATTCCTCTCTAGCTAAAAGAAAAATGTGCCTTAACTTCTAGTTGGATATGAGATAAAAATGTTAAAGAAACTGTGAATTTGGAATGACTATGGCTTTAAACTATTAGCCTATAAAAAGCCACCTTTCTTTTCAACTCCACTTGGCAAATAGATGCTTCTTTGATCCGTTTTTGTTTTTTTTTTTTTTCTCCCAGTGCTGGAGACAGAAGCCAGGGTCTACAGTATGCTGGACTATTTGTAGACATTGGCTCCATAGCCATAATTTTATAATAATTCATCACCATTGTAACCTCAGTCCTTCAATAAAATCTGAGAGACTACATCAACTGCTACTTTGTCAAAAGTTCTCTCTACTGTCTTTGATGATTTCTAAAATACTAATGAAGACAGTAAGTTGTTTGGTTCCTCTCATACAAAAAAAGATTGAAATACAATAAAATTTTCAGTAACTTTAACCTTCTTTACATGAGAAATAATGGAAGCATTAACTAGATACTTTTACTAGATTTTGCATAATGCACGTTGCAGGGAATGGTATGGAAATTGAATATTTAACACTTATATTTTATGTTAGGATGCTCTCAAAAATGTTTCAAACTTCACTGTAGTATCCAGTTAGGGAAGAATAATTCCAATTGAAATAATTAACATAATGAGGGAAGAAATCCAGGCAAATTTAGATTGTGATTTCTAATACATACATACATATATACATATATACGTACATATACACATATATTTATATTATATATAATATACATATATATTCTGACTCTTTTTTTCCTCCTCTTCTCTGTCCTGCTTGTCCTCCTTCTCCTACTCCTCTTCTTCCTCCTCCTCCTCCTCCTCATCTTCTTTATTTTTGAGAAAGTATCTTGCTGTATACTTCAAGCTGGCCCTGAAATTAACAGGTAGTCCAGGCTTTCCAGGAACTCAAGGGAATCCTTGTACCTCAGCCTTCCAAGTGCCAAAATTATAGTAGTACACCACCACACCCAACTCTGATTTACTCTTTAAGAATGTAATGAATTGATATTCAGACAGTTTGAATGTGGCTCTTATGGTTTTTCTATAGCTATCCCTCCAAAGCTTCTTATGGTAGTAGATGGGGCTTTTAGGAGGTGATTGGATCATGGGGACATGAAAATCATCAGTGGATTAGTCCACTGATGAGTTTATAGCTAAATGTGATGCTGGGAGGTGAAGCCTGGTTGGAGGAGGTGGATCACTGGGGATGTGGCCTAAATGGGTCTGCCTCCCTCTTTCTTACTTTAATCCCTTTCTTTCTTACTTTGATTCCTGTCTGCCATGCCCTAGACTGTTTCTCCTCTGTCATTCCTTTCCACCATGCCACCCTGCCTTGTAGCCAGCTGATTACGGACTTGAACCTCTGCCAACCTTGAACCAAACTAAAACATTTCTTCTTTAGCTTGTATTTTGTCCCAAGAATGAGAAATTAACTAAGGCAGTGGCCTATATGACTTTCGGAAGTGACAGTATTTCAGTATCCAATCATCAGGAAAACCATTCATTAGAGATATCTATATCAATCTAATCAAGAAATAAATTTGGGTAGGTGCTTTAGCACAGAAAATGTTCCAATAGGATTACAGAACCCCAGAGACAGCAGCCAATTTGTAGAGTTGATTATTTTGCCTGGTTGGATGTGGAAGGGACATGCTGTAAATCTTTTTTGAACTGAAGTGAATACATTGCTTGTCTCAACAAACTACCTCTCTCCTCAATTTCTATCCATCAGTTATCATTTTTCCTAATCTAGTTTTCAACTTAGCATCTCCTTTTATTAACAGTAATTCCATTTTTCTTTTCAGGAGTTACCAATTCTCTTTTAGAAAATGTTTTTCTTTGTTTTGTTTTCTATCAGTCATGATGTCCTTTTGCTAATCTTGTATGTAGCTGCAGAGATCAGAAAGAATGACAAGTACAATTTGGCTTTAAGTTACTTACAATCTGGTTTACTCCTTGATCACAAAAAAAAATGGAGTACAATTAAAAGATCAAAGAGATAATTGAGTAGACTCTATTCTGTTTTTTTACTCCTTTACTAACATTTTGTTCATGGACCACTTTTTGAGTGAAAGGTGAACATTTGGTCCAAATTATTTAAAATAAAAGTATAGTGTTTAGGTAGGTGTCTTACACAGATGCATTTGTTTTCAAATGAAAAAGTAACATAAATTTGAGGTTAACTTTTTTTAAACATGCCTATAATTTCAAAAATACAACTGTGCCTACATATAATTTTCATTTATAAAGCCAAGAGCTCCTACTTCTGTGCTACTGTAGTTTTCTGATACTGCAGGTTTTGTGCTTCTATTCTTCAATTGTCTTTATTAATAAATTTTGGGATCTTAAAGAAAGGGATTATAAAAGATTAATTTTGATTATTAGTTTTTACATGGAGTAATGTAGGAAATGGGCACTCATTATATATTTAGAGATTAAATCAATTAACAGTGATGAATATCACTTCATAATCCTGTCATATCACAAAGCTTACCTGGCGTTATCCTTTCTAAAACATACCCCATGTCAATTACTATGTGTGCTTAAATAGAAATTATATCATGGCCAAAACATAACTCATATTTTATTTATTAAGCATGTTATATTTATTTACTCTGCTTCAGCTTTCTCCTCATTCATTGAGTTATCATCTTAATATTCATTCCATAAGTTGGGCATTATTTCCTAAAACAGTGCACTGAATATCTTGTTTCCAAAAATTCCTTTAAAAATTGTTTTTAAATCTTCTTTGAAGACAAATATCACACTTCTCCCAGAAGAGCTCTCATTTAAACTTTTCACACCTTTCCAAGTTTATTACTTGACTCCAAGGCAATTTCTTAGTTATATAATTTTCATGCTGATCCCAGAGATCTGTTTTGTACACTAGGGAATCTGCCGCTGAAACTCTTAGCATTAAAATGCAGCTTTAGTTAATATTCAGATAACGTGAGACTTCTGCTGTTGAAAGGGTAGCTGTTTATGCACCCAGATCCAGTGAAAGGGCATGGCACTGTGCCTCAGGGGACCACACAGGGAACATCAAGGCCCCTGAGAGGCAAGGGAAATACCTGGGGAAGCGCTTCTTTTGTGGTTTCCTCTAGAAGGAATTTGCAAGCATATTTTGCATCGCCTGGTTGAAATTCTGTGAGGTCTGGGGAATAGAGGCTGCTCCCAGTTGTATGATACCTGATCCTGACATCATTAAAGCAGGAAGATAGTAGCCTTGTAAGAGAGATCCTGGTAGAGAAGCTGGTTGGTGGTGTAAGCTTAGGCTCAGGATAGGTAGGTTTGGATATAAAATTCACATCTGTAGTAAAGTCTTTTACTGCTTTTCAGAACTGGCAAAACATGGAAGGGGAAGCTCCTACAGTGCCTGCAAGGCCACAGATATGAAAGCATTGAAAACCTAGATAATAAGCCAGACATGGCAGGCTTCACATGCCTGTGATCCTAGCCCTCTGGGACTCAGAGGCAGGAGGAGTCAGTCTGAGCCCAGTCTAGGAATTTAGAGACCTAGCAAGACCACATCTCAAAAGAAAAGAAAAGAAATTAAATTAAAATACAAAAGGTCTGAGGCTGTGGGTCAGTGTGAAGACCCTGGTTCAACCTTCAGTAAAGTAACAATGATAACACCAAAAATACATATTATATGTACATTGTGTGTGTGTGTGTGTGTGTATATATATATATATATATATATATATCTCACACAGAGAAGGGTGTAATAAAAGGACGTCTTCAATACATACTTCCATTGTTGTTTTAAAAATTATACAAATTTTTAATTGATTTTGACCAATTGCATCATTTTATATCAATTCAAGTACACAGGAGATGTTAGACACACTTTACTTTCAGAGGTCTTGTTGAATTTTTCCTACACCAGTTCATAGTTTTATTGATTCCAACAGGCTGCCAATTACAGTTTCACATCTGTTTTCTAAATCCCTGAGTATTGTCTAGACCCTGCACAGTAAAAAGTATAGTGTAGTGAAAAAAGTTATCTAATTACAAGTTAGTAGAAGAAACTTGTATACTTTGAATGGTGAAAGAAAGGTTTTTCCTTTCTCTTTGTTTTATGCATAGTGCATTTACCTTATTTTTTATTACTTTTACTTGACCGGCAAAAATATGTATATATTTATGGTATTCAACTGTATCTTTTGAAAATATATACCTTATGGAATGGTAAATCGTGAATTAACCAATGCATTACTTCACATATTTAATTATTAATGACAGTAATACAGAATCTCTTCTCTTAGTGATTTTCAAATGTCTAATCCATTGTTGTTAACTATAGTCACTATGTTGTACAACAAATCTCTTGAAGTCATTCCTCTGTCTAACTGACATTTCTATGCTTTGGCCAACATTTAGCCTTCTAATTCCCTCCATTTCCCCCTATCCCTTGGTAACCACAATTTGATTTTCTATATCTGTAAGTTCAACTTCTTTAGCTTATACACATTATTGATATTGTCTTGCATTTTTCTTTGTTGGTCTACCCTATTTCACTTACCATAATATCCTCAAGATACATCCATGTTGTCACACATAAGAGCGTTTCTGTCTTTTAAGGCTGGATAGTGGTGTGCATGTGTATGTGTGTGTGTGTGTATGTGTGCATGTGCATATGTGTGTTGCATTTTCTTGACCTGTTCATCTGTTGAATGACTTGACTTCAATTAATAATGTTGTAAGGAACATAAGAGTGCAGGAAAATTTTCCAAATACTGCTTGTGCTTCCTTTCCATGTACACGCCAAAGTGGGATGGCTGAATATCTAGAAGTTCTTTTTTTTAATTCTTGAGGAACCGCTATACTCTCTTCTATACTGGCTATTCCGATTTACATTCCTGCTAACATTGTGTAACGGTGGGTGTCTACTCTCCAAATCCTTGCTAAAGTTTGTCTTTCATCATCTCTTCCCAAAGGTCAAAGTACACACATTTATTTTCTGGAACAGAGACAAAAAGAAGAAAGTTTCTTTCATTTTAAGAAAGAAAAAGTTATTAAAATACCTACATTACCAGGATTCTAGATCTTATAAATATTTAATATTAAAATGCAGTATTCTTAAATTTTTAATAGGCAAATATTTTTAAAGATCCTTTAAAGTGATTGCTGCCCAGCTGAGAGAAGCATCCTCTCTCACAGCTCACAAACATCCCAAGCCCTGGCTACTCATTGTGGTTTCATCTGCATTTTCCCCATGATAAGTGATAATGGGAATTTTTACACTACCTATTAGCAATTTGTATGATGTCTTTTGAAAAATATTTGGTTCCATTGCCTGTTGTAACAGGTTATTTTATTTTCTTGTTAAAGAGTGTTTTGGATATATTTTGGAAGTAAACCTCTCTGTAAATTCACAGTCTTCAAATACTTTTTCCCATTCTGTAGGTTGTCTTTTCATTTCAGTGATTGTTTCCTTTGCAGAAGAGAAGGTTTTGAGTCTGATATAATCCAATATATGTTTTTGTTTCTGTTGCCTGTGCTTGTGGGCTCATATCCAGAAAATCATTACTCACATCAATGTGATAAAATTTTTTCAATTTTTAATTCTAATGGTATTACAGTTTCAATACGTGTTTTTATGTGTTTTTCATCCATTTTTTTGGCTATGGCATTAGAAAAAGGTCTAATTTCATTGTTCTCTATGTGAATGTCACCTTATTTTATGGGATGTTCAAATTACTCTTTTTGGTTAGATTGTACAATTTAAATTATATTTGAGTTTCAACATCTCTTCAAATAGACATAAAAATTCTCTTAACTCAGATTATAGTTTAAGATATATCCCCTAGTTTATTTTTCTTTGTTAACATTTGATAAAATAAGTGTAAATTAAGTAAGAACTTTTAATAGAAATCTTATAGAAAATATTTGTCAGACTTTCACTTTATAATCTCATTTAGAGCAAATTTTGAGAGGAATTTTGTATTTTAAAGTTATAAAATTATTTTTCCTGGATTTCTTCCAACACTTTTGGTTTCTTCTCATAATTTCAATGCATATTTTTAAGATCTGGAACTTGATTGATTTTCAGGTATCCTTTTAATCATATCAATTTTAATATGTATTTGAGGTATAATTTTAATCATAAGGGAAATTTTCTTATGTATTTGAGACCACTTGTTGACTTTTTTCTGTCTCGTGACAACACATTGTTGGGTCAATTTTTAAAAATATTGTAGTAATTGGCAGTTCTTTTATTCCTCTTTTTTATGAATATTTCTTGATCTTTCTTACATAATTTGTTCCTGATAAAACAGTATAATTTTTTAATTCCCCCCAAAAATGAAGGTTATTGGTGTTGATAATTTTAGAAGAATTGACAGTTTTTAACTGTTTAGTATTTTAATCCAAAATGGTATTTAAATATTATTTTTTAAACTACTTGGAATGATAAAATGTCTTTCTTAGTAGTTTTTATATTCTGTTCTTGTAATCTATTCTCTTTTAACATGGATGGGACATGTAGCTTGCTTCTAACTAACAAAAGAATTTATAGAATAGTACATTTGCTTTTATGCTACATAAGATTTCAATTTTTACTAGCTAGAATATCTTCTCATTTATTGAACCAGATTAAGCCACTTATAGGATACATAGCTAAAATCAAGATCTTTAATCTTATGCCCTCAAGGAACTAAATTCTGCCAATACCAAGTGATCTTCAAAGAGGAGTCTTCTTCAGTCAGATCTTAAAAATGTGACTGTGACCCAGGGCAATGAATTTGGGCCAGTCTTGTCAAATATGGGTCTATGTCATTTTTGGACTCTAGATCCACATAATAAATGTGTACTATTATGATCAGTAAGTCTATGGTAATTTGTTATGCAATAGCTAATAGCAAATAAAGAAAATTATACAGGTTTTTTCTTATATATAATAAACTGTATATGTCGTTTTTCCATTTAAAAGTAATTTCCTGTCTGCGATAAGATAGAATCTCTACATTGTTTTAATTTACATTTCTCCAGTGGCTAGTGATGTTGAACAGTTCTTTATTTATTGGCCATTTGTATTTCTTTTGAGGAGTGTGTTTTTATTTCATTTGCCCACTTTTTGACTGGGTCTTTTATTTATGGGATTTAAATTTTTTATTTTTTTAAAATATATATTCTAGATATTAGTCTTCTGAAAAAAAAGCTAGAAACAAATTTTCCCATTCTGCAGGTTGTCTCTTCACTCTGTTGGATGTTTTCTTTTGCTAAGCAAGAGTTTTAAAATTTGATATGATCCCACCGGTTGATTCTTGGCATTGTCATGAAGAAATCAAATAATAACCAGAGCTGAGTGGGTTGAGAGGGCAAAGAAACCCTTGTACATTGTTGGAGGAGGATGTAAATACAGCAGCTATGGAAATCAATATGGTGATTCCTCAAAAAACTAATACTAGAAATTCCATTCAATTCAGCTATTTCTGTCTTAAGTATCTTCCCAAAATGGTTAAAGGCATCACGTTATTGTGAGACATACATTCCTGTATTTATAAAAGCACAATTCAGAATAGTTAAATCTTGGAAGTGTCCTATATGTCCATTAACAGATGAATGGATAACAAAAATATGGCATTTAAGTACAATAGAGTACTAATCTTCCATAAAAAATGATGAAGGAGCCATTTATAGGAAAATGGATACACCTTGAGACCATAATGTTAAGTGAAGGAAGTCAAACACACAAGTTTAAATATCTCATGGTTTCTCTTATATAAGAAACCCAATAGGAGGTAGGGAGATAGATCTTTCTCAACTGGGGAGAGGATTAGGAGTTGGAGGGCAGGGGAAAGAAAGGGAAAGGATGAGATGAAAAAATAATCTATATATGTTATCTGCATGTATCAGCTCCCCAGAAGAAATGTAATTATTATGTCCTGCAAAAATGTAGTAATGAAAAAAACAAAATAAAATAAGTAATTTGCTATCTATTTTAAACTGAACATTTACTTCCTTTATATTTTGTTTTTTAGTTCCATTTTTATTGATATATCATAAGAACCAATATTGTACCATGCTTATACACAAAAAAAGAGATCAATAATTATAATACTGTAACACTATGACAAACCAAATGATAACATGCAGTAAATATCTACTAAATGCTGTACTTTCACTAACAATAGAACGATATTCAATAGTAATAGTGTAGTATTAACTATCTAAATATTCATAAAACTTAATGGTTATACTAAGAAAGATAAAAGGCATGGGAAATGAGAATGAAAAAAAGAATTTAAAAAATTAACAGAAGATGAGAAGTAGGGGAGAAAAGTGTAATAAAGGATTTTCTTGAGGGACAAAAGGAAATTAATAACATTAGATAAAAGTAAAAAAATATGAATAAGAAGGAAAAGGAAAAAATCAGAAAGCCAAATAAAAGAAGAAAATGAACCTTAAAAAAAGGAACTGAAGGAGAAAAGAAAAGAAAATAAAGAAGAAAAGAAAAAGAAATTAGGATAAAGAAATAAGACTCCCACAAATCAATGACGGAAATAAATAGGAAAACAAAATTGAGCCAATTATTTTTTCTCTCTTTTTTTGAATGTATGGTTCTTTCTAGGGTTTTTAGTCTTTGAATCCAGCAAGTCATCCTTTTCTCCGCTTAGCTTTATGGTCTATGGGTTTGTGAGGTGCCCCGTTTCTGCTCCAGGGATCCATCCCTGTGTCTGTACACCCCAGAATGTGGCAACCATCCAAGATGACTCATATCTGTTGTTCACATTTGTACATGGGGAAAACAATTAGACCACTAATCTCTCTAGATGTAGACAGTAGGCGGGTGGTTCCAGTAGACAGATCCTGCCTCTCTGGAAGCCCCAATCACAGTGCCTATTTTCTCTCCAGAGAGGACAGGGCCCATGTCCTTCCTGGCCAGAGTTTAAAATCCTCAGGGCTGTATGTCCAGTTCCCACCCACCCTGAGGCTGTCTCCTGTGACTGTCTCTCAGCCAGTCTCTGTAAGAAAGTAATGCTGGAATCACTGAAGTCGAGTTGCTCTGTGACGCAGTCTTCACAACGCTTTCTCCAAATGAGACCTGATTATTACTCTGGAAATATGGTGGACACCGCACTGGGTTTCTTCTCCAATTCTAACCTGCTGTGAAGAAGTCACATTTTAAGTGAAACCCTGGGCTGTTCTAGTTTACCATAACTTGGGGTTTTGCTGGATCTGGAGCTCCTGGCCAAGTCTGTTACTTCTGCCTGGAGTTGCCATCCTCCAGGACGTACCTTCTCTCAAGTCAGTTGGTCTAGTCCACTGTCAGTGTGCTTCTTGGTTGGAGCCTCCGCTGCCAAGTGCTGAGGGGAAACAAAACAGAGCTTGGAGGTGATTAGTGTGCAGTCCACAGGTGAGGAGTTGGCCTGGGGCGGTTTCCTCCCTTTTGCTTTCCTTCTTTTTTAAAAAAAAAAATTTATTAGTATATATTTATGATATATAATAATGACATTTATCTTAAGGAATTGGTACATACATATATCTCATCTGAGTAAATTTTACATTTTTAAACACCTATTTTCATATAGAAATATTACTGGGTTTTATATTAATTGCATTAACATTCTTACTTGGACATGTTATTGTTTCTAATAAGTTTTGAGTTGATTCATTAGTACTTTCATTAAAATACTATTGCCCCTTTCGCAAATCATAATAATGTTACATTTATTTACTCATTTTTTTTCCTTTGGTACTGAGGATTGAATCCAGGGCCTTTGCAATGAGCTACATTCCCAGCTCTCTTATTTATTTATTTATTTGCGTATTTCTGCATTTATTTATAGACAGGATCAAGGTTGCTAAATTGTCCAGGAAAGGGTCATTCTTGCACTGTTCCTGCCTCAGGCTCCCAGAGTGTTCAGATGATAAGCATAGGCCGCCACTCACAGCTTCTTTTATTTATTTATTTATTTATTTATTTATTTATTTATTTATTGGTACCAGTGATTGAACTCCGGAATTTGCGCTTGCCAGGCAGGCAGTGGAACCACGGAGCTAAATCCCTGGCCCAGCGTCTTTTAGTTTTGATCATAAACTTCTGTTTTATCTAATCATATTGGCTGCTTCTAGAATGATAATAAATAGAAGTCATTTTGCCTTCCTAACTTCAAAGGAACTACCTCCAGATTTTCACCAGAATTAGATTGTTGGATTTTTGAACGTGCACTTTTCTAATCTAAGGCAGTATCTCTGTTATTTTCCTCAGTTAAAAAAAATATTGGCAGAGTTTAATATTTGTTTTTTAACATGAGCTTATTCAATTTTTCTTTTACTAATGTAGGTTCTCTTTTTTCAGCTATTTTATATAGTACATTTGTTAATCCTTTTAACTTTGAAACACTGTTACCACAGAAAGAAAATTTGCTTATATGATATACACAGGTATTTACTAGACTAATGAATTTCATAAGCTAAAACACATTTTTTTGTCTGGGGTTTTATATTTAATCTGTAATTTTCTCCATTTAGTATTAATGTTAGATTAGCCAGTTAAATGGCAAATTATCCTGTTTTGGGCAATCTGAAGTTAATATTATAT
Source organism: Heterocephalus glaber (assembly GCF_053883595.1). Taxonomy (NCBI): domain Eukaryota; kingdom Metazoa; phylum Chordata; class Mammalia; order Rodentia; family Bathyergidae; genus Heterocephalus; species Heterocephalus glaber. The sequence continues at coordinate 12,160,338 of NW_028258346.1, read as the reverse complement.
TATACTCAGTATTTCCTTCATTATATTTTTTTATTTTTTGGTACCAGAGTTGGAACTCGGGACCTTGCGGTTGCAAGGCAGGTGGCGGAACCAGTGAGCTAAATCCCTGGGCCTTCTTCATTTTATTTTAGAAGATTATACAAATTTTTCATAACAACTTCAGAAGCAATTACAAGAATTTTTAAAAAATCTATTCATTTAGACTTTAACAATCAGTAAATATTTAATTAACGTTAATACTCTGAGAGTTTTACATATTCTTTCCATAGCATTTAACTGTTCAGATATTCTGTGACCATAATAACACTTAAAATTTGTACCTTATATTTAATCTGATGTTTCAAATTATTTCCTTGAGTTTTTCATGTTCCTATTTCATGATTTGCATGGTTCCTCCCTGTTTTAATTGTTGAGATACTATTCATTTGTATAAATCATATCTTAAATAACTATTTTTGTACTTATTCTTTGGGTCCTAATGTCAATTTTCTGTTTTTATTTATTTTTTATTTTTTATTTTTCCCATTAAGTTTATTGGTACATTTTAGGTATAAAATACAGTTACATTCATCATTGGGGTCTTGTACCTTTACATGAGTACCTTGGTTCTTTTTATTACCCCTTCCCTTGCACTCCCTTCACCCCCTCCATCCTTCCCTCTTTGCAAAGACTTTGTTTCCATTTTTTGCCTTTTGTCATATTTTTTCTTTTCCCTTTCTTCCTTTCCCCTACCCCTCCCACTTACCCTGCACTTTTAGACCTTTTCTTCCTGTTACACAATATCAATTATGCATTTTTTAAATTACAATAGGCCATTAGATTTTCAAATTACATGCTGAATCCATGCCAGATATTTTTTAAGATAAGCCCATGACAGTGTTGTGCATAATAATATAAGGTAAAATTGGGAGTTTTGCATAAACCTAACCAAATTTCTTCTGCCATTGTCCTTAATTAAAGTTACATTTCATATTTTCTTATAGCCTTGTGGAAAACATAAAACATAAAACAACACTGGGGTTATGTAACTATCAGTATTGTCTGGTCATTTTTATAGTTGAAGCTATATAAAATAATTAGATTGGCCATATTGCATTATTTAAGTAATCAGAAACTGATCATATTTAAATTTCAGCAACATTTATAGTATACAGGATGATGGTTTTCAAAAATAAGTATCTGTGTAAGATATATAATTTGCAACTGAGAAACTACCATTTTCTTCTCACAGAATTTACTTTTTGTCACAGAACGGAATTTTAGATCCTCTTGCTCTTACTAGTGTGACATCTTATGTAATTGGACTATTAGGTGCCTATTCTGGGGAATATGAATTTGAAATCAAACTGCACAAAAGCATGCATATTATACTGTATTATTTGACCAAAAAAGAGTTGAAAAGGGGAAGAAGGAAGGAAGGAGAGACCATGTTTCCACACAGTAAACTGTAAGAATACAAAATTGAAAAAAGATCTTTACAATGGAAAATTCACAGTAAAATTGGCTATAATAATGATCCATGTTCTATATGAATCAGAATTTTTAAAAAATAATTGTATCAGGCCAGGGATTTAGCTCAGTGTTTTTGGCGCCTGCTGTGCAAGCTCAAGGACCCAAGTTTGATCCCTGGTACCAAAAATAAATAAATAAATAGATAAGTAAATAGATAAATAAATAATTGTATCAGCGAAAGTCTATTCAAATATTTCAGAAGTCAGTTTTAACTTAAATTACCATGATAATCTGGAAAAATACATACAGTGGAAAATATATTAATATTGTGCCAGTTCACAATTAAATTAAAATTTAAAATAATGATTAGTGTGAATCCTAGAATTACATGTAGCACCTTTTCTCAACAAATGGATTAACATAAGTACTCTACATCTAGGAGCTAGAGTTTGGAATCAATTTCTCAACACTCTTTTCAATTTTCCAATGGCTAATTAGAAACTGCATTGTTTTTTGTTTGTTTTCTGCTCCTTTTGTGAAAATAACAATGTTATTAAGGAGCAGAACAGTACCAAGAAATTGTGCAATGTCTTATTTCTATTTATATTGTATTTATTTTTGTCAGATTTTTTAAACTTCATCTATTTCTTCTAAACTATTTTATGGGCATGGTAGATTAAGTTGTGATTAAAATATCAGTTCAGGTTTTATTATATGCTTTGAAATTTTAAAACACAATTGTATTAATCCAGACATTCAAATTGGAATTTACAAACTAGAATTTTGTCACCTGAAGGACATGAAGAAAACTATCGAGGAAAACTATCAAACAAATATCCTTTTTAAAACAAGAAAGGAGAAAAGATCTTTGGATGTAATGACATCTTTATGATGACAGAATATGAAAGAGACTCCAGAAAAAATGTTGGGGCTGATTTCATCCATATCTTCAGATAAAGTTAGCATTTCTGGGTAACATGTATTTCTATTAGTCTTGATACTCATTTATCCAATGCCTGACTATTAAAATTTATAGATTTTTTTAAAAAATGTTTTAATTTGATCAACTTCCTTTTGCAAAGAAACAAAATGTTTTCTCCTCATTAAAATTTTCACTTTTCTTATAGTGAATTCTGATGTAAATTCTAAGAATTCTAAAATTTTGAAAGATAAACATGAGTATTTGTTTACATTTTTATTGGCTGAATTGCAATTTTTCAGCTTATTTCTAGCATCTTAACCTTGTGCTTAGGAAACATGATTTTTAAAAGATTCACATTCCCATAAAATTTATTTTTTATGAATCAATATATGTATCTTTTCCTAGTTTCTGAATGTGGAGAGTTCTTTTTTATGCACAAAGTGTCTTTTTTAAGCGATGAAATCTCTTCTCTACTAACATAATATGATTCATAGAGATAGATCTTCTGTTTAAACTATTAGCTTATATTCATTATGCACCAGTGTGTTCCAGGACCTTTATATAAATTTTTTCTAATTCTCAAAAATATGGAAGGTAAGAGAAGGAAAATTTGAAGTTTTAGAGAGGCTAATTAATATGCCTGTATTCACATAATTAAAAGGAATCAGCATAACGTCAAACCTGTGCTCTGTACTTGTCACTTGCAAAAGATCAATGTAGGAAAAAGTTGGCTCTGAGAGGTTACACTTCTCCCTTTTCTGCATAATTTTTCTCACTACGTAACAGCTTTCTTGAGGGATATTTTCATACCTAAAATATAGCAGGTAAATTTTCTCCTAAATAGCACTTACTGATTAGGTTTAAATACATCTGTCTGCATAAAATATTTTCAGCAAAAGCTATTTTGTTCCAACCTATATGCATGGTGCTGTTGATTCTAGTATATTTATGACTTACAGATTTACATAGCAACAATTCAAAGTCAAAAGTTTGCCATAGCAACAGAAAGAATCAAATGCCAAATGGGAACTTATTTGTGTGTCCAATTCTTTGTTATCACTTAGTTTCATAATAGCTCGAAGATGGTGTTGACATGAATATGTATGGAAAAGAGTCAGAACTTGAAGCAACTCTATGGATTTGAAGTGTAAACACATTCAACTCTACCATCCAGTATCCTGCAAAATTTATGTTCAAAGTGGTTGCAAAAGAGATACAGCTTCAGATGAGAGATGTTAAGGACTAGAAAGTGTTTCTTCCACAGTGCCATGAGAAAAATAGCTGGAAAGTTACAAAATGTGGCCATGGCAAAAACTTTCAATATACTTTCTTCTAGTTATTTTGAAAGGTGCAGTACTGTGCATTACTGCAATCTAGTGCAGCAGCGCATCAAAACTTAGAGTTCCTCCAGGCTCCTAGGGCAGAGAAGCTCAGCTGGTCCCAGCACCCAGAAGGAAGCTCCCCGCCTCCATCCCAGGCTCCTAGGGCAGAGAAGGTGAGCTGCATGGGTGCCAGAAGTACCCCCTCCCAAGGAAATGAGAAGACATGTAAACAAGTCTCAAACACAGACTTGTGGATCACCTACTGCAACCCCAAAGGGAAATGAGATGGAACAATCTGATACTCAACCACCTGGACTCTCTGAACTGGCAACAAAACAGGATCTGGGAAAAATGAAATCAGAAATAATTACTCAGATAACAGCAAAGATTTTGCTCATGGTGCAAGTCATGATTAATAAATCTAGAGAGGACACAGATAAAAAAATAGAGGATCTGAAGAACATGATGGAATCCCAACATAGGAAACAAATGGAATCCATAAAACAGATCCAAACAGATTTCCAAGAGATTAAAAACTCCATCGAAAGTCTGCATAGCAGAATGAACCAATGTGAGGATAGAATTTCACATATAGAAGATAAGATTGCAATTAGTGAGGAGGAAAAGAAAAATTGCTTTAAAATTGTAAGGGAACATGCGAAATCAATCCAGCAGCTGCTAGACGATGCAAAGAAGAATAACAGAAGACTGACTGGAGTCAATGTAGAAAGAGGAGAGAGTGCAGATGACATAAAAAATCTGTTCACAGAAGTGATGGCAGAAAACTTCCCAAGGAGGGGAAAAGAACTTGACATACAGATAAGTGAGGCATATAGGACTCCAGCTAGCCTTAATCAAAAAGATCTACACATAGGCATATAATAGTTAGGATTCCAGAACTCCAACAGAAGAACAAAATTCTACAAGCAGTGAGAGAATAGAAAGAAATCACATACAAAGGAAAGCCCATCAGAATCGCAGCAGACTTCTCAATGCAAATCCTCAAGGCAAGAAGAGCTTGGAGTGATGTATTTCAAGCCCTAAAGGAAAACAACCTCCAACCCAGATTGATGTACCCTGCAAAACTATCTTTCAAAATTGATGGAGAATTAAGATTTTCATGTAAAAGAGCACCTCAGGAACTTCATGAACACCAAACCAGAACTCCAAAAAATTTTCTATAATTTTCTTATAATTTCTTCTTAAAATTTTATACTTTTAGGCTTTCTTATTTAGCTTCATAGATCCCTTCAAGTTATTTTCATGTATGGAAAAAAAGGGTTGAGGTTAATTTTTTATATACGGATACCAAGTGTTCTAGTGCCATTTACTGCAAGCACTATCTCTTCCTCGGCCTCTTGAATTGAGTTTATATTCTATAAAATGTTAATGTTAAATAATCTTTCAAAACTCAGTGGACCATATATGTGTGGTTCTATTTCTAGATTCTCTGTTTTATTCCAATGATCTATATGTCTTTCCTTACACCAACACTGCCTTGATTACTGTAGCTTTAGAAGAAGTCTTAAAATTAGGTACTAAACGTCTTCCAACACTGTTTTTGTTTTTGTTTTTAACTTTTCTAGGTCCTTTGTACTCCTACATAACTTTTAAATTTCAAAATCCAATTCTTCATTTATAAAAAGTATACATAGACCTGAATTTTTATATATACCTTGTGTTTTCTAATCCTGCTAAATTCAAGTACAAGTTCTAGGGGCTCCTAGAGATTTCTTAGTATTTTCTCTGTAGATGATCATTTCATCTACATATAAAGATTTTGCTTTTGCTGTGCCAATCCTATCCTAGTTGTGTCATTTTATTGCCAGACTATTTTGGTGGGGACTAGGTTTCAAAGTTTAATGGACAGATAAAGAGTAAGCATATCTGCCTTTGTTCCCCACCTTAAGGAAAAAACATTGTATCTTCTCCATTTATATGACATTCTCGCTGGAAGTATGGGGTACATGCCTTTAATCTGTTGAGAGGGTTCTGTTCTACTTCTGGTCTCCTGATAGCTTTTACCATGGACAGCTGTAGAATTTAGTCCAATAATTTTTCTCCAACTAGTGACAGGATCATATGGCTTTTCCTTTCCTCTGTTTAAATGATGACTTTTGGGGGTTGATCTTCCAATGCTGAACCAACACTGCCATCTCTATAATAAAACCATTTTCTTCCTACTGCCAGATCTGACTTCTAATAGTTTGTTTTGTTAAATAAATTTCTATGTTCATACTGTTTTCTTCTATTATCTTTATCCAGTTTTAGGATTAGCACAATGTTGAGTTCCTAAAATGAGGGGAGAAGTGTTCCTTTTTTTTTCTGCTTTAAATTTTTGATATAATTTATCAGTGAAAATGTATATGAGCCTGCTGTTGTCATATAGGTAGGTTTCCAAGCTAGGAATATACTTTCTTTAATAGGTGCTAATCAAATTTTATATTTCCTCCAGAGTTAGTTTCATTAATTTGTCTTCCAAGGTACTTCTTAGAAGTTGTCAAATTTATTTCAAAAAAGATTTTTCTAATATGCTTTCTATATCCTTTTTAATTCTGTAAAATCTGTGGTAATGTCTCCTAGATCTTAACATTGTAATTTTTAAAATGTATAACTGATATTGTGTAACAGGAAGAAAAGGTCTAAAAGAGCAGGGGAGTTGGGAGGGGTAGGGGAAGGGAAAAAAGGGAAAGGAAAAAATATGAAAAAAGAAAAAAAAATGGAAACAAGGTCTTTGCAAATAGGGAAGGGGGGGGTGAAGGGAGGGCAAGGGAAGGGGAAAAAATAAGAACCAAGATACTCATGTAAAGGTACAACATCCCAATGATGAATGTACCTGTATTTTATACCAAAAATGTACCAATAAACTTAATGGGGGAAAAAAAAACACTTAGAGTTCCTATCTAACTGTGACTTATTACCCACTGAGTCACTCCCCATTCCTTTCTCCTTGAGAGTCTCCCCCATCTTTGATAACCACCACTGTACTCTCAACGTTAGCTTACAAGTTTTTACCACACTGCTAATGGTCAGGCTGTAAGCATGTGAAGCCCATCGGTGATGCACAGATATATGGACTGACACCCTCTGTTTGACCTTTCCTTCTGGAACCCCAGCAAGCACCAAGACATTCAAGAGAAGTCAGGCAGTAGGACAACAGTAGCCACTGTTGACACTTCTGTTATTTTTGCTATTTCTCCTCTAGAAAAACAAACAAGAAAAAAAATTAAATTTTGACAGATGAAGATAAAAATCTTGTAAAGTATAATTGATATATTGTCCACACATAAAAAATGATAAGGCTTACATCCCAATTTTCAGCAAAAACATGCAAACACAAATTGAAGTAAAAATGAAATTTTGCAAGAAAAAATATGATGGTTCCTTGTCTATACCTAAAGTAAATTCTACCAAACATGAAAAATGACAACTCAAGTACAAACCTTACTGTATTAAAAACAAGGGGTTTTACTTAGGGAAGATTATCCCTAAAATAGCTTTTCCTGATCACTTAAAAAATACCAAGGTTGAATCAAGTCAAACAATCAAGTGAAGCAATGCAAATTTAACATGGATAGTTAAAAAAAAGAAAGAAAACAAAGGAACATCTCAAATACCACAGCATTGGAATTAGCAATATACAAAATGTGGGAAACTGTTAGAAAAACACTTTTTCTACAAAGAATTTGCAAGTAAATTAAAAATGGAAGCAAAAGTTGTGAGTTAAAAAAAAAAAAAAAGGCTTATGAGGGCCAGGGATTTAGTTCAGTGGCATCGTGCCTACCTTTGTGAGCACAGGGTCCTGAGTTCGATCCCGGGTACCAAAAAGAAAGAAAAAAAAAAGCTTACAACTGTGATTATGATTTCATTTAATGCATATACATGACAAGATATGTTCCCTTAGGCAGTTTCCCCTCACTGGACACAACACCTGATTCAATTTAAAGGAGCAAAGGCTCATTTCAACTCACAGTTTTTAGGTGATTCAGTCCATGATCAGTTGGCTTAAAGACAGGACAGGCACAGTGCAAGGATCTGGTAGAAGAAAACACCTCAGGTCATGGCAACAAAGAAGCAAAGAGAGAAGCGAGGAGCCCCACAGGCCGGGAAATAGTTCCTGTGCTCTCTCAGGCTACACCCTCAGCGATCTACCTCTTCCGGCCAAATCCCCTGTTTTAGTACCATAATTAGCTCTGATTTCCTGGGTGGATTAGTCCACTCATGGGTGAAGGGCTCCCATGACCCAGTCTCCTTCCAAAAGCCTAACCTCTGAGCACACAGGTCTTTTGGTAATATTTTAGATCTAAATCATAACATAGGTCAAGTGATTCAATTCTGTAGAGCATTTTGAATATGTACTATTCAATGTGCTTCAGTCCTACCTCAGATGAGATTAATATTTTAGGATAATAATCATAATCTTCATTTTAACGACTAAGATAATATCTAAAAATTAACTTTGAACAACTAGCAATGAGAAGAAAATTATAATAAAACACGACAGAAACAAAATCCCACTATTAAACCCAAAATGTCAGTAATAATTGTGCTTGCCCTTAATATCAGAGATTTAAAACATTTTGAGAACAAAAAATAAAGACCTGAAAGCAGAAACGGACAAATAACCTACAATCATAATCTGATCTCTAAACATTCATGTTTTCAGCAACTGAAAAAATTAATGGATTAAAAAGTATACAGGTAATATGAGAAATAGTGTCATTTTACTTATGTAATTAGCATTTAAAAGGCACTACTCCTATAAACATCATAATACCCATTTGTCTCAAATGCGCTTGGAACATTCATCAGGCTAGAACACAGCCGGGGGCGTACAAACCTTTTTAAAATTAAAAAGAATAGAACTCATACAATGCTTGTTCAGAACATAATATATCTTAAGTATGAGTCAATAATAGAAAAATATGTAAAATCTCAAAATATCAGTACACTTCAAAATAACTCATTAATCAAAGCACTGAGTATTAGAGGAAATTTAAACTATCATAACTGAAAGATATGACATTACTCGTGTTCCCACAATGATTTACCAGACTTTTGGTAATTACAGTGCTATTGTGGTTCATCAAGTTAAAACTGTGGACAAATCTATTGTCACAAGTACAGCAACTTTGATGAAATGTACCAAGAAACCCATTAAACCCACTTAACAACAAGTAGCCTAAGTATAAACCATTTGGGTTGCCTGGCTACATTGACTGATGAGAAATTGTCTTGGGCCACATGTAAAATATACAATATAGTTAATGTATATTCAGAGTCCATCAAAAGAATATATACACACTCCAGGAAAAGAAAAACTTGTATAAATAAATATTAAATTTATTGAAACATCATGAGATGAATGCAAGTTACCTTTGGCCTTTACAATTACAAGAGGAGCTCAAAGTGGTGGCCATGAGCTTCCAGACATGTATTAGGATGGTGAAGTGCTGTCGGGTAACCTTGGTTATTGAGACTGCTGCATATGTATTTTCAGCTTCTTCTCTAAGGGACATACAACATCCAATAGGGTTCCTCCTAGATAAAGTCTGCAATTGTTAAATCAGGGTAATGTGCGAGACTCTTTGGATACTTTGACCAAGGTTACCCAAGCAGCAGTTTGCCATACTAATAAATGTCTGCAAGTTAATGGTCACCACTTTGAGCTCCTCTTTTAATTGTAGAGGCCCAAATTAACTAGTATTAATCTCAAGGTGTCTCAATGAATTTAGTATTAAAATATTTATAGAAATTTTTCTTTTACTGAAGTGGGCATACTTTTTTGCACACTGTATGTATCAAAACTTTTTTAATTAGTGCATATTTGTCATACAGAACAGTGATGTCATTTGGGCAAACTAGGACTTGCATATAATATACCTTGATTATTTTCAATCTCTTTAACCCTCTTCCTTTCCTCCTTCCTCCCCCAATCTCTTCATACATTTCCAAGAGATAATAGTTTTAATATTTTTTATTGTAACGTTAAAAGAAGAGGGCAAGTGGGTTGTAGGATGGACACACCTGCTAATCAGTTTGCTCTCCAAGAAACAGAGCAAGTTGATTGCTAAAAGGTCATGGATTTTGAAGGGCTAGAAAATGAGAATGTTTGGAAATTTAAGTAAATGAATAGGTAATGTCAAGGCAGTTGAATTTAACTCCATGTCCACTGAAGAAATACCCAGTAATATTAATCAGGAGAGTGACATGATGGAACGTGCAGTTTAGAAATGTGTACAAGTTCTGTCATATTACTTCTCATCACAATCAATCTTTTGTCCTGTTGAGATACATGTTACAAAAGATGTTCCTATGGATTTTTTTTTCATTTGATGGTTACATAGACCAGACTCTAGATTACATTATGAGTATCCACATTCAAGTGTCTTAGTTCTACTCTTATACTTTTTAACAAATGCCTAACTGTCAGCATGTTATCTTGAGATTTCAATTGATTGAAAAATAGTAATGTAGACTACATCATTTTTCTGCTCCCAAACTGTCTCAAATCTACCATATATTTCTTGCAAAATAACATTTTTTCAGAATATTTGCCTTACCAAAACAAATAAGCACAAACATCTCAGTCTGTTTTTTGAATCTTTCTACAATATCATTACTACCTGTAAATCTAATTTTATATTTTATTATTCCCTTTAACACTCACAGTACATCCAATCCAGACAACTTGGGGATCCACAAAATGATCCCTTGCATGGTATTACTACATTGATCACATGGATACTTACTGAGTTTAATGTATCCATTAAATAGTATTTTATAATGTAGTATTGATAATAACATGACAAATAAAATGTATTTTCTGCTCCCTAAAAATGTAGTAATCTACTAAAGACACATTATCAGCAAATGAGTCTAGCAAGCTTAAACTAGAAAGGGATTTATTGGCAGTATATCAGATAGGACCAAGACTTTAACACAAGGCTTAAGTAGCAGACATTCAGCAATTATCGATTTATTCTGGTTGAGTAGATCAAGCCAGAGCTTACTCTCTTTTGTCCATCTCTGTCCTTTCAGACCACCCTGGTCTAATAAATGCAGCCACAGATGCGTTTTGGTAAAGAGGTCCTATCACTACTCTGTTTTATTCCATTGCCTTCATTATGTCTACCTTGCCTAGGTGTGGGCATCTGTCTTCAGCTGCATAGGATTCTGTCAGTCTAAGGTCCTTGGAAAGATCACTTAGGTCAACCCTAGCCTACAGAGAATGGCCAACATTAACCTTCTCCAATACCTCGACGTCCCTCTTTCAAGAGTATTAGACATTGCTTTAGGGTACTATGGTTCATCCAAAAGACACAATCAGATCAAGGGAACTTTAATTTTAAATTATAAACTCATTTTCTCAGGCCTACTACCGTGGTACTATACTAAGAAGATCCCAGTACATCACATCATTTACTAGTATTCACTACCTCCAAGCTTTAAGGAGTCCTCCAAGCATATTTACAATATTATAAAATATAGCAACTCCTATATGTGTTTCCCATATCTGCTGACACATATTTAGCTATTACAACAGTTCTGACATTTTTCTGAGATCTCATAGTGGAGACTATATTTCCTTTCTTGGACAATGTTCATAGTTCAGCTTATTTATAAACTTGAGTTAGATATGGAAGATGTGGATAGTTTTTAAGAAAGGAAAATATAGTAATAAACTGAGATGATTTGGGGGATATTACTCAGACTTGTAGAGATTGGTATCTACCTGTTTTTCAAAGGCTCAGAGGAATCAAAAATATCTGAGGATGATAGATTTTCAAGTTTCTGTCCCATTGATTCCTAAAAGTTCTCAGGGTTCCTTGCACCAACTCACTGCCATAAATCTGATAGCAGGCAATTTTCAAAAGCTCAGTATTCAGTATCTTTTGCATCTTTGCAACTTTCATAATAAAATCCTAGGTTTGCTTTTTAGTGCTGTTTGTCATCCAGTTGCAGGTAATAAACACTTCAAGGAAAGCTTTTGGACTGAAGTAATTGGTGGCTGAAATGATTCAGATGTTCTTTCACTTCAAGACCTCTAGGACAATTCAAAAAGTGAGCCTCCTCCACAAGCCCTTCACTACCTTCCCCAATAGCATTCGAATGATAGAGCTATTATCTCCACCTTGGAGTCTCCTTCCACCAGAGTCCCACTTAATTCTCCACAGTTGAGTCTTTAGAAATGTGGTAAACCAAACCAGGATTTATCAGCACCTCATTTATCACAAGCAATGAGATCATTGTATTTGACCTCTGAGAGAAGCAACTTTAGAATTCCATCTTGAGGGGTTAACTTTCAGAATCCCACTTGATTTAAGTTTCTCCCTGAAAGCTAATGCTGAAGCAAGTATTTAGACTCGCTTAGTTTGGGGGAGTGATAATAAAATGGAGTTGGAAAATGAAGCAGTGGGGAAAAAAATCCACTGAATGAATATAAATGAGCCAACTACGACCACGAGCAGTAAAGGCTGGATCCACTCCCAGGCAATCATGTAGTGAAGTATGTAGACTATGTCTCATCACAGTCCTTCCAGAGATGATGGGGAAAGAAACGTCTCCCCACTGGTACCACTGGTTGAAACTCCCTGCTAGGGCATTAAATTTCTCTCACATCGTAATTTTTCTAAATAGATTCAATGACTTTCTATGTCAGAGAGGCATCAGAGAGACCACTTGATGTGGAAACCTGGCAAAGATGTGTAATTATCCATCCTAGATGTGCTGAAGTCCTGTGAGCGACAGTGTTGTGGCAAGGAGCCTAAAGAGCAAACTATAAAAATCACTGCACCTACATTGTGACCCTGTACAATGCCTGGACTTAGTAGGATTTTCATAATTATTTCTTAATTGATTGAATAAGTACATTAATATAGTGGAAGTCTAATGAACCCATATGCTGAAAATATTAATTTAGCAAATCTACAGTTTTTGAAAGTCATTTCTCTATTACTCCTATAAATGGACGAAAAGCTTTTCCTTTTCAATCATATCTTTAGGTGCAAAGTCTTAGCAGCCAAGCTCTATCTTCTTTACCTCATCAGTAAACTCTCCTCATTTCTCTGGGGCAGAATATCTCATCCATTGGTAAAGCCTGCATCCTTTATTTCAGTAGTGTGTTTGTCAGGAAGGAGGGTGGCTGAATTCTGGTGTGCATTAATGTGAAATGTTCGTGGTATTCTTACCCTTTTGAGCTAAGTGCTTGTGTTATATCTTTTGACACTGATGTTCTAATATAGCTCATTCATGTCAGATTTCTTTAATCCCATCTACCTTAGCTGGAAAGTCATTTGAAGAAGGTGAAGAAGGTGGGGGAATCATTTTTATGCTTGCTCATGCTATAATTATTTCAGAAGCTGAGGAAATTTAACAATGTGCTGCACTTTAAGCACTTTGTGATAGTCATCATCTTTGATCAATGTTTTAAAGCTTCACTGCTGATAGAAAGGATGAGAAAAAATTATACAGCATTACTGTTGAGCTGTTAGGCCCATCGTGTTTTTCATTCTTTTTTCCCCTCTGCTTTTAAATGGAGTGTTTTCTAACACTCTGACACAAAACATCGTATTTTATTAGATTGGTTGCAAACCTCATTTATTTCAATTAAAGGTATTGATAAAAATATCTTTGTCTTAGACTGAACTAATTGTTTTAAATATGTTGTGTTTATACATACTGTGAGATTTTTTCATCCTTTTTCTTTTTCTCTCTCTCACTGTTTAGTATGTGTTTGCTATTCCATTTAGATCTACTTCTACAACATGCTCTGAAGCTATTAGACCTTATGTAACTGTTAATTAGAAATAGAAAATGCATAAATTTGCATGTTACTAGAGTGATTACTCATCGGATATCTGGTTTCCCATGTACTTCAAAGTAAACATGAATTAAACACCAAACATTCCATTTTTATCACGTAGTTGACTATTTGGAAAGAATAAGCATAATTGAGATAGTTTACTTAATGACAGGTATGAAATATTTAATTTTTTTAAACAAAGCTAAATATAATAAAATATTTTAACTCAAATACCATACTTAGTCAAAAACAGGAACTTAGTTGTGATAACACAATTTTTCTGAAAAGCACACATGTGTAGCAGTGACAAATGAAGTAGACTAAGTAATACAACCATCTATGGTTTATAATCTTATCAAACTTATTATATATTACTTTGACAGAAAGCGAATGTTATATAACATATCCTCAGTGATAGAAAGAATATGATATGCATCTCAATGAATAACAAAATCATTTAGAAAATAATAGGGTTTAGGTTTTGGTCTTTAGTATAGAAAATTGATAGAGCAGAGTGACATTGGACTCAGTTTGAGTGCAGAAACTATATTTATAATTGTTTGTCTTTATTTGTATTCAGTTGCTAGACTGTAACCTTCCTAAATTCTTCCAAAAATTTGGAAGAGACTATTTTTCTAATTATAGTCGAGATAAATTAACACACTTTCTTACTTTATTATCTCTGTATCACTGACATCTACTGTGTGCATGATGTTCAAAGGTGTGCTTTCCTCCCTTCCTTCTCTTCAATCTGTACTGAGAAAACTCTCATTTCCCCAGCCTCTCTTTGATGTGGACAGTGTGCTGCTAAATACACTAGACATGGTCTCTATATTTTGTAGCTCATTCTCTGGAAGAAAAGACTTGGAATAATATGTAACTTCTTTACAGTGGCAAATAAAGGAGGAGGCAAGTTGGGACTGGATAGTTATAGAAGCCCTCTATAATAAAGTAAGAGCTGTGTATGATATAAATGACAATATTCAAATTCACTTATCGGTTCTTCAGTGTTATTACATACTTGCAAAATCACTAAATCACATTAATGGTTGATATGTATTTACATATCCAAAATCCTTGCCATATGCTTTGCTGAAATTATGTATACTATGGAGTTTTTGAACTGACAAATTGAATAGCTCCAATTCAAAGCAAATGGAAGCAGTCTGGCTTAACAATTCTCAGTATTTTAAAATCCTATCTTTTCTTAAATCTCATTCATATTCCTTTGTTAAATACTCAGAAGATATTCATGTTAAGTTATGTACACTTTTCACCTAATTTTCCCTTAAAGGATAACCCACTATCTTCTTTTTTTTTAAAAGTGAAACTTTTTTAATGTTAGATTTTAGAATCATCTCCCACTTTTTTTTCTTTTTTAACAAAGAACTTAAAATAGGGGTCTCTTGTCAAAGCTCAGGGATCATAGCCTGATGCAAAATGACGTCATTGTCTCTTGGCAGCCCTCTCTGTCTAAGGGTGTCTTTGTTCCTTTAAATGTATAATCTATTACTTCCTAATCCAAACATTGCATCAGTCAAAATACACAGTACTGTGTTTTATAATTCTCTTTTCTATTACTTCCTCTATACATTTATTATAAATTATTGCATAATGATATAAAATTTTGCAGTAACTAACTCAATAGAAACAATGGCTTAGGCAAACAGTGGATTACACCTTCTTTTTTTTACTGGGAACTATAGACATGCCTAGGTAGCTTCTGTGTATTATCATTGCAGGATCCAAGCTGAAGAAGACTGTCATTGTACTATACACCTAAAATACCACCCAAAATTTTCATGTGTTCAGAGATGGGGCTTTTGGAAGGTGATTGGATTATGAAGGCAATACATTCAATGGTGAATTAAAATATAGATGAGTTCATAGCTGAATGTGCGTGCTGCTAGGAGGTGGATGGAGGCACTGGGGAATGACTTAGAAGACTGTATTCTTGTCCCCAACTCCTCTCTTTACTCCTTCTGCTTACAATGGTAGCTGCCATGGGTTAAGCAGCTTTCCTACAGGCCATTCCACAGTTCCATTTCTGCCTCAGAGCCATCCAGTGATGGACTGAATCCTGAAACCATGAACCCAAATAAGCCTGCAGTCCTTTAAATTGTGGTCATTGGGAATTTTGTCCCAGCAATGCCAAGCTACTAAAAGAGAAAATTGGTACCAAGAATAGGGTTGTGATGTGACTATACCTGACCTGTGGTTTAGAAGCCTTGGGAAATGGTTTATAGGAGGAGTTTGGAAAGGTTTAAAGATGAGAACCGTAGAAGCACTACAATACCTTAAGTAGAGTTTAGCATTCAGTGCTGGGCAGAGCTCAGAAGACCAGAATGCTAATAGAAATCTGGACAGTAAAGACCAGGGACAGGAAATTTCAAAATAGAAAAAGAATTCTACCAGAAAGGTTCCCAGAGAATATACATATTTTACTTTGGCAATGAACTTGTCTATTTTTTGTCTAAGTATTAAGACTTTGTGTGAGGCAGAATTTAAGGAGATGGATTAATTTAAAGTTTCCTGTACTTCAGCCCTCCAGATTCACGGAAGCCACTGGAGGCATGATCAAAAGAGGTCTAGCTACTGCTTCAGCCAGGATCAATCACACTTTGGTGTGATTCAAATGCTAAGTGCTACTGGTCCTACTGGAACACCTTTCCATGGGATGGCACTCAGTAGCATTCATATTTTTTATAACACATCATAAAAACATGGAAGAGGATTTCCACTGCTTTGGAAAGTGGCAAGAATGGGATTGAAGCTAAAGGGAGTACCGTGAGGAGGATTAATGGCAATGTGACATTTATAGTAACAATCATTTTAAAGTTAAACATTCACTGTGTATTTTTTTTTTTTTTTTGGCACTGGGGATCGAACTTGGGACCTTGTGCTTGCAAGGCAGGTGGTGGAACCACTGAGTGAAATCCCCGGCCCTCATTGTATATTTTGATCATACCTTCAATTCTCCTATTAGTCTGATCATCTGTGCATCCTTAACACAACCATCTATGCTTCACATGATTCCAATATTTTTATTCTGTAACAAAAGCAAAGGAATAACTAACGTGATTAAGAACCATGTGTTCCAACTATTTTCTATGTAGTATAAAAAATACACTCAGAAGATCATAAAAACACTGAAGTTGTAACAGAAATCACCGAATATCAACAACTGTTTAAATAATTGTTGAAAAAATTGAAAGGCCAAAGGGAAATAAAGTGTTAGCCCTTGATGTAGTTGGAATGCAAGACTTAGGAGTGTAAATCCAAATATTCGAGACTATTTAGTTTAGAATATGGGGGAAGGGACCCAACAAAATGAGCCCTAGGTGTTAGGAGAGAGAATGCTCCCTGACAGGGCCCGATGCTTCAGAACTGTGGAGGTGATCGTACAAAGACTAAGGTCACAGTTCTAAGCAAAAGAACCAAGGAAGCTGGTCCTGGTATCTCTGATAGGGTGCTATAAAGTTGATTACAAGAACTCACCCCCCAAAATGTGCAAATTGAAATCAGTAGCTGCTGTCAGAACCAATTGCTACTATAGAGGCTGGGGGAGGGTAAAGGTGGGAGACGAGCTTGATAATGGACATACATACATACATACATAATTAGCAATATTATCCTGTGATACTCTAGCGTAGACGATGCTACGCCTTAAGTTTAGAGACAAGTAGTCTGAAGTTCATGAAGTTTACTTAATTTTCATGTAAGTAGCCAGGATTTGGGTGCATGAAGTCTGGTCTCCAGCCTGTTGTTTTATTTACTTTTGCTTTTAACAGCATTACTGAAGTAAAATTGACAAATCAAAATAGCATATATTTAAGGAATATGTATGTATTGTAAAATGATCAACAAAATCTACCATATTAACTCATATTTAGTTTGCTTATCCCTTTTACTCTTATAAAGACATGTCTAACCTCTTAGCAAATTTCAAACATACAGTAAGTACAGTAGTGTTAACTATAGTCACATTGCTACCAGGTATATCTCAAGGACTTTTTCACCTATGTAATTAAAGCTCTGGACCATTTGTCCAAGCCCCCCCGCCCCATTTCCCTTCCCTATACCCAGGCCCTGGTAGTCACCATTCTACTCTCCGCTTTTATGAATTTGACTATTTCAGATTCCACATGTAAGTGAGATCACGCTTATTAGGTCGGCATTTACGCAAATCAGACATATAAATGGTAGACAAGTACTGGCAAAGGTTCTCAGCATCAAAAATCATTAGGGAAATGCAAATTAAAACCGCAGTGAGATATCACTTCATACCTGTTAAAATGAACAGTGTCAAAAAGGCAAAAGAGAAGTGTTGTCCAGTGTGTGGAGATAAGGAGCCACATTTACACTGTTGCTCAGAATGTAAATTGGCACTGCCACTACAAAAAGCAATGTGAGATTCTTAAAAAATTAAAAATAGAATTACCATTGTAACCAAAACTATGCCTTTTACCATTATTCTCATCACCTATATTCTCATCTATATTACCAATGTCTTACATCTCAGATACTTTGAAGACACAGTTTCCTGAAGATATTCATGAGTTTCCTTCTGGCCAAAATCACTTTACCCAATTTCTTTTCTAGAAAATTACTTATATATTCTGAGATTTTGTTGTTGTTCTGTGTGGCTTTGGGGGGATTTGTTTTTGAAAGATTAATATTTTCAATTCTACTGCTTACTAAACTCCCTCAAAACTGTTACCTATTGATCTACCCCACATCTAAATACTTCTATTCTCTCTCCACTCCTACCATCAGGATATTGAAATCAAAATAATCCAGGCTTCCTCTCCTAATTGTTGGCCCCATCCAAGCTAAAAAATATTGACAATGTTAATGTGCATAACAACCTACACTCTTGATTTTTGGCTTCTGCCTCACTGTGCCACTGCATTCTTACTTGGCCACTCCTCTACTCCACCTGCACATCATGTTGCCCTTCTGAACTACTTTACCTATAAATTTGAATATTTAGTCCCATCATTCTCTGACTACAACCTCCACTTGCTTAAACTTCTCATTGAGTTTTTCCACATCAATTTTTCAGTCTTATAGTGACTTCCATCAGTTGAACACCTTTATTATTTAACTTTAATCTATTTAGTTGGATATTTTCTCTAGATTTCACTTGCCATCACTGCAAGTAATATTTTGAAACTCTCTTTACATTGTACACTTTTAGGTTCTATTGTCAGCTCCATAATTGCAATTCTCTGTGGAAGATATGAAAGTCCCTTCTGCATTTTTTAATGTTTCAACTTTACTTCACTTACCCTGAGAGGAGCTATAGATTGGAATCATGTACTTGTAACCAAATATACTGAGTCACTGACACACATTTTTCTGCGCTTTCTCATTAAAAGGGAAAGTGTGACACTTTTCCTATCTGAAGTTCTTCACTGGGTCTGAGATAGGTAAAAAAGAGATAAGAAAATTTTTAATTTTAAAATTATACTTGTAATAAAAGCTTCAGCTTCAGGACACAACCAGAAAAAACTCTAAGGTTCATAAGGTATAATAAGCCAATAAACCTCAGCCATTCCCTTTACCTAAAAAATATGACTTTTCATCTATAAACAGACCATCTCTTTGTACCTATAAAATGGGCCTTTCCTTTATGGGTCAGTTATCCTCTATCACCTGTAATGGTGATCACTTATGAATAGGCCGTCACACTTCCCTTGTAGATAAAGCCATCTGCTTTCATCTGTAAATTGAATCCGCTCTTTCCATAAATTCACAGGCTCCATAGATTTCCAACCCCAAGTCCCCATAAATATACCCTACTCCAGACTAATGAGACAATGGATCTCATTCTGAATGCTTGTACTCCACTCTGAGTATGTTTTTACCCCCCTAAATAAATCTCTCCTAAGCCTCTTACTGACTGAAAATAAAAAAGATTATCTAACTATGGTTAAAGAAACAGGAAAGCTTACTATAATAAGTAATATTTTATTTTATATGAGAGAAGAGGAAATTTTTATCACAAGCAGAGGAAAACAAAAATAATGAAAGCAAATGAAACATGAATATATTCAAATCACTCCACCAAAACTTGTATTTAATAAAATACCATATGAAAAGTTAGAAAAAGTGGTTACAGATAATCACAGTAAATTTGAGTAGGCTAGAAATTTGAAGTGGTCTTTAAAATATCTGAACCAGAAAGATTGAGAAAAAGTAGGGAAAAGCCATTCCAAATACATGTTGATATAGTCGAAGAAAAAAATAAGAATGAGAATCATAGCTCAGGAATAATCCACAAAGAAAGAACTAGGACTGTGGGTTCAGGAAATAATTGGATAGAAAGGCAAAAAGCACACAAACAAAGAAATAAAAATATGTAAGCCAATAATCGTGAAAGTTTAGAAAATATCTTTTGAGCTCAAAACACAGGAAATGCTGTATTGCATAAACCTTAGGTTTAGCTATACTCTTTGTGTTATGATTTAAATAAAATAAAGTAAACTCATTAAGAAAATAGCTCATAGAAAAGGTTTTCTTTTCATAACTTTTAGGTCATTAAATTGAAACCAAGTAAAAGAAAACAAAAATGAAGTAAGAAATTTATTTTTAGTACTCAAATTAAGAATATATCAAGGTCAAAATATTGATTTTTTTTTAAAAAGAGATTTTAAAAGAGTAAGAATCTATAAGCATGGAACCGTGCAAAGACTATTTTAGACAATGGATTAAAAAGATCTACTGTGTTCCATGATTATGTTAAAAGCAGAGACCATGTGGAGCCCTAGGAACAAGGCAAAGAGAAAAGAAAGCCAAAGGAGAGCATAAAGCAAACTTACTTTGGTGCTTGTCCATGCATAATATCTACTAATAAAAACAAGAAAGCATTTGCCTCTAAAGTGAATCAGATATTGTTAGGAGAGCTCACAGAATTTGATCATATTCTTAAATTCAGGAAAAATGATACCCAAATGATTTTAGTGATCCAAATTTTTAATGACTAGGAATCCTGGAAGTGCTTAACAATCAAAAAATGAAATAATCAGTGAGGAGACAAGAAACTTCTGCGTAGACTAAAATAAAAGTTGAATTTTATTCTTAAATAATAGGTCAAAAGTCTAAGAAAAACAAAAGGAAATCCTCTCTGAAAAACATACTTAAAAAAGTACTTTACATTATTTGTATGAATCAATTGGTCAACAAGTAAATATTAAGTTCATTCACACATTCATTCATCCAGTATTTATATGTCAATATGGGTGGCATAAATAAAATCCATCATATATTATACTTTCAAGTACAATTATATCATTCAATCTCTCAGAACTCCCCGATACATTATTACTTCACAGAACAAATGTTTTCTCCATTTGTTCTTTCATTTCACAGTGTATTTGGGGGACAAGTTTAAGAAGTAGAAAGTAGAAAGTTTACATTTGGATGGATTCATCATATATTGAATAACCTAATTCAGATAGTATAACATAATGGACTGCATTGTACCTGAGAGAATCTATTTGTGCCAAAAATTGAGAGTATATATTGATGGAAAGTGATTTAATTTCAGATGACATATAACTTTAACAAATGCAGACTAAATCAAGATTGAAAAAGATTTTAATAAAATGGTGACTAGTCCTGAATCTAAAAGATGAAATTTGATAGGAATGCAGAATACATTCTGCCCGTAGTTTCAAAATCTTGCTCTAACAAAGTGTATTTACAGGAACTGAGGTGCAGAGAAGCAAACATTGATTTGACTTTTGAATTAATATAAAACAATGTATGGTCCAAAACAACCAATGAGATCTCAAGTTGTATGGATTACTAGAAATAGAATATCCAGAGTAACTTCTCAGCAATCACTTTCATTTATTGGATGCTCTCTCTCATGCTACAAGCTAAGCAATTTAAGGCCAGAAATCTTGTTCCTTAATAGCAAACTCCTAATGATTAGGTGTTTCTTTTTAAAAATAATCACAATAAATGAAGAAAGCAAAAATTACCTAACTTACACAATCAATAAATAATAGTTGTGTTTTAAATTTTTTCATATTTTAGATGCATAATGCTTTTTAACGTAAAGTCACTTTGGGTTTTTTCCTGTACTCAATTATTAAGCATATGTGACTTTTTATTATACTTTTAAAATCTTTATCTCCTATAATAATATTGATGATGAAACTAATACAGACAATAATTGTGTACCGAATAATGATTACATAATATTCTATCATGTGAATGCTTCGTAATATTGACATTTAGGACCCTACACTTAAGAATTTCTAATTTTCTCAGTAAAATAATAGTGAGTCAGCTTTATATACGATTCAGAGCATTTATCTTGATTTTATTATCAGAAATTGTGAAAAGTACCAAATTGTTTTACTCTTTACACCTACCTCCCATATTTCATGTTAGCTTTAGAGAAAACAATTACACTGAATTGCTGTTCCAGTCGTCACTTCTCTTCCTCTGCTTTAGTGTCACCGAGTATACTCTGCCGAAGCACACCCTGAGAGGGATCTGTACTGGGATCCGTGTGGAGAATCAACCTCCAGAAAGGAAAAAGTCAGATTGCCAAGAGAAATCCGTGGGGGTACAGGAAGGATAGACAGAGTCTGGGAGCGTGATTTTCCTGCTAGAATGTCCCTCGTCCTGTGAAACGACCACTAGACTTCACTGCAGCGTTACTCCGCCACCCACCATAGGAAGGCGGACTCGCAGCTCTCTGCAGCACAAGCAGCATGGCACGGTCAGCAGAAGGCTGTCTGCCGGCCACACCCTTGCTGGCTGCAAGCCTGTTTTGAAGGTAGCATTGGCCAGAATATATCTATCATTGTCTTAATTACGTTCTCATTGCTGAGCCACAATACCAGTTTATTTTGGCTCAGTTTGTAGGGGTTTCAGTCCAGACTTGGCTGGCTCCAATGCAGGGCAGCGTGGCAGAGGGGCATCGCCGTGGCATGGTACCAAGAAGCAGAAGATCAAAGAAGGAGGGAGGGGTACAGACCTTTGCCAGTGCCCAAAGCCTCCCTCCAGTTTTTACCTCCCAACCTCACATTCAGCTGTAAACCCCCGAGTGTAGCATTCACATCCAAGGTGGGAATTCCCGTTCTCCGCACTCTAAACTGTGCCGAACCATTCAGTGGACTAATTCAGTCGTCACACACTCTAGATCCAAACAATTCTGAAAAAGGCCCACTTATGACTCCATGAGGGTTTGGGGTGACATCTAGAACGAACCATAATCAAAACTACCCTGCAATTAACACGTGCTAGGTGTGTGACCTAGAGCATGAGCGTGAGCCTTTACCCACCACACTCTACTGCAGGAAAAGGTCATCTACAGGTATTTTCTTCACTTCCCAAGTGAAGAACCTAAATTCTTGGCTAAAGTGCACTGGCTAGTACTGGGGAGTGTAAATACTTGACAATGGAACAAATAGTAAAGTTCATTAGCATTGTTACTCTGATAGTTATTAATAGGAAAATAATATTTGTGAATAAATGTTCATCTTAGTCAGGCATGGTGGAACAGAAGGATCTTAAATTTGAGAACAGCCCAGGGAACATAGCACATTAGTGAGACTTTGTCTCAAAGGAAGAAATTAAAAAGGTAAGAAATAAAAAGGTCGGGGATGTATTTCCATGCAAAAGCCTTGGGTTCAATATGCACCACTGGAAAAACAAATTAATTTCAGTTCTCTTTATGAGAAAAATTGTTGATAATCAAATATACCAAATATAATTAAAGAAATAAAATATATTTACTATAAAATTATTTAGAAAATACTGTATCTTTCAAATTGCTGTTCAAAATTCCTGCTGAAAGGATCTTGAGACTTCATAGATTTCCATATAATATATTATATATGTATATTACTATTATATATTATATATATTACTATTATATATTATATATATTTGACTTGAATCTTGATGATATCAAATTTGATCACCAGAAAATACTGTGAAAACTGGTGGAAACAAAATATTTATTTGGATGTTCCCTTTGAAAAAGGAGACCTTCCTCTAGCTTGGGGTGTGTAATTCATTATGAAAATCCCAGAAGTCAGAGAATGAGCTTAGCATTTGTGGCAGTGATTTTTCTGATAGGTTCCTGTGATGGAAACCACCCTGGGAGAGCTACAAATTTATAAATTGGTTTTTCACATTAAGAGTCTGAGTCTGCCTATTAGCCCACAGAGGCTCTCCTGAAGAGCCAGCAGTTGGTGTGTGGGAAAGGAACAGCCACCACTGGTTCCAGGAGATGTCTCAGTGATCCGTGATGCTATGATGTCTTGGATGGCAGGACAATAGTGCAGCTAAGGGCAGCATGACTTGTACAGGTAGCTCCTATAGAGGTAAAAATTAATCCATGGGAAGAAACAAATTTCCCATTAATCTATGAGCTGCTCCTGCTAGAATGTCTCATTCCCTTGTTGCTAGGACCCTGCTCACATCAGTGCTCTCCACTCCACTGTTCCCTGCATTGCCCCTTACTCCTTCTAGAAGCTGTATATTCAAAAAATAGTGCCAAAGCACCCAGAGACAGTGTTTTAGCCTAATAAGAGCTTTGACAATCCTGGGACCCCCATTTATGCATTAAGATCTTGTCTTTTTTAATCTTGCTGCCGTACCCTTAGTCAAGTGATTGGGAGTTTGTGCAGCTTCCAATAAAGATGTTCTGTCAACACACACTCTCTCAGAAAGCAGGGTCCTGCTTCCCTATCTCTGATCAATGAGATGATGAGTGATAATTTATTCATAGCTCATCCAACACTTGTTTTTGGTAGTCTTTTCTATTTGTGCAAAAATATGAATATATATCCATCTTAGAATAGAGTCTGCTTTTTAAAATTTGAATAATGATTATATTTGAACAGGTGATCAAAGAGTTGCAGCATATTATTTTAGAACAAATTAAAATTGGTGTGAATTCATTCTTTTAAATTAATTTATAGAAGCTTTAAAGTACATAAAATTGAGTATTAATTTGATCACTAGAGAAAAGGTGAAATGAGTAAAATTAAATACAAATGTGAAGAAAATGAGAATTTGTTTCATTCTTTAAATTTTTCAAGTAATATTTGTTATTCTTCTTATAATAAATGTACATTAGTACTAAGGTTTCTTCAGATGTTAATTTTCTGAAGGAGGAAACATGCTTAGAGCAGTTTCCATTAAGATTGTTTCATTAAATATGATAGCATATACGAAAAGTAACTTCTGTTCAAATGTCAGGGAATTCGTATGGCAAAATAATAATGTAGGTTTACACAGAATGAAAACATGCTGTCATAGCAGAATTGAATTCTAATGAATGAGGCAGAAAAGCTTCTTTCAGAAAGAAAGAAATGTGCTTTGCACTATGGCAAGCAGCAAAACAGGCAGTTAAGTTGTGACAGAAGGGTCTGAGAGAGGCCACCTGTCCTTGTATACCACCCAAGGCCTCTAGTGCCCTCATCAAGTTTGATACCCCATGGAGTTAGTGACCAGTCTCAGACTCTACAAAGTCTTAGTTTGAGTTGTAATTATATAAGTTAAATTACTCAAGAGTTGAGACTGGTCCCAAGGACTTAAGCGATATTTGTTATTCTCTCTCTTTTAACACATATTCCTCATGACTTTCACCCTCAGAAATCCTTCTGCTGTTCTCATTTACTTGATGAATGAAATCTCCCAGGGTAAAGAGCCTTCGGGTGCTGGACTTGTCAGGTAATCGTTCTTATAATTGTGCGGAAGAACTAGATCATCAAGAATTGCCCTAGTGAATATCCTGCATTGGACATATATTTCTATCTAACTGGACCACTGAAATTCTAGCAATATACCATGTATGTTAACTTATTTCCCTGGTTGCTGAGACACTAAAATGATAAACTCCAAATGACTGAGTGAGAGTAATAGTTCAAGGTTCAGTGGAAGCTTCTTTTCTATGGAAGTTATCCTTTGGTCTGGGCTGATGCTATGGGGGATATTAAGGTGTGTTGTGCTGGGAGACATAGTTCCATTAGCAAAAGCAAACCTCAGTATTAGAAACAAAGAAAATAATTTTGACTCTTCTGGAGTCGAAGAGATTCCATGTAATTGATGTTCTACCAAACTCCCGATGAACTTTTTCAAGGATAGTATCACATTTATGCCTGGATGTTGTTCTTGCTCATATATTTATTGTCTCACTGTGTTTAGATCATAAGTCCAGGCATGGTCTGGCTTAGTTTTTTGCTCCACATCTAAGGATAAAATAAAGGTAATTCCCAAACTGAAGGTTTGTTTGAAGAACCTGGAGAAGTGTCTGCTTCCAAGCTCCTGGAAATTGCTGGTGCAACCCGACTCCTCTGGCTGTAGGTTTGACGTTATTTCTCAAAGCCTATCAGTCTCGTTTCTGTTCTTAGTGCCTAAAGTTTGCCTGCATTCCTTGCTGCCTGGCACCCTCCATTTGCAAAGTCTAACACTGTAAATCTCCCTCTTGCTGAATTCCCATTGCATTCTCAATCTCTCCCTCCAGGAAGATCCTCACTACTTTTAAAGACTCAACTGATTAGGTCTGGCTCATGGAGAAAAATTTCATGTTAAGGTAAACTCATTTGAGGCCTTAATCTAGCAAAATATCTTTTCACACATAACATAATCAGAGGAGTGATGAATCATTGCGTTCCCAGGTTCTAGCCATATCCAAGGGAAGGCAGTTACACAAGATGGAAGGCAGCTGAGGTAATTTTAGTTTTCTCCCTAGCACCCTTCTGTACTACAGTTTCCCAGAGACATATCCCCTATCTGCAGAGGTCTACTAAGTTGTTCCTGGAAATTCCAAGCTGTTTCCTCAGTAGAAGGACATGAGAAGAACAACAATCGGGCCTTTCCTCTAACCCATTTCCTGTCTCAGAAAGAGGCAAGAATGATGAACTAAGTGTGTTCAAATTGAGGGAGAGTATGGGCACGTGTTAATGGTACTTTTGTCTTTTACTAAAATAGAATTTTTAAAACTTGAAATATTCACCATATTTTTCATAACACCTCATGTACAAAATTTGAAAAAAAGAGATTGTTTGTCCTGCCACCTGACCCCAAATACTTATCTGCTCTTTGGAATGTGTCATGTCTGTGTCAAGTCAATTGTGCCTGTTCATTTTATCTCAAAACTAAATCAGAACTTTTGTTTTTCCATACAAACTCAGACATTGTTTCATCTTTGGGGAATGTCTATTTGTCTACTGATACTGAAGCAGGAATGGGGAGCTCATTGTGGGTTATCATCTCTACAGTCTCTTTTCCTGAAAGTCTGGGGTCTTGTTGCTTTGGTGATTTTGCAGAGGCATCTTTCCCACCTTCATTCCGTGCCGGGATCCCTGATTTCACCCATCGCTCACTATCTGTATCTTTGGCTGATGCTGCAGTGAGAAAACTGAACTGTGCTAGCTTGTGTTGGATGTTTCTGAAGAAATAGCAACTTCATCAACTGAGCCCAAATACAGTATTCAGGGCTGTGGTGTCCAGGTGACTGAGGAATATTAGGAGTTCCTTCTTCTTCCAATATGGCGACTATCTAGGAAAGGATTGCCAGACACCAGGGTTAGTTCTCCTTCGATTTGAGTCATCTCCCAGAAGACCAATGGCTGAGTGGCAGAGTAGTGGAAACATTTGTTTGTTTTCTTAATTACTTTTGAGACAAGGTACTGTGTACCTTCATCATATAGGTTTAGAATGCAGAGGCTGTGTGATATGGGGTGAGGATGAATTTCCGAGATCTTGACAGGTATATATTTCTCCTTAAAAGAGGATGTTCTCGAGTAATGTATCCCTCATGTTATTGTCCCCTTCTCTTTTATCTTCCAGTTGTTTCCTCTACTACAATTGTCTTAGCTTTCTTATCTTTACTGGGATTACTCCAGTCCTGAAAATTTTCTCCTTGTCATTTCTTTCATATCCAGTCTGAGTATTGTGTTAGCCTCAGAGCTTCCGCTTTTGGCAAAATTCCCAGCACCTTGGCCCAAAGCCTGTGAACATTAATCTCTCAGATATCCTGCAGTCCATGAGGGGAGCTTTTCTAATACAGCAAGCTATGCTCGAATGGAATAAGAGGTAAGGAAGCCTTCTCCAGTTCAGTGGCTCTCTTGTTCCCTTCTGATGAATCAGTCTGGTGCTGTAGTTGCAAGTGCGGCTCCTGTGTAACCCTATCCTACTATCTGCTGGAATTCAAAATAGAAATCAACACTTCAGTATCTAGAAAATTCTCCAGACTTGTCAGATCTGATTTTTGAGGAGGATCAGGGTCTTTTCAGATATCGATATATATCTGAGATTTTTCCAAAAACTCCTGGGTTGTTTCTAAATAGGAATCTTCAGCTCCCCATTAAACTCTAGTGAGCTTTTTAAAAATCCTTTTTCACACTTATTCTTATCCTTAGAGCTTATAAAGAACTAAAGACCCATGA
Organism: Heterocephalus glaber; assembly: GCF_053883595.1. Taxonomy (NCBI): domain Eukaryota; kingdom Metazoa; phylum Chordata; class Mammalia; order Rodentia; family Bathyergidae; genus Heterocephalus; species Heterocephalus glaber. Next base: position 12,132,411 of record NW_028258346.1, on the reverse strand, counting down.
AGGTGTCAATGAACTGAATCACAGACAGGCTAATCTCTCTAGTAGCGAGGTATCTGGTTAGTGATTGCTAGCACTTTTGTCCCAGGCCCTATGTGCATGTTCAATCCACAATGTGAGATTCCTGAAGGTCTACTTATCACCTGTGCAGTACATCCACACAGGGCAGGTGTGCACTACAAACAGAACAGTACCTGGACAGCTGCCCTGCCCTATGTTCATGTGTATTAACCCCAGGGGGCTGCCTTGGGGAGAAATATGCCTAATTTTGTACTCGTCCTTATACCCAAGAGTTATATCTTTCATGTTCAATATGCTCCAGCTGACCAGGATCCCAAGTTCTCCAGGTGACTTCATTTCAAATGAAGATATGTATCCCAGTTTTAGTGTAGCACAAATGAATCCATCTGCTACATTCAAAGGGCCATGTCTGGGGCCCAGGAATATGTCTTTTCTGAGAATTTAACAGTTGTGGTTTTCATCATTCATTATTAGACCACCTTGCAAAGTACAGCTTGCACTGTCATTCTGTGTGGTAGCCACACTACCAACGTGAACTCCTGCAATAATAATTTATATTTCTATATATTGGCAATAAGCCACTGGTCATTGAAATTTTAAAAAGGAGAAAGCTACTTATTATGGCAGTAAAATTTTTGCAATACTTAAAAGTAATTTCAGTGTTATTCAGGTGACCTGTATCGTAAAATCTACAAAATTTACTCAAAAAATTAGAGTTTTTTTTTTAAATGGAGAGAGATACAATACCCATGGAATGGAAGATTCAGTATTTTATGGTAGCAGATCTCTGTTAATTATTCTGCTTATTTAATCTATTAATCTAACCAATATTGCAACATTTAGTTTTTTAAAGAAATGTGTTTGTTAAATCTTGAATTTCTATAAAAATGCAAAGGAACAGAAAAGGTCAAATTTTTAATGAAAAGAATAAAGTTGGAATATACACACTACCTGATTTCAAGGTTTTCTCTATACTGGACCATTAGGTAATAAAGAAAACATAGGCAGAAAGATCACTAGAACAAATTGGACAGTGTAAAAATGAATGTACTATGTACCCTCAATCAATTTTTAATGAAACAGCCAGGACAATTCAAATGGTCTTCTCAACAAATCATGCTGGAACAAATGAATATCACTATGTAAAATCAATCTTCCACCTTTCCTCACAGCATATACAAAATTAATGTGCAATGGACAATAGACTTAAATTTAAGGACTAAATCCATAAAGTTTTAGAAGTAAATAAAACAAAATGTGTTGAGAGAGGTCCTGTTGCTTCTACTATAACTCCAAGTTCATTAATCATTTCCTCTTCAGTACCTAATCTTTTATTCACGCCATCAAGTGTATTTTTTCAGACACTCTATTTGTATTTCCAGCAGTTTAATTTGGGCCTTTTGGTACAGTCAATACCTTCTCCTTATCATACTGTGACCATTAATTGCAGTACATCAGTTTACCTCTATTTAGAAACACCTAGCCAGGCCGGGGATTAGCTCAATGGTTCCGCTGCCTGCCTCACAAGTACAAGGTCCCAAGTTCGATCGCTGATACCAAAGAAAAAAAAACAAAAGAAATGCCTAGCCGACTAGTAAATCACAACTGTATTGTCTATGCGGTGTTTCCAGAGATAGTTAGTTTGCAGTCTAATAAATTAAAAAGGGCACAAGTATGAAATAGAATGATACTAATTACATTTTTCAAATGAATATGCATTACATGATATGTAAGCATTTCAGTGACTTTTTAAAAATGTAGGTAGAGATTTTTAGATACTTAGTAGGTAAGTCTGAAAATCTTTTAGTTATAGGCCACATGGTCTATTTTTCCTAGTGTCTATTATATTTGAAAATTGCTCAGTTATCTACAAAATAATTACAAACCTGCAGTTAACTGTGAACTTGGCTAATTTAGGTTAAAGGGCCAGGTTAATATGACTTGTACAGTACCAGATCACTGTCACGTGGTAATGTGACTAAGACAATGTTAGTCTTTTCAGAACATTGTAATAAAATACCCTGAACTTGGTGGCTTATGAAGGACAGAATTTGTTTCTTCCAGGTGTGGAGAAGTATAATAACCAGGGTCAGCAGACTCAGTGACAAGAACACCACTTCTGTGCCTCAAAGATGACATCTTCCCATTGTGTCTTCATGTGATGGAAGAGTCGGGTAAGCTCTCTTAAGACTATTTATAAGGACAGAAATCCCATTCATGAAGGCTTTACCTGCATCTCCTAATCACCTCCCCAAATCCTCACCTATTAATACTTTTGCATGCTGGATTAGGTTTAACATGTGATGTTCAGGGAAACACGTTGAGTCTGTATCAATTTAACAGCAGTAGTACCCATTCATGAGCCATTGAATTCAGCTCAACCTCCCAATGATGCCAATAGCTGGCTCCCTCACTGGTGCCAAAGTACATTTTATATTTTTTCCATAGAGTTAACCAAAATATATTTATTCTATTCTAGTGTGTTATTGAATAGATTGAGGAACAAAGTCTTAAAATCAATAGAGATTCTATTCAAATACCACTTATAGACATACATAAATCCTTGGTTTCCATTAAATGAAGACTTTTGAAGAAATTTTACATATTCTTTTAAAAATTGAAGTATGTAATATAAAATAACTTAAAATCATGAAAACTAAAGAATATAATATAATTCAAAATACAGTTTAGAATTGTTTTATAAAATATACAGAATACAGTAAAAGTATTTATGTTTTTGAAATTCACTGAATAACACTGGTGATTTATTTTCCTAATAATAACCAGGTTGTGTATTTTATGACATCCTTGAGAAATAATAGGGCTTCATATGAGTCACACTGAAGGTAAAGAAATCAAACTTTAAAAAATAATAAAAAATATTGAAATCATTTATTTTCATCCTAGCACTTGAGAAAATTAAATGCATTCTACTACATTTTCCAACTGAACACAACTGCAAAGCCTGGACATAGCCATACAACAGTTCTTTGAGAACTCTGAAAATTAAAACTTAACTAATTTAATAAATTAATTCAGCAGGGAAAAATGGATCAAAAAGAGTCATTTCATGAAACTAGAAATACAATTGCTAGTAAATATCCAAACTATGTGTAATTAAATTAGTATTTGGAAAATAAAGTATAAATAAAATATATTAATTTTCCCTAGTTTATTAGTAATTTTGATGGTTAATAATATCAAGCATTGCCAAGGGATGGAAAGCTAAGATCTGATGCTACTGTTGATGGGATGCATGTATTAGAGGGGGCAATTACTCTGAAATGTCTCAAATTCAATATGTGCTTATTGAGCAATTACACTCTTAGAAAACCCATCTAAGAAAAATATTCAAATATAGGAAATAATATTTATAATGCTAAATAATAAACAGGAGGCATATTGTATAGCTTCATGGAGCACTTGCTAAATGTCAAGAACAAACCAAGTAACTTAAATGTATTAATTCATGTTTTCTTTGAAAATGACCTTATAGATGTTAAGTACGAGCATTATCTACAATTTAAAGATGATAAAATTAAGAGAGGTAAAATTAGCTTAAGTCAAAGAGGCAATATATTTTGAAACCACAATTCCAAAGTAGACATTCAGACATGAATGGAGAATATAGAAAATATGGATGGAACATATGGAGAAGAGAGAGGAGAAGATACATAATGAACCAAAGGAAATAGTGGTCAGTTTCTAAGTATTGTTACTAAAAACCAATACAGACAGGGTCTAAGACAAAAAAGAAATTATTTTTGGAAAATATGTATATGCAATATTATTTCATGGATGTATTATATATATAGGAGAGATTATGTGTACATACATGTATATATACACAGGTATATATATGAATATGCTTACATATATGAATATATATCCAGAAAAATACTGAAAGATATATTTCAAACTATTAATTTTGATGACCTCTGAGGAAAGTCATGGGAATGGGAGGCTGGATTATACTCTGTTTTGACATTTTACTATATCAACTTCTGTACTTTTTGTTACAGTGAGAACTGATATAAGGGCAACTTATACAAAACAAGTCATTTCATAAAAGTTGAAAATTACATTTTAAGAAAACATTATTCTAATAATAAAGTCATAATTATATGACCTACATATGTAAACGCAAACTCATATATTTTATTATAAACTCTATTTGGCATTCAAAATGTTAATAAATATAGACTATACTTCACATGTTGATTGATACTCTAAACTCAGAAAAAAAATCACTAAAGTAAATAGAAAAATTTAAAAAAATAAGTAAATCTCACAAACAGAAAAGGAAAATAAAATCACAGAATAATGGAAATGTAATATACAATCTTTGGTTTCAAATAGCTGTTTTGGAAGGGATTGTTGCCTGATTCTTTAGCCTTTACTTCCTTAATGACACTTGAGACATTTAAGGTCTTGGTCAGTTTTCCTAGAAATATTTATTCAAGAAATTTATAGGAGGGAATGTAGTAGCAATCTGGCTGTGGATAGTAGCAGAGCAAGCCCATCATTGTTGAGATGGATCTCAGTGATCACATAACATATCTGCAGGGCGGCATGTGACTGGCCATGCACCTGAGTGAGCTGCACAGCTGCTGACCAAGTGCTCTGTACAGGCCTCGTATGAAGGCATAAACTAGGCACAGCTGATAGCTTCCCTTTTCAGAACTTCTCCATGAACTCTGAGCCCTAGCTCAGGCTGAAGATTTTGGACACTCAAAGTGAGGCATAGCAACTCCAGGTGGAAGTCACTAGATCTTCACTGTGCTATTGTTATTCATGCTTTGTTGTTTGGGGTGTCTTTGTCTTTTTACTTAAAGCTAAATAAACTTGATGTTGAGTAAGGTCATTAGCGGTGACAGGACATCACTGCTGATAAGACAACAGAGTAGGTATTTGCAACCATTGAAAAACATAAAATCAAATAGGAAGCCAAAACCCAATGGCTGAATTCTGAAGAATTCCCTTATCTGTGATAGTGTTAAACTTTACTTGAGCCCTGAATCAAAGAAAAATCGTACTGGAAAGATGAAACAGTCAAGAAAGATTTTATTCAAGAATATTGTCATAGATGCAAAGACTATTAAAATAGACAAGAACGATTAAACTCAACTCTTCTGAAGTAAAAGTCAGGTAATTTTAAATGCTGGGTGAGTCCAAGGAGAAGTATTAAAGGACATGAAGTGGAAGTTTGGTCAATGTGATTAGATCAACTCTTTGCTAATTGGCTCTTATTGAAGTTAGGCTCCTGGCCTACAGAGAGAGGGAGATAAAGGTGCTATCTTTCTTAATGATTACATTTCAAAAGAATGGCAGTGTTCAGGTCCTTCAGAAAGACATCCCTGGGTTCTAAAATTGGCAAGCAGCTGGGAGAGGATTTACATCTCAAAGAAACAGAGAAGACATTTATAATACCAAGTTTTCTCTAGTAAATTCTTATAGAAAAGGGAGCTAAAGGGCTTAAAGTTAGGGAAAAGCCTAAAGTTGAGTCGCACTGAGAATATTAAGACTGTCTTGGACATCTGTGATTGTGGGAAGTAGCACAAATTAAGAAATTTCTCCAACCTTCTGTGTGCCAGAACAGACTTACTGCGCAGAATCATCTTCTTCCACATAATTTACCTAAGATCAAGAATGGTGTCTTATTTACCTATGACAAGGAAGATGCAGACCCTCGAGCAGCAGCCATTCCTTACCTCCTATAAGATTAGCTGCACTTCTTTCCATACAATGCATGGTAATCAAACTGAGGTCAAGCTCCTCTCCAACCTCAGGTCCCTGAACCTTGCAGCCCCTCAGCCTGAACTGAATCACGATACCCTCTTTAAGGGTCTCTCCTGAGGAAAAGCTGGCTAAGGGATCGTTCTCTTATCTGCTATTCCTGAAAGCCACTTTATTCTTTATAGCCTTCTCTCTTCCTCCCTATAAAAAAGAAAGTATTTTACCTAACCTTTAAACACTTGTTGATATTTTGGTCTGGAATACTCTCTCTAATTCGAAAGTCGGCCTTCTGGTGGGATAGGGCCTTTCCCTTTCTTGCAATCATCCTCAATAAAATCTCCCCTGGATTGGTTTCTCATTTACTGTTTTCTATTGTTTATTCCAATTTTGATATATTTTCCCAGTCTTTCCAGAAATCTGTTTGCCCCTCCCTCTACTTGTGAAGATATATTCTTCACTCAAAAACTACAGAACACTTGGTTTTTATGATGAGATCATAAGACAAATGCTTTTTGCTACATTCAGTGTTTTCAACATGCCAAACATCATTTAAAAACAGACCTCAGGTGTACTTGAATAAAACCAATGCACAGCAAGTATGTCAAAAAGAGTTAAAAAGATAATTTAATTGTTTAAAATTCACCAAATAATTTTTGAGTAAATTTTAAATTGACCTTCTAACTTTCTTACCAATGACTACTCTTGGTCAAAAACTACTCCATAGGGGAAGCTGTTCATCTGTCATATTCACGAGATCATAGAGTACACAGAGCTGGTAATGACACAAGGCAGCAAGATTCAGTGCATTCATGGCATTTTATTCTTTGAGCTTCCTCCTAGCCTTTCATTACACTGTTTTTACTGATTAAAATAATCAGAGCTTCCTGTCTCATTCCTCTTGCTGTTGGTATTTTCTCTATTGTATGCAAACAACTCTAGCAATACATCAAATGATTTTATCATAAGTTTTACAGCTAGACAATGATTTCAGAGAAGGAAAATGGTAGTAAATGACACATGATGCTATCCTCCAAACACACAGGGAGATAAAGTATTCACCATGTCCTTTACTGTAAAGCCCTAAGTATCATTATGTTCAAGTTGGAGGATGTAATCAGGAGTCCAGCTGATGCAATGAACACAATTCTGCTTCTTAGGCAAAATGCAAAACAACGCCCTTTTGTCCGGATCCATGCAGGCCAGCAGTAAACACTGAATTATTTTCTCTAGCTTGTGGGTATCAAAAAGAAAATCAGATGTCCTTGGAAAGAGGGATACAGTGAGTAATTTTTCCAGTAGTTATTAAAACTCACGTAAGTACTTCTAGAATATTTTTCAACTACTTATCTTATAAAACAACTTTGACAAAGATTTAGAGAAACATATAATAAATCATACAAGGCCTTTATTTAAATCCTGAAGGTAAGGTAAAGGGGAGAGGGATGGAATCATCTCTAAGGAAGTAAGAAAGTAAAATGAGTTACTTTAAAAGAAATGAAAATAACATGGAGAAAGTATTTTTTAAATAGCTGAGGGCAAAAATTTAAAAGTAACACAGCTAGGAGTAAAGATTTTCTAAATTCAATCAGTTACACAAAAATTATAAGAGAAGGACTAAATACTATCTAAAATAATTTTAGGGCCTGGGATTTAGCTCAGTTGTGCCGGCTGCCTGCCTCGCAAGTTCAAGGTCCCAAGTTTGATTCCTGGTACCAAAAAAAATAAGTAAATAAAATAATTAAAATAATTTTAAATAATTAAAACAGTTACATACATAAAGATACTAGGATTCTACCAGTGTGAGCATTGAGAATTTATAAAATAACACACATGAGAACAACGGAGGATAATGTTGAATCAGATAAAATATCTATATCTATATCTCTCTCTCTATATATATATATTAGGAAAAAAACTAAAATATGAGTACATTGCATGCTAATTCTCATATGTTGAGTAGCTTTGGTTATATACTTTAGATTATTTATAAGTGAATGTTATTACTACTTATTTGCTCATAGAGAAATATTATTTCTACCTACTACACATAAATTTTCTTGTCCCTAACTGGGTTTTGCTTTTCTATTTTGCCTGAGGTTAGATTTAAAATCATGTTAAATTTATAGATTTATATTCTGCTAATATTTTTTATTTATTTTTGCATCTATAGATGACTTTTTCTCCTTTTGATATTAAGGAGATTTTGAAAGCCTAGGGACTAAAAGGAAAACAAATAAATAAACTATTCTTGTTTGATTTTTCCCCTTGGATATTTGTAAGCATAATAAATCAAATAAAATTTGAAAATTTGGAAATATTTTAAAATGTACTCAGTTGCTTGCTATTGCTAAACAAGAAAACATTTGACTTAGAGAATTTTCCTACTCTATATTTTAAAATATAAAACACCATGAGTAAAATGTCTCCTTGGATTATATTCATAATAAAATGACTATAGATTATGGATAAATAACTTTTGATATTTTAATATTATTGCATATTTTTAACTGAACAAGTTATCGAAATAAAGAAGTTTAAATATTAAGCCAATTACTTTTTTACTCGTTTTTCCTTGGGATCAGTGCATGATTGAAGGTCCCTAAACAATACTTTGTTTAGAATAGATACACAAAAAATTGTACACAATTGGAATAAACAATGTGAATTGTGATGAAGCTATAGATCTAAGAAACTATCTCCACACCGAGATAAGCAACATGTTCTCTAATCCCAAATGGTTCCTACCAGTACTTTTTAACTCAATTTCTTTCTCACTACTATCTACAAACAACAGGTAGAAGGGATAGGGATAGGCAGATCTCAGGAGGAAGGGCCTATCGGCAGCCACAGATCCGTATTCTCTAAGCACTGTTTCACTCCCACATGAAGCCTTGGGAGAGCCACAAATTGCTTTCTTGTGATCACCAAAGGCAGTGAGTGTTCTCAAGGACCCAGAAGCCTCACAGCTGCGTGTGTGCTTGGGGTGAATGCACACACAGAGCACATCGCGATGCCCAGGTATGGGACCCCGTGGGTTCCTGGCCTGTGCCCCTTTTGGGAAAGCCATAACACTGACACAGACAGCAGTTGGGTGAGAAAAGGACTGTTCTGCTGTTGGTTGGGGCACAACCAGTCGGTACAGAGGTGTCCATGGTACTGTTCAAGAAGAGGGGCAGAAAGGTTCTGGGAGACTGGTGCTGTCACTTCTTTGGACCCTCTTTGAGAAACCTGACCTTTCCTAGGTGTGATCAACCTGGGATGCAGAAGATGGTCCTTCAGCTTGGCTTCTGCATCTGGCATCGAAAAGGTACAAAATGAAGGATCCAGTCGCCAAAGTCAGGACTGTGAGGGGAAAGCAGTCCAGGCTGCAGTGAGCTCAACCCTTAATCAGAGCCCCAAGGTGTGAGGGCAAGAAGAACCCCAGCATCAGTAAATGTGCAGGTGTCTTTAAGAATGACTGCTTGATCTGACCATCTGCCTCGTTCACGAATAGCTGTGGTGTAGCATCTGATGCAGGTTCTCATATTTTAGGATATAGACATTGTAAATTAATGGTATTCAGTTAAACATGCCTTTAAATGTCTCCATTTCCCTATCACTATAAAAACTAAAATCAAAGTATTTCATTTACTATGGGGTTCATATAATCATAGAAATAATGAAAGAAAAAAATATCTTTTTTTACTGTGTGTGTCATATATGAAGAATTTGGGAGAGTGTCTACAAAAATATGTGACAGAATGCTATTTGTTTAAATTAATTTTTTTCTATGGTTTTTACAGTATATTCCTCAATGGCATTAATCTAGGCCACTCTGTTGCCTTTATATGGCATAGTTCATATAATCATTATAATGCAATGTTGTTCTTCAAACACCCAGTGTATTTTGCCTTTTTTTCCCAGATGTTCCTGTATATTTATTCTTGGATTAAAGAGTGTTTTCTCAATCCGTGTCTACTGCTCTTGATATTTATAGGTAGATTTCATTTCCCTTGATAGATTCTACTAACTCCAGCTCATAAAATTTGAGATATTTTAATCCCTTCCATTAGATTCACCCACTTAATCTCTCATATTGCTTTTTTGATGAGCTCTTGTCTTTCATTTATCATTGCATTTCTGGGATTGGAATGTCTATAGTGAATATATTCGCACGGGCAAGTTCAAATAAATAAGGTGAAGAGAAATCGTTACTTTCATGTTTGTCTAACTTGACAAAAAGTGCACAAATAAAAGAGTTCACCTATATTAATGGACCTTTATTTTTACCGTTACTATGCATTACATACCATTCCAGTTTTATAACACCAAATATTGTCATGGAAATATTCCATACCTGTGTCTAATTGTTTAACATTTTTTGTATTTTTTAATCCTTTGATGTATGCATCTGAGATTGTCACATATCTAAATTCTAAATAGTTATTGCTTCAAAATGTGTGAAGTATTTCACTTATTAGAATCAATATTATTGCCTTCTTGTTCACATATGCTTAGTCTTAAAGTCGCAGATTATAGACACACCAGCCACTTCAAAGTCATCAGATTTGAACAGTTGTGAGGAACGTACACAACTGATAGAAACAATTCTAGATAATTTTCTTTTAAAAATAAGAATCACTTTTTAAACAGAAACTTATTTTCTAAAAGTCATCTTGTAAAAATAATTTAAGTTTTGTATAATAATGGTATAGATGGTAAGTTTGCATTCTTGTTTGTTGTTTGTGGTTTGTTTTTGTGGATGTACATTCATCTAACTATTTTTAAAAGGTTAGTACATAAGTCGTGAAAAAAGAACTGGGCCTTAAGCTTAACATTGGAGCTTCTGAACTGCCTGTGTTCTGTTGATATCAAATAAAGAAAGTTAGGGCCCGGGGCATCTCGGACATCACTTCTAGTGTTAAGGACTGACTGTATTCCCCGTATGTTGATAGATTGATATTTAAGAGACACATACATTCTTGACAACATGTAAAATAAAATTAAGCCTTTATTTGAAAACACTTTTGTAAAGAAGTAATACTGTCTATGACTGCTAGTTAAGACAGAAAAAAATAGCAGGAAACAAAAATTTTATACAGACTAATATTAGGTCTAAAAATCAGGCAGTAAACAAATTCAGAGTCCCAGAATAAATCAGAAATACTCACACGAAGAATGCACTATCCACTCATGACTCTCGGGATTGAGAGGCTGGGTTCGGAAAGGAGATAATAGATGAAAAGAGAAGCAATCTCCAGGTCATTAGGAGAACGTTTAATGACAGAAGTTTATATGGGGACATTGTGGAGTGACACAGTTTTCAGTCATCATGGCAGGCTCCAACATCATATAATTATAGCCCAGAAAACTATAAAGTAGCACCATATTGGCATCAACTAAGACTAACACATAACCTAATACTAGAATCTAAAATAAAAGCTCATAGGCCTAAAGTGAAAAGAAGCACATCCTCTGCTTTTCCTCATGAAATCCTAAAAAATGCTCTGCCTCGTGAAAACAGTTAGTTGAGAGACACAACACATAGCTTTTCTTGGTTGTGGCTTTCTTCAGTCTGTCACAAAATACAGATTTCCAAAACCCCCAGGACATAGAAAAAGAAAAAGAAACCCAAACATATTATAAGAGAACTGAAGAAAAATCAGGGTTCAGGAGATGCCGGAGTGGTTATTTCAGACACCCACAATTCTCCAGTTCTCCCAGGTATAAACTCATTTTCCCTAGGAATCTTCAGACAAAGTTGCTAAGGGATCTGAGATTTCTTGACACTTTTACATAGTAGCAAGTTCAAGTGCCCTGTTATGATATCCTCACCTTATTAAAAGCCTGGCCAACCATATGCAATTATATTATAATCAGTGGATTAGCAATAAACGTCCCAGAAGGAACATATTGAGGTTTATTTACTAGAAATTGCTGAGACCTTGCTTCACAGTTCAAATATTCACAGGCTTTTGCATTCTTTGAAGTGAGATTACTGTTTAATTGGTGTTTATAATGCAATATCACTGCCTACCCTGTGGTTCCCAAGTATCATCCTAATCATGAACACCTAAAGAATGGGTACACAGGTATATGCAGAGGTTTTTATAATATAATTGCATTTTTTTTTGAAGAAAATATTTCAGTTTTTAACTTCACTTCAGAGGTGTTTTTTTCTATTTTCAAGAAAATTGTACACTGAACATTCAAATGACAATAATGATAATCTCAGATAATGATCTATATTTTTGTTTTCATTTTCCCTTAATAGCACATACTTTATAGCATCTATCTTTTACCATTCCTTTTCAGACACGTGATAATCTAACCTGGCTAAGATTTAAAGGATATTTATTCTGTGCTTTGTATGGCTCAGTTATAATATGACATTTCTTTTTAAAAATATGAATTCTTTGTTTTCCTTCTGCTCTAAGATTAGGTTTTTCCCATATGTAAAAGCAGGACAATATGGAGATTTCCAAGATTGGTTAAAGCACACATATTTTTGCAGAGTGTGTTATCATTTTTTAATACTAAATACATTTTTCTGATAAGAATCATTTGTGTTCACTCTTATTAATTCAGTCTATTCTCTTGTATGTTTCATCTTATTCATTTTCTCCTTCCAAGTCTCTAATTTTGAATATTTTGAAAAATGTTAATTTATTTCCTGTATCTATTTGTATCTTACTATTTGGATTTTCCTTTCTATTATATGTGCCTGTAATAGACACTTTCCATTTACTGGAAGAAAATACTCAATGCACACATCCTTAAAAATAAGGAAAGGTTTATTTGGCTCATGGTTTTTCAATGGGCTTAGTTCAAAGTCAGCTGCCTGAGAAGTAGAAATAGTATGGTCAAAGGGTCAGGTGGAGGACAGCTGCTTACCCCATGGCAGCCAAGAGCTCTTCGGTGTCCATAACACTTCCCAACATCAGCATCCTAAGCCCCAAGACTTCACATACAGACTTTTAGGGGACAATCATCCAAACCAGAGCATTGTCAATGTCCTTTCTGATTTCAGTCAACTCAAGTTTAATATTTTGTTCAATTTTTTTCATTTTTACTCTGCTTTCAATCCTTCTTTCATGTAAGCAATTTCTGGATCATATTTTATATGACATGCACATAGTATTTTTATTGAGTGGTATATAAAATACCTCCATTTTGAGCTTCTTTTTTTCTTTTTAAAAAATTTTCTCCATGGTAAAATCTCTGATGTTTAATGAAGCTGGAGTTGTACCTATAGAATTCCTCACATTCACAGAGCACACCAGCCTCTCTTCATTGTGGATTTTCTGGTGATGAACCAGGTGGGATTTTCGAATGAACGCCTTTCGGTATTCACTGCACTCATAAGGTCTTTCTCCAGTGTGGATCTTCTGGTGCTCAGCAAGTATGTATTTGTGGCTAAAGGCTTTCCCACACTCCCTGCACTCATAAGGCCTTTCTCCAGTATGATTCCTCCAATGTTTAATGAGGTTGGAGTTGTACCTGAAGAACTTCCCACACTGACTACACTCATAAGGCCTCTCGCCAGTGTGAAATCGCTGATGTCTAATGAGCTTGCAGTGGTACCTAAAGCATTTTCCACACTCACTGCATTTGTAAGGCCTCTCTCCAGTGTGATTTCTCCAATGTTTAACAAGGATGGAGTTGTACCTGAAGAATTCCCCACATATGCTACATTATTCGTAAGACCTTTCTCCACTGTGAAGTTTCTGATGTCTAATGAGAGTGGAGTTGTACCTAAAGAACTTCCCACATTCACTGCACTTGTGAGGCCTTTCTCCAGTGTGAACTCTCTGATGCCTAAAGAAGGTAGAGCTGTACCTAAAGAATTTCCCACAAATGTCACATTCATAAGGCCTTTCTTCAGTGTGAACCCTCTTATGTCTCATGATTCTACAGTTGTACATAAACTATTTTCCACATTCTCTACACTCATAAGTCCTTTCTCCACTGTGAATACTCTGATGTTTCATGAAGTTGGCATTATACCTAAAGAATTTCCCACATTTGCTACACTGATAAGGCCTTTCTCCTGTATGAGTTTTCTCATGCTCAACAAGTGAGTATTTGCATCTGAAGGCTTTCCCACATTTACTGCATGTGTAATTGTTGTGTCAGGCTGGAAGGGCTTCCATACCCTGGGCTTCCCTGTTTGGCTTCCACACACAGTGAGGAGCCTGGTGCTGGAGAAGGCCTGAAGTGGCTGGCACTTCCTTCCAACCTTCCTTGCATGTGAAAGTTCTTTCTGCTATATGAATTCTGTGGTTGTTCAAAAATGAAAGTCTCCAATTGTCCCTTCTGAAAAGATTCTGCTTATGAGGCTGGTAAAGCTCTGCCTCACAAAGATACATCTCTTGTTCATTTTGTGTTCTACTGTGCTCAGCTCGGTGCAGAATATCTTTCAAGAGTGCCTCCCTAGGCTGGGTCTTCTCAGTGGATGACCCTGGCTTTGGAGTGGTAACCTGTGATGCTCCTACAGAAATTCCTTGCTCAAAAAGGGACTCCTCATCCTTGGCTCCATGCCAGTAACCTGTGCAGGATCCATTTCTGCCATCATCAGTGGACCCTGCGCCAAGCTTATGGGTGTGGCCTCCACCTACCGAGCCCAGAGGAATAACCTGAGCGGGGATACAAGGGTAGGGTAAAGGCACTGCCATCACCAGACCAGCTCAGCTGAGCGTCATCCCCTCCTCTGGGCACTGGGAATCAAACCGCTTCTCCAGCTTTTCCCCTCTGCCACCTCAGTAATAACCAAACAGTCCATAAGCTTAATGCTTTAAGAAACCATGGGACAACCAAGATGGCTCCCACCAAAAGATCCATCTTGAGCTTCTTAGAGTGAAGTGTTTTAATTTGCTGAAAAGATTTCATATTCCCTTTTTGTTGCTGTTTACTTTCATTCTATATGAAGTGTATATCCCCTCAGGTTTTTCTCTGTTAGGTTTATATGCTTATACAAAAGCAAAATAAGTTGAATCAGGAAGAGTAAAATAAAATGATCAACAAACATATTCTAAATGCAACCCAAAATTAAATGATGGCTTAACTTGCAGTGTAGTATATAGCCACTGAAGCATTAAATGAGGTAGACTTGGAAATTTAAGGATTAGAGATTTCAAAGTTCATATAGCAGTTTCCAATATCTACCCAAAAAATAACACAGCAGTAAAATTTCTAAAGAAGAAATTACAAGAATGGCAAGCTAGACAGACAACAACCTCTCAAAATAATTCATTACTCTAACTCCAAGTCCTTTTAATTGGAAAAAAGAAGCACAGAGAAGAACTAATGATAATATAATTAAACAGATACATATTGTAAAATAGGTGTCTCCACATTTACTGATTGGTAATATAGAAAAAACTTTTAACTGCAAAGCAAAGATTAAAAAAAAAAACAATTGCATGAAGTAGAAGCAGTATAGAAATAATATTTGATTACAGATCACTCCATGTCTGGGTGTAGTGTGCCAATACATTAAATACATTAAATCTCAGTAATTTACATATATATGACAATATTGATGTATAATTTTCCTTTATTATAATATGTTTGTCAGCTTTTGCCGTCTAGATTACCTTAGTCTCATGACAGTTATTATGAAATGTCATCTTTCTCTCTTTTGCTTGGAAAAGTTTGTTCAAGATGTGTTACTTCTTCTCATGTTGGAAGCATTGACAGGGGAATCTAATTGAAATAGAAGTTTCTTTTATAGGAAATAAATTCAATTTCTTTAACAGATTTGTACTATTCAAATTTTATTTTATCTTGTTTCAGATAATATAATTCTTTTCTGAAGCAATTTGTATATTTCCTTTAAGTTATGAAATATCTTGGCATATACTTGTCCTTACTGTCATCTTAACTTTTGTTTTGTTAGTGGAACTGTTGTAATTTTCCCTTTATCATCCCTGGATTTGGTGTATTGCATTTTTCTCATTCTTTGTTCTTTTTTGTCCATTTAACTTCCTAAAATGTCAAGAGTTGGAATTATCACTTCCATCTTTGGCCATTTAATTTATTTCTTCCCTTGCATTATTTTTTGTATTCTATTTGTTTTATGGAAGTGGGAGGTGCTGTTTGTTTTTCATATTTTGTGATTGAAGTATTCAGCTCCACTAATGTCCAATTTTGTTAGTTTCTGATATGCACATTAAAGTTATAAATATTTCTTGGAGAACTTCTTTACTGACAATGTAAGAGCAGATGTTTTAATTGGGTAAAGGAACAAAATCAATGGAAATATATGACTAAATATGCAAGAAGAGATAAGAGAGAGATTCTCCAGGTCAGAGGATGGAGAGTCCACAGGTGGATCTGTAGGATGTGAGGTGGGACAGAGAGGCCTTCTCCGCCCTGGAGATCTGGAGAGTTCAGCAGCTGCTCGCCCAAGAAGATGTGAGCTGCAGAACAAGAAGGCCCATGGATTCACTACCAGCCCAAGGTCAAGGACCTGGAAGCTCATAGGAAGGTCATCGGTGTGCGTCTGTGTTGGAAGCTGAAGAAATGAGATCAGTGCCCAAAGATGTCCCCTCAAAGGAATACTGGAGCTTTTCCGAAGGGCACACTGGAATCTTCCTTCCCATTGTATTCCATCCAGACCAGAAGCCGACTGTTACCGTCACCCACAACCAAGCTGTCCTTGCGCCTCAGTGTTCTGGCCTCCATATTAGTCATCCAGACACATCCAGAACTCTGCTTTACTAATCTGGTAGGCATACCTAATCCACTCAGACCAACAGATGATTAATGGCACAGTAAGAATTTCCCTATCAGGATTAATAAACTGTTTAAAATGTTGTTGATCTGACATTTTAATCTTGCTTTATTTATTTTCTCATTTTAATGGGTTTGAAGTGTATTTTTGAAGTAACTGAGAAATTTGAATTTTTCTAGTTATCCTTTTGTCAATAGTTTCTAACTTAAATTCATGGTATAGTCCAGAAACAGGCTGAAAATAATTTCAGCATTGATTTATTGCTTATTATTTATATTCTCTTACTATTCTTTTAGTAATTCTACTAGACATTCCAGTTATGACTTTGATTTATGTTGAATGCCTGTTATTATCTTTCTGCACCCAATACTGTTAGAGAACACTGAAAATATATTTACTCCATTTCATATTATGTCACTGGTTTCATTGATCTTATTTCTACATATATTTAAAGTACACAAGGTTAGTACATTTGTTGTTTTATGTTGCCTGTATCCATCTGTAATTTGACCATTTCCCATTCCCAGTGACTATAACACTTCAGTTCTTTGTATTACTCTGTGATCAGTCTTCTTCAGATGAAAGAACTCAGCATACATGAATCCACTGGAAGAGGGGTTGAAAGAAGATTTTAGGAATAAAATAAACCTTTAATTTGAATTTTTTAAAGGCTACAGTTACAGCAGGAGCTGTCCATCTTCTCAGTACCAGTCATATAATTTTCAGATTGTGTTCATAAAGAAACAGCTGCCCAGGGCTTTGAGGAATCTATTATCCTCCACACAGGTGGGAAAAAACTGAAATTCAAAGAAAAAGTGGTCATATAAATTCCATCTATCATTTCATGTCATTGCTAAAGAGCAACTAACAATGAATTTTATTGTCTCACTAAATCACAGTGAAACACCAACAGAGGATGCAATTAATGCTTAAAACTACTTCAGCCCAGGTTATGTAGACACCATAACCTTAAGACTACATTAATTTTTCATAATGCTAATTTTATACTAATGGAAGATATTATATGATTTATAAATCTTTAAATTCAAAATATAAAAATCATAAAAGTAATATTAATTCCTAATAAATGTAAATAATTGGGCTGAGGATTTAGCTCAGTGGTTCTGCCACTTGCCCTGCAAGTGCAAGGACCTGAGTTTGATCCCCAGTACCAAACAAATAAAAAATAATAAATAATAAATAAATAAATATAAATAATTGCCTACTGCCAGATATCGTGTGTGCCTGTGCCCTCTAGAAAGGCTATTTGGAAGGTGTGAGCTTCAGGTGAGAGAAAGAAAATGAGATGGGCTAAGATGTGAAACATCAAGATCATTTATTTTCCTGCTGCCACCTGCTTTACAAAATGCAAAGGCAAATCTGGCTCAGCATTATGTCCCCATCCTTAAATAAACAGTAATCTTCATTAGGCAGAAAAAGTATTCTGCCTCAAGAACTATTTATGTTTGTACTTTTATGCTTTGTTATGTATTTATGCTTGTCCAGGAATAAACTCGGGCAGGTTTCTAGGCAAGTGACTTAGCATGGAGGACTTTCCCTGAACAACTGCAAAGAATTCATATGCTGGACCTCTTCCAACTGTCATTTCTCTTGGTTAACTTTCAATTCATGGTGAACACATTCCACTGAACTTGCAGTTCGAAGGTTCAGAATCTCTGCCATTGTCATGGTGCTTTATCTGATCACGAGATAGAAAAGAAGAAGGAAGTGGTCAAGAGAGATGAAGAAAAAAATAAAAAGCGATGAAGAAGTACAAGATTTGCTTCTCAACGTTCTGAGCCAAATTCATACTCATGAGCTGAGGTCTCACCATTAGCCTGTAAAGTTGGCAATGGATTTTATTTACCCAGTATTATAACATGTAGATTTTTCTCTTCAAGATCAGGCCATGTAGGATCCTGCAGGCACAATTCAGACACAGTGCATCTGCTTCCAGTCAAGAGTCATCATTTCTGGACCATATATACTCAGGTTCAATATTAAAATATGATATTTCAATTAAATGAGAGTGATACATTGTCAGTTAAGCCAGATTATAATGCTATGTAGGCATCCTGTCATTAAGCGCAAAAACTGAATGCTGGATTTTTTTATTCCACTTCGAAAGATTGCATAACTTTTTAATAAAATGTTGCCCATGTGGAACTTGAATATATAATTAATGGAAAATTCATTGAGTTTAATTTGGGATTAGATACATGAAAGTTATAGATAACTTCTCAAAGAACCTATTTAATTATCTAGAAAAGTACAAACATAAATAGTTCTTGAGGCACAATACTTTTTCTGCCTAATAAAGATTACTGTTTATTTAAGGATGGGGACATAATAAATACTTAATGCTGAGCCAGATTTGGCTTTGCATTTCACAATCATAAACAGCTTCTCCAATATTTTGTCCCAGAGATAAAGCACAAACTTTACTCCAAGGCTGAATAATGATCTAATACTATCAGAATGCAACTGTACTGTAGTGTATAAGAGTGAGCAGATAATTAGAAGTCATTTCTCAGTTTTCTGAATGCCTTTTCCTACTGTGCATCTTTAAATTGACTTAGACTACCTCTGAAAACCATACTATAAGTGGATCTCACAGCTTAGCATCATCATAAAACACAAGGTTATGATTCCACTTTTACTGTCAAACCAAATAATTTACTTCTAATACACTAATTAAATCCAAATCTTTTCTTAGTAACTATAATTTTGCTAATTGGATGAAGACAACAATCTGATCATGTCTTGGTCCTGCAAATATATCAGGGCTTGTAATACTCATAATGAAATAAAGTCTTATTTATCGAGCCTACTGTTTATTCTAGTGACCAGTCTTGACAATGAGATGTTGATAATCAAAACACTGATTGTAGAGACTAGTTATATAATTACAAATATCTTCCTTCAATCTTAGGTTATTTCCAGTAATTCCTTTGGTTGCATTTCTTTATCTTTTTGAGAATCACTCTGTGTGTATTTGTGAACTTGAATCATCTAAAGGTTATAGAGGATAAAATAAGTGGAAAGTGGTGATTTGATCTCACTAGCATTGTTCTCTTTAGCTTTAACATTGGTGACAATTAATTTCAATAACTTCCTAATACTTATCCATTTGAACAAGATGTCTTAATATTAAATCTATTTAACACAAAGCCATGTCACTAAAAAAATGAAGTTAGGCAATCTAATGAGTTAAAATCCTTCTCAAAAAGCTAAATTGGATTTTCCCCTGCTATTTCAGGAGAATGAAGTATAAAGAGAAGAGGTTATTCTTACCTACAGTGAATTTTCTTACTTTGTTATGTTGTAAATACCAGATAAGATTTAACTGCTAATCACGAAACTTTAATAAAACAGCATTCAAATAGACCAAATGCCAGCTGTACAAAATGTATCTTTATCTTCAAATGAAATAGATATATCTATTAAATATTTTATGGTATGCTAAACTGCATTACCTTCATTTTTGAAATTATTTTTGAAAGTCATTTCTTATCGCTATTGGCATTTTCTACCCTATACTGGCTATGAGAAATCTTCTGACCCTGCCAGTGTAAACTGAAGGGAAGCTGTCAAGTGTCTACTTCATGTAAACCAAGGAGCTTGGCAATTTTTGTGTGTGTGACAAATAGTGTCCGTCCGTAACACAGTAGCTATGAGTGACATATACAAAATCAAATTGTATGCAATTGGGTGAGTTTGAGTTTACTTGAACCTGGACTTCCAGGATTTTTTATTTACCTAATGGGAATAAATGATAGTAAAAACATCAAAAATATAGTTATTGCAGGAACTATAATTTTGAGTACATTGTTGGATACTTTGTATTTAATAAATTTATTTCATAGTGTTATTATTATACACTACTACATTTGTCACATTATGCAAAAGGATCATTCAGACAGAATAAAGCACAGAGGAAAAGACAAAACACAGAAACAACAGGCATAACTCTAGAGAAGACAATCACAAATCAATTACTTTATATAAAAAATGATATTATAGATAAAATAAAAATAACTTCAAGTTTTCAAAATGTGAGTTATATACATAATACTCCAAATACTGAGAAAACATAGAAAATATTTAAAAAGTAAAATATAATTTATATTTTAATAGTATTTACCATATTTAGCTGCAAAGTAATGACCCAAAATTTAAAATATGGTCCTAGAGACTGAGGAAAAAGAGAATAGCAGAATAGATTTTGAAGGAATTAAAACTTAAAACTGGATCTTAATTTTATCTACTCAATGTTTTTTTGCTCTTTTTGAATTGTATACCAGAAAGCAAAATTTTATGCTTTCACTGACAAGGATTTATTATACTAATGTCAATTTTGAATTAATGAAAGCAGTATTACTAAAGATAGCTTAGAATTATAATTAATGAGATTAATGTCAGAAAAGTATGTGGAGAACTGAGACCCAGGATTACGGTCCTAAAACATGCTGATCTTTGTAAATGTAAGTGTTTACATATCAATATGATATAAACCCTGATAATTTTGAGTTATCCCAAGAATTAAAGGACAAAATGAAGCTGTGGGTCTGGGTTGCATCAGAAACGATGTGGCAAAGTGAAGTTTAGTAGGCAGAACTGTATCCAAAAGAAACTGAGATTTTCCTTTAGTCCTCTAAATTTGTCAATGGCTCATTTGTGCATTAATCTAGTGACTCTGTATATAGAAAATTGAAAATATTATATAAAAAATTAAAATGTACATCTAGCAAGAACACAAAAATTAGGACATTCTATTTATTGCCTACTTTATTACTATAAAAGTAAAAAATAGGATTTTACAATTTGAGCAACATCCTTAGCTAAGAGTTTGAACTTCAGAACAATAGGTAACATATACCCAAGCAATTTACTCTTTTATCTATTTTAATTATACAGTGTTCTGCATGCTAAACCCAGTTCTGGGTTCTGTGGAAACTAGGATGAATAAGAAAAAGAAATAATTGCATTCATGAAACTTATTAGTAAAAAGAAATAGGAAACAAATAGAAAGGTGTTGAAATTGCTTCATAGTTGTGTATTACATAATAAAAATATGTTAATTGAGAGAAAGCATGGAGAGTCACATCCAATTGAATTTCTAAGAAAATTTCCCTGGCATGATAGTTAATATGATACGTGAATAATAAGAAGCAATCAATCATTCAATAACCCGGGGCATAAACAGACCAGAATGAGGGAGCAGCCCATGTAAGGGCCACAGGAAATGAAATTGAGTAGATGAAGAGCTAGAAACTAGGCCAATGTGATTAGACTCAGGTTAGCACACCACAGGGCTTCAGAAAATGAAGTCAGCCAACAGAGCCTTAATTAATGTTGGGCTTTGCAGGCATCTATATGAAATTTGAATTTTATTCTAACATTAATGGGAAACCATCAATGGTGTAAACAAAATATATCTAGAATCTAATTATGAAAAGATCATTCTGGATGAAATATAAGAAATGAATGTATATATGAGAAAAAGAGTAAATTTTGAAGAATGAAACTAGGATAAAATTTTACTTTATTAACCTGGATAAAAGTTAATGAATGGGGCTGAGGATTTAGCTCAGTGGTTCCACCACCTGCTTCACAAGCACAAGGTCCCGAGTTCGATCCCAGGTACAAAAAAAAAAAAAAAACCTAATGAATGAATTCAATAATGTGGTAATAGTGAAAGGAAAGGAGGACTGTGATATGTTTTGTAAATAAAGTTGTTCAAATATACAAAAAGGGTGAATACGGAAGAATGAGGAAAAGGAAGAAAAAGATAATTCTTGACCAATTCCATTTATACAGGTATAGAAAGCAATCATTATTTTTCATGCTTTATTTACTATAATTACCAGAAATAAGTGAATGCATGAAGTAGGAAAGTAGATATACATGCTTCCAGTTCAGGGAAAAGAAGGCACTAGGCTTATAACACTGAGAATCATTAACATATACAAGTTATTAAAATATACCATCTTAAGATAGTGTTGGAAAATAATTTAGAGAGAAAAGGTAAAGAACAATATTACCAATCTCTTGCGACCAAGTGAGGCCTTCTCTTACCTGGAATTGACATAAGTTTCTAGTAAAGAAAGTCTTGGTTTTGTGAGAGCACTACTGATTTTCTCCTTGACTTGGCCAGTCAAAAATGACTCTATATGAAATAAGAACTCATTTGGAGTAAGCTACCATATCTGCACATAAGAAATGGACTCTGTCCAGGGGTATCACTATATATGTAATTTAGATACAGATTTGCTCATGAGTAATGGAAAAACCTCAAGTTACATGGGCATAAGTGACCAAAAAAGAAAAGATTATTTCTCCGTGATATAAAACTCTGGAGAAGCACCGTCTAGGGCTTTCATGGTAGGCTTTGTAAAATTGTGTTTCCTCAGGATCTCAGTTTCCTGCTTAGCCTTACTACACAGGGTCTGAATCTCACTTTGATGACGTTCCAGAGAGCAGCTGTTTTTAGGCCCCAACATTAAAAAAACATGGAAAAGAAAGGGATCCAAAAGCCACTCAGTCCCTCCTTAAGAAAGGTGCAAGCGCTGCCACTTATTAAGAAAAGAGCTAAGTTTGGGTCTGATCTCAGACCTTTGTTTTCACGGTGAAGAGGCTGGGAAGTAGCCAGTCCTTCACAGGTGGCGTGCCTAGGAGCCCACTGTGACTTCAGAGAGCGACTTGGCTTTCCCCCCTCGTTTCGTCCCTCCTGGGTCCTCACCGGAGCTCAGGCCGGCATCACACCCTTAGACCTCCCAGACTGTTAAAGAAACTTGTTTTAAATAAATGCCTCAGTCTGATATTTTGTTTTAGTGGTGGAAAACTGATTAATACAAAGTAATATGAAATTTAAAAAGAAAAACAGTAAGTTTTAATAACAAAGGCAACAGGCAGTTAAAGGAGAAAATTGGTGAAAAGGTCACAAAAAAGTGAAGTATTTGAGTGAATTGAAAGTGCATATTTAAATGCAAATAATGCACCAGAGATAGTGTATGTCCTGCACCATCGGCTGTGTCTGGCATTTAATACCTTTTCAATAATTCCAGCTAACTCTGCTTTTCTGTCAAATCTGTGTCCTACAGATCTTTCCTCACGTACCACATTAAACATGAAGTCCTCTGGACAGTGTCTTCAAATAGGAAAATCTGGTCTGTATTTCAAAAAGTGTTCAGGATAAAGCACATTTATCTTTTATGGACACAAGGTTTAACTTTTTTCTCTAAATGTCTAGTTCATTTTTTAAAAAAAAATAGGCTTACTCTCTGAGAGTAGCTACATTTAAGCTCAAACTCATACTTTAAATGCTGCTCCTTGGACATCTCCATCCATAGACATTACCCTTGGCCAGAGTCTGAGGAGAAAATTTCTGCTTTCACTCAAAGAAGTCAAAATCAGAAAAAGGTTTGTGCTAAGGAAAACAAAAGAGTAAGGCATTCCAAATATTGTAACCTTTATTTTAGGATTAATAATACAAGTAAGAGAGTTGTCTAAACTTGGATAAAAGTCTGAATAGCTAATTTGCAAATTGGTAAACCGATTGACATATTCTTTTTTTTTTTTTTTTTTTTTTTTTGGTACTGGGGATCAAACTCAGGACCTTGCGCTTTCAAGGCAGGCACCAGAACCACTGAGCTAAATCCCCAGCCCATATATTCTTGAATAGTATGAATAAGACATAAAGTAACCACAAGAAAAGAAATGAAAATGTGAAAAAACAACTTATTATAAACTGTGCTGTATGATATTTTCATAATTCTCATTGTTTCTCTTGTGTAATTTGAACTTAATTAGCAGAAATTACTTCATATTTGTTCCTCTGTAATTTTAGTTTTAAATTTTTTATCATATTTTCATGTTCAGAGCCATGTTTATCTGAGGCACATTTATTTATTTATTAAAGTAGAAAAGAGTATCACTAGCATAAGAAGCAAAATGTGTTTATGTTTCCTAAAAGCAAGGAGAAATTAAAAAAATAATAGGGAGAAATGCTTCACAATTATTAACTGCATAATCATTAATTTTTCTATTAAAATATCCCTCATGCATCATTTCCTTTTTCATTAATATAGTAATCTCACACAAGAAATGGATTTGATAGATTAGTTCATTCAATATATGACCCTACTTGTTTGAACACCACTAGTGTTCTTAGTTCTGACAGAATACAGGGAATATTAATTTTCTTTGCAGACTAATACATATATGTTCACAGTCTCTTGAGTTTATTCTGATACATCATCAAAAGTTCTTATAAATATAGATCCTATCCATATAACTGAAAAAAAATTACTGGTCATCATGCTATGTTAAAACACGTGTCAGGTCTTCCCAATCTCGTTTTCTCCTGGAGAGAAAACTCTTCTTGTCAAATACTTTTTTCCTATGATTTTATTATGGGAGCTCCAAAGAAAGACTACATTGCTCCCTCCAGTGCAGCTCTGCATAGGTACAATACTACACTCTCAGCTGAATTAAAAAGTAGTATATGTTAAAGTTGGGCGTTCTCTTGAAAGATAGAGATGTTCCCATATTTTGCCTTCTTCCAGCTTCCTCCTTCCAAATAGGTTTCTTCCTCATGTGCTTGGAATTTGGCTGTAAATTCCAATTTGGCTGTAAAGCGTGGCAGATGCTTGTATTCCCGGCACTTGGGAGGCTGAGGCAGGAGCATTACCACAAGTTTGAAGCCAGCCTAGGCTACATAGTGAGTTCAAGGCCAGCCTGAACTACATAGCAAGACCTTGTTGCAAGAAAAAAAAAAAGAGTAAATGGCTGACTATGTGAGTAACAGCTATATTCTAAAAAGAATTCATTGGAAATCTAGAAGACAACTTCGAGAAACTGCATCATTAATTCATTTCCACCCATTTGAGAGAAACTTAAAACGTGTGTTTATCAAACTTGTCATTTTTTAAATCATTGAGATGCATTCTCCTTGGAGATGATTTTTTAATTGATATTTCATTATACTATTTTTCTACCCCATGGATCATTTTCCATTTATTATTTTATTTATTTTTGCTTTATTAATCTACATTTGTGATACATAATTTCATTCATTTTCATAGTATAGATTTTCTGTCAAAACATATTGCTACCTGAAAAAGTCACTAGATTTATGTAAAATATTAGCACCTTGTGATGATTTAATTTTATTTTATATTAATTAAAAATAATTGATATAATTTTAGACACCTTTAAAATTCTTGTTGTATCTATTGGTGTTCACTTTCCCCTTCCATCCTAACTTCCATAACTTGATTTTGTCAAGAGAATTATTATTTTTAATTAGTCATATACTGTAACATTTACTTTCTTTTATGTAATTGTAACTTAAAAGATTAATTTAACCTATTGAATATAGTTAATGTTCCTTGCAATTAGTTTTAGGCTGTATGTCTCCATATTCCTCTATTACTGATTTTAGAGATCTCCTTTTTCTCTACATATGAAAAATTCCAATGATTTTCTCTCTATAAGTATACTTAGGTATACTTGTGCACACTTGACAATCCCTGATATATGGGTGAATGAATATTTTGTTAGTCATAAAATTATTAAGGTACATTTACTTTCTTCAAAGAATTGTTTTATAAACATGAATACAGTGTAATTTTCTAAAAGTACATAAATTTCTTTTTTGACTAGATATAAATGAGCTTTACAGGATATTTCTTAGTGATGATAATTCACATTACATTCTTTCTGTAATGAGTTATGACCATTTGTTCTGTAGATTTAAGTCTATTTTAGGGGTACTAAATGTATTTACATTAAAATATAATTATGTTGTACATATAATTTTATGTTGGTTCCAATGTATGTATACATACATATGTACATGTTTCATTTCCATTTGCATCTTTCTTTTTCTCTAATACCAAAGAGTGCAGTTCGGTTCTTTGCCTTTGAAATAATTATCTTCAATATTCTTTTTGCATATTCTCTTTTGTTGTTTTGTTTTGTTTTCAATTTCAAAGTGAGGCCATGACCTTACAAATTGCACTGGCTAACAGAATAAGTGGAAGTAATATGTGCTACTTCTAAATATGAACAAAATATTTTCTAAAACACCACATGCAGTCCGTTGCTTTTGTTTCTCTGAACACCAGGGCATGATTCACTTCCCTGGGCTCCTGTGTGAAGATAAAATTGACAAGAACCCTCTTCTAACTCAAAGTAGATAGGTGCTATGACCAAGGAATAAACCATTGTTTATTTTTTTAATTACTAGTTAGTTATATTTGGACCTCATGTCTAATTGCAGCATAACCTACTTCTTCTCGAGTATATTCACAGGATAATTTATTTTTCTCATGTCAGCCATACGGTTTATTTCTTCAAATTTAATTATTTTTATTAATCTGTAATTTCCCCTCAGTCAATTATATTTTTCTTTGGTCAAGCTTAGAACGTCTAGAAATATGTTCTGTATGTTTAAACCTTTTACTTATACTTTCAATTTGTATTTTTCTACATTGTTGTATTTTTCCATGTTCCATTTCACTAATTTATTTCCACCTATTATTGTTAATAAAATATCTTCATTTTGACATTTCTAATTGCTTCTGCTCTTATTTTTTCTTTGCACTACTGGGAAATAAACTCAGAGATTTGTGGACACTAGATAAGTGCTCTGCCACCAAGTTTCATCCCAGCCAATTTATTGATTCATTGATTGATTGATTTTGAGGCAGGGTCTCACTAAGACTGGCCTGGAATTGGCCATCTTCCTACTTCAGCTTCCCAAATAGCTGAGATTCTAAATTCACCATCATGCTCAGCTGTTTCTGTTTCTTGGAAGCAAAACTGTTTTATAATCATGCTTAAGACAAAATTATATTGCTTTCAAAGATTGCTTCATTTTGTTCTGTTAAATGAGATTGATTTGGGGACTAAATATTTATGGTTGTTATTTTTTAATTTGTTGGCTTTTGATCATGGGTTTAATTTTTATTCTGATTGTTTTCACATATTTCACATATTCTCGTTTATTAGAGTGTGTTCAATTTACTGAAGTCTGTTGAGTAAATGGAATAGGTAGGATTCTGTAGACATTAATAGTGCATTTTCCTTATTCTGACCGGTCAACCAATTCATATGCTAGCTTTCCACATAGAAACTCTATTGAGTGCAGAATTTAACCACCTTTCTATTAAATCTGAGCTTATACATCCCTTAAAATATTGCTAATACTATTGGGATTTGCACTGTTTCCCTTGATTTTTCTTCACTGTTTTCTTAACTCATCTAAAACTGTTTCCATTACTGAGAGAAACTTCTGAAAAATTCTGCCCTCTGACAACACTCTTTCTTGTTTGTTTCTGCTCTTAACAAGTATAGTCTATCTATGTTTTTACTTAAATTTTTCATGGTATTTGGGGGTTTGTGTGGTTGGCAATTGATCTTTGGCTGGGATATCTTTCCTGTGTTCTAGATTTCTTGTTCTGAATCAAAGTGGAAAATTCTAACAATGTTATAGCTGGGATTTGTGTTTCAGTGTATTGCTACCAGCTTTATCTTCAGATTTCCTCAGTGTGTTTCTATGTAACCAACTGAATCATTTACAAAATGCTCAACAAGGTATTATTAAGTACCACTTTCTATGCCTCAGTTCATTCCAAGTTGACATGGAGTCATTGGTCAACATTCTTTTGATATTCTCATTCAGAAGTTACTGAGTGTAGTGACATAGACTATCAAGTAGTCCAGGATTCTGCATCTATTTCTCAGAAATACGAAGAAATGATCCATCATGGTCATGCTAATATTTATTTACTATAAATTTTTAGTATTTAATATCTAGTCTCCCTGATTATACTGCCATTATTCTGACTCTTCTCTACACGGAAGCTAAGCTAATCTCTTGCACAGGATTAAGATACCCCCCTGACCCGAACATATTGTAACTGTTAATCCTGCTATATCAACATGGTTGGATTAAGAAATATCTGGATCCAGATTAGTGAAGCATGGCCCTGGGTTGCCTTGGTGGGTCAAGGATACATGCTACCGAGTACTGTATATGGCCCCTCACCCTTTTCCCACTGCCTCTGTTCCCCTGCTCTGCCTGCTGGCCAAAGTGAGCTAAGCAGCTTCATGTCTGCCGAGACTTTCTGCCTAACATTCCGGCCTGAAAGCTGCCAAATATGTACTGAATATCCCAAAACTATGCGATAAATTAAAGCTGTCTTCCACTGGGTTGTGGGTGTCAGGTATTGTGTTTCAGCAAAGGAAAAGCAGACTATCAGTATATTTCTTATGAGACCCTGCAGGATTGGCCTTCAGCTACCGCCACCTATGGGTATAAAACATTTTCATTCTTTCCTTTTATAACCTCCCTAATACTAGAATGGACCTGCTGGGTTCCTCCATCGGGTTGATTCTCTGTATCTAACTTTGTGTGCTTCCTCCATTTCGAAGTACTTGTGCTGTTTAGCAGACTTCCCCTGAGGTCCTCTCCTGCACCTCTACCTCTAGTCATTCATGATGGACTGTCCCTTCTTGCATCACATTATATCTCCTTACATACTGCTTTTTGTGTTTCATGATATTTTGCCACTACCTGACATTACTTGTCATATATCTTAGATAGTATTAAAATATACAAAGATAGATATAGATCTACCTGACAGTGATGTTTTTATCTTGTTTTCACATCTCACCGGGAAGAGAAGGTATTTTTCATGACTACTTCTTGTACATAGAAGAGTTCAAAACATTCAATTATTATTTGCTGACTAAAAGTCTGCATGATGGAATGAAGGAGTGAATTGCCTCATCTAATTGTATACCAAAAGATAAGCGGTATTATCTTTTATTCCTATTTCCTCTTATAGGCTATTCAATACATTTCTAAATATTTAAAGATCATCTGTTTTAAAGATTTTTTAAATAAAAATATTCTTGACATGGGAATAATGGTTACCAGAGGCCAAGTGTGTCTAGGAGGGATGGAGAATAATATGTCAAGGGCTAAAATGTTGCAGTTATATAAGATGAACAAGTTTAGAAATGTAAGATATAACACCACAAGTCGATGATATTATGTTGTACAGTGGAAATTTGCTAGGGCACAGCAGCTCTTTGGTGCACTTTTTACCAACACATAAAAGATAAATGTGTGAGATAACGAATGTATTAATTGTCTTCTCTGCAATAATCATTTCACTATGTATGACTATCTCAAAATATCATATTTTAACCTCATATATAAGAAATATACAGTGAAAATTTAAGGGGCCTTCCAACTTTGTAAAACTTATGCAGACATATTTTACAACTTATTATAAAGTTTAACAAACTTAAGGCAGTGTGTTTATCCAAAGATAAACAGATATATTAATGGAACCAGATTAATTAGGGATTTGAGAAAATCTCCTCAAGCTGACTGCAAAACACTGAGGGATGAATGCTTTTTATTTTTAAGCAAATAAATGTAGTTAAACTGGATATGTTTACAGAATAAAACTGCTTCACCATATTATGCAACACTTTTTCTTATATTTATATCTGCATGGGTATTTATCTCCAAATATGCACTTAGGGCTAGATATTATAGAATGTAGGATAATTCCCTTTTGATATTATATTCACTGTTACAAAGGCCATGATTTTAAAATGGGTATGTTAAATTTTGCTCCATTAAGAAGTAAAAGCATTTAAACAGTAAAAAGGAATGATATAAAATGAGAAAAGAAATTTGAATGGGAAGTGTAAAATAGAGTTTGAAGCAAATTGTTAAAACCATGTGAAAATTTATTTAACTATGGTAGCATAAAATAAATCAAACTAAAGCCAGAATAAAACTCTCTTCCTCACAAAAGAGCTAAACCTAAAATTCTTTTTTGAAAAGGAAATATCCAAAGAAAGCAAGAATGTTGAACTACTGCACTGAAACATTGAATCACTGCTAATGGGCTGTACATTTTCTACAACCACTTAGGAAATTTGGTACTAATGTTCTACACAGGCATACCCAATATTCAGTTTTACTACTGTATATGTAGGTAGGAAAAGACATGTACAAAATGATCAACATAGCACTATTCATACTAGCCTTCCTAATACGAGCTGGTCTGTTTTGATTAAAGAGGTACTTTTGGCATTTGGATGGATTCTACTTGTGCTAAAATTAGCCTCCCCCTCTTACACCAAAACTGTTATCAGTATTCTCCAATCACTTTAATAATGAGTGTTCCAGTATGTTTTTAAGGAACATGTATTAGAGAATTGAAAATATCTCATAATCTGTATTCAATAGAGGCCAAGTTCTGGATAATTTTCCAGAAAAATAGACAGAGATATGGAGCATGGCATGAGTATATTCAGAGATTAGGACTGATTCCACTGAGTTAGAGTGGGCTTTTCTCTCAGGAATTTTGAAGACTTTCAGGAAGAAAAACAAATACATTCCAACTACTTAAGAAGGTAAAGACTTTAAAACTTTTCTCTCTTGCATTGGAATTAGTTATCAAACTGTTAAAAAATTTTTTTTTAACTTAGATCTTCCATACCATATCTAATGACCTTTGTGAGACTAAAGTAACCCATCTTAGGTCTTTTTACCAGCTCTAGTATGGACAGGCGTCAGCCCAGTAAACTGGCTCTGCTTGATGTGGTCAAATTTAAATGACTGCTGCTGAGGAAAGAAGAAAAACCCAAGGTGTTAGCAGAGAATATTGGACAGGACAAATCAGCAGGACAAACCTTCTCTGCACCACCACAAGTCCCAAAATGGGGAATTCTCACCCAAGTAGGTAATCTACAAGAAAATATTTGTGGGGTTCATTTACAAGATGGGGAGTAACAACCCTCTTCAATACTCATTTCTGAACGACATAAAGAAAAGCACAAGCGAGGCTGGCACATCGATTTTGGTGTTAGTGAAGGCTAATGTGGAGGGGGTAGCTCAGTCTAGGACAAAGATAAGACTTCCAAGTAAATCCCCAAAGAGGGAATCACCCAATCAATAATAGTCATGGTGTATCTGAGAAGTCTTCCTTCGATGGAAATCAAAGAGGGATTACGCTTTCTGTGTGCTAGGAAGTCTGCAGAAGAGAAGCAAGGAACTGAGCTGAACACGTCTTGTTATTATTCTCAAGTTTATCCAAAAGGAAATTTGCTACATATTCTGTGGAATAAGTTTAAGGATAGAGAGTTGTCTAGGTTCCCATTAAAGGAAGAAAATATCAAGGATGAGCAGCTGCCTTGTGCTTTCCTGTTCTCTCCCCACCCTTCACTCATTAGGATAACAGGGAGGTCCATAGCACAGTGCTATGTGGCGCTCCCCCAGCCCTGGTGATTGGCAGTTTGTCTAAATTGTACTACATCTGTCTTTCATGGATCTGGTACCCAAACTGCAGCAAATATTCCACTGAGTATACTCCTGAGACTGTCAGTATTTAGTTTAGGTTGTTTTCACCCCCACGTTTCTAAGTTGAATGAAAAATATTACACTCATTAAACTAAGTTCAATTAAGTTTTGATTTAAATCCTAAAGCTATTTTCCCATTTCTCTTAATCTGTCAATATTTTGTTGAAGGTGTTCTTGATGCCTGGTAGAAGCTAGGAATTCCTTCTCAGGAGTTGTCTAATTCCTGCATCATCAAGAGTTGCATAAGTTTATATCCAAGAGTTTCAGAGAATATATTCTTTCAGCAAGGAAAATAAAAACTTATTTAATGCTCGTTAAAACATATCCAAATCCCTGCTTTCATAAATCTTTTAGAAAGTATGGCATAAAATGAACAACTAATGCATTAAATAACATAAATGATATAAAATTTTAGAAAGTGATGTTATACACACACACATAGGATAAAGGGCTTAGTGAGTTTAGAGCAGGTGGTCATAGTTGAATTTTAAACAAGCAACCAGGTTATGCTTCATTGAAAAGTTAGAATTTAGGCACCACCACAGTCAGGTGTTTTGAAAAAGTGAGTTGTATGGACATCTTGGAGAAGCATGGGGTGGGGGGTTAAAGCATCAGTTCCATGTCCCTGTATGTCATGCATCTCAGAGAGTATCTCAGTATCTGGGTAGAGCTAACAGAATTCAAGCTGCTGTCCCTAGGGCTTCTCACTGGAACGTGTTAGAAGTTATCATCATTCAGCGTCAAGTACACCTAACATAATTTATGTTTGCTTTGCTGAATTCAACCTAGGAGGTGTTTTCTATTTGCCTATCATCTACACTAGGTAGACCATCTCTCAGGGACATCTGTTTTGACTTTGGACTGGCGTGGACCACCCATGAACAAGTAATGTCAGAATTCCAGCGACTTTATCTTGATCTTTAGATCTCTCTCTCTCTCTCTCTCTCTCTCTCTCTCTCAAATATCTAATTTTTAACCTTTTGTTTTGTTTGCAAAAATCTTTATTAGGTAATAGCCCAATCTTTTCATTGAACATCTTCAAACAATAGCTTTCAGAGGTGTCTCTCAGTGGTTCCCAGTTGATGAGTAATTTCAGTCTACTCTGGGATCTTTTTCCCATTAAATATCTTTGGGCCTCAGTCACGATTTCTCAATTACATTTAACATACTGCTAATGGCCTTTTGAAGAGCAGTTAGATGCAGTGCTTATCAGCTCAGCCTGACCTTTAAGATCTCATTTTCCTCTTAGTTGTTTCTAATCTGTCCTCAAAGATCTCAACCTTTTCCTTAACACTATCTCTCTTCCACCAATTCAATCAGCCTCACTTGTTTTCTTTTGTTTTTATTCCTGTACCACTTCTATTTTGATCATCAGACAGAAGCACTCTTCTCAAATCAATCTAGCTTCTTTTCAATTTCTAAGCAAAATCTGACAAGATTCAAAAATACTTCAGGCTCACAACCTTAATGCTGTTTTATTAGTTTGCAAAAATTTCTTCAAGTTGTTCCTCTTTTTCAAATCATATAAATGAAGTAATATTTAGTAATCACTAATACCATTGTTAATGGTGAACCCCATATGTTGAATAGTAGAAAATTAATGTCTGGCCAGAACATATGTAATTTAAAAATCCAAAGTCTATTTGGACCAAAATAGTGGGTAATGATACCTACAAGCCTATAAATATGCCACACAAATACACAGTTGTCTATCCCTTCCATAGTTTCTTCTTTGAGCTTAGATGTAGAATTGAATTGGAGCTAAACTATAAAAAACTGGTGAGTAAGCCTGCCATTTAGCCATGCAACCAGCTCCCTCCACCCGTTCTGTCTCACTTAGTGGTTAGAAGAGCCCTGAGATGTATTTGAGAAGTTGCCATCCCACTAAAACCAGGAACATAGTCACAGGTGCATAAACTATTTTTGCTCCCCTAGCACTGGAGGCTGATTTAATAGAGTTCCCTTTGCTTGGTCTATTGAATCCAGATCTTAAAAAAAATGAAAATCATACTAATAGATACAGCAGAATTTGAAGGGAAAGAGTAAGCATCAAAACCAGACTCCGATGTGGCAGAAATGTTGGGATTATCAGACCAGGAATTTAAAACAACTCTGAATAAAATCTAAGGACTCTGATGAAAAAAGTACACAAAATGCAAAAACAGGTGTGATGTGAACAAAGAGATGGAAATTCTATGCAACCATAAAAAATAAATGCTAGAAATTAAAAGTACTGTAATAGAAAAGAAGACAGTCTTTGATGAGCTTAAAGGTTGACTGATATGGCTAAGGAAAGAATTGCCAATTTGGGATTATTTCCATAGAGACATCCAGAACTGAAGAGCAGAGAAAAAAATGTCTGAAAAAGAAAAGGACAAGAACTCAGGGCTGTACAACAACTATAAAGTTCTACTATTTAGTATATAGTATACTATTAAGTATAAAGTATATATATTTTACAGACAATGAGGAAAGAGAGGAACTAATAGAATAAATCTCTAAAGAAGTAATGATTACAAATTTCCCCGCAAATAATACACCAAACCTCAGATCCAGGTTCCCCAAGAACACCAAACAGGATAAACTTTAAGAAACTACACTTAAACTCAACCTTTAACTTTCACCAAGGATCTAAGTACAAACACCCCAGAGCTTAAAGGAATTACCTGAATGTCAGTCATCCTCAGCTGAGAGCTATTTGGGCCCTTTGGGACACTTGTCAATGCTTGGGGACATTCTTGGCTGTCAAATTGAAGGGAAGTCACTACTGACTTCTAGTGGGAGGAGGTCAAGAATGCTGCTAAACATCCTATGAGGCTGAGAAACATCCCGCAGCTCCAAATATCACAGTGCTGAGGTTGAGCAACACTTCTTTAGGAAAAGCCCTTACTTTAGTGAACCCTGAATAACAAAGTTGAATGTTTTCTGAAGAGTAAAAGCCCTTGACCTGGTATCTAGGTAAACCACTATGTTAAAACTCCCCAGCAAACGTTTTGAAGAGGTAGAGTGTTACTCCCACTGTGGCATCAGCATCAGCTGACTGCATCCGTCAAAGAAAAGAACTCTGAAAAATAGGTAAGAGATAAGAAGTGAGAAGAAATTAAATATTATTTTTCTTATTCCTTTGAAATTTTGGAATTCATATCTTTTGTAATGTAAATTATACAATTGCAAATATGTATATTTAGCCAATGATATGTAGGCATAATTTATAAAAGCAATATAATATGTTAAGCAAAATATTTCTGAAACCAGAATCAGTGGGTTTGAATCCCATGTCTGATAATTGCTGAAGAGATGATTTTCAACATCTTATTTTACCACAACCGTTTTTGAGTCATTCTTTGTATATAAGCTAAGCATACTTGGGCTTGTTGTAATACATATACAGGTTAACCATATAAATTTCATTTGTGAATGCCTAGCATTTAGGAAGTGTTGCTTTTTTCATTCATAACACAGACGTATGCATCTACTGAGAGCATAGGACAAAACGTCTTCAGAGTGATGCGAAGGTTCTTTGTTTGAAATGAAGCTCTGCTAAAGCAACTGCAGAGAACATCAGTTCTCCAAGGACTACATGTGTCTGACAATGTTAAAGGAGGGAATATCCAGACCCTACAGGGACCTCATTGTTTTAAGTTCACTTCTGTGGGAAAGCCAGTGTCAGAAGAATATAAACTCAAGGCTGATAAAAATTCGGTATGTGTCATTTTCTTGTAGCTAAATCAGCTTTCGTATTTTACATACACTGGTATTATTGATACATATTTAGCATTTCCATCACTTCCTATATATCAGTCATCTTTCACCCTATATGTTATAGTAGAAATATTTAGATCAAATACTAGAGGAATATTATAACAAAGAGCATGATTTGGATCTTAAACAGATTTGGACTTCATGAAAATTGTATCCTTTAGTCAATTACATCTCTGAGTGATTTACTGAAATTCCTTGAGTTTCATCCTCCAATGAAGTGGGATAGCCTATTTCGTATCCTTCCTCATTAAGTTAGATAAAGTTAAATTCATCCTTGGCACATGGCTCGTATGTGTTCTCAGCAGTGCGTTGTGATGACTGTGTTGACACTCGGGCTCAGTGTCTCTCTCACCTGCTCTCCAGGTGAGCCACTCTGAGTCATTCTCCATGATGTTCTCCACACAGGGAGATGAACACCTGTGTGGATTAACCAGTGCCCCAGTAGAGGCACCAGCAATAGGTGAGCAGTAGGAGAAACTGAACGCCATCGACCTATTTATTTCCCCAGCTCTCCCTGGTATGCTGGAGGCTATCACAGCCTTCCTGTTCATAGGCAAAGGCTGCTACCTTATTCACAGAGTTTTTCTACATCTAAGGGCACTTTTTCTCTTTTTTAAAAAAGATTTCTTGTTAAAATGTCTGCAAAATATCTGATTTAAGTTGATTCTATTTTCCGCCAAGACTTCGGCTGGTACAATTGTAAATGATGACAGTGATGATCATGATTGGTATTGTTGATGCCTCAGTGATTTCTGTAGAGGCAAAATAACCATCTTATACAACCATTTTACTGGAAATTTACAGAACTCTTGAAATACAGTGCTGATATAAAATAAAAACAGTATATCCTTGTTTTGTAATTGATTGTTATTAAGTCAACAAGGTGGTTTCATAAAGAACTTTACACATTACTAAATGATAAAAAGCATATCAAGCCAGAACCATTAATGGTGAGCAAACATCAGTCTATCATCATTTTAATACTGAGGTTTGTAATGTTCCCTTAGAGCACTAATTTATAAGCTAATGTCTTCTAATTCAACCTCCCCTAGAATTTTGAAATCTTGAAAAAATATTCCTTTAAGCACAACAAATCCTGAACACAAAATTTAAATAGTTGATAAGCTTCTCATATTGTGATTGTTAGCTTAAGGTTCTCAAGAGATTTAGCTCTGAAATTAGATACAATCACTTTTCTGCCGAAGAATATTACAATAAGTTAATGAAACTATCAAAGACTAGACTGAACAATATATGCATCAAAGACACTAGTTCTCAAAGTTTGGTCTTCAAACTTGATGATATTTTAATCCAATAACAAAAGTTTCTCAAATTCTAGCACTCTTTTGCAGTTTGGGGAGCAATTTCTTCTCAATAGGAAAAGGTACTTTAGTACCTAAAACATTAGATCTGTAAATTTTACGTGGACATATAATTTATAACCCTAACTGGGGCACTTTTGAAAGAATCAGGAAAGGTTAGTAATAATCACTTGGGGAAACAGGTGTAAACCAGGACTGTAGAGAGAAAACTGCTGTTTGGTCACTCTATTAAATTCGACCTGAACTGAATAAAATCATTTTTTGTTTGCCTTTCAGGTTTTTACTTCTTGTCCTGAAGCAGTGGTAGTGCTCAGAATGTTTCCCTTAGGGGACCCTCCACAATTTTTCAACAGGCTTTTTTTTCTCTTGTTTTAGGAATTTATGTGAGAATCAGCCCCTGGGTCTGTACTTCAATTGGCACTCCTATTACTTTTTCCAGTAGGAATGAACAAAGAAAGAGCAAAACCTGTTGTGCAACTGTATCTATCAGTATTTTTCTTTTGATTATAAATTTGATTTTTTTCTCCAAATGTCCACATTCCAAGTAAAAGCATTCTCTAGATAGATTTTAATATCAGCAAAACTTTCATTAAGATACTACTTATTTATTTCAAGTCTGTTAGAAAATGTCAAACTAATAATATAAGAAGTATTCCTTTAAACAAATAAATGTCACAGATTATAACATTTTTAATTTGTCTGTAAAGGAAAATAGATGACACAAAAATCATATGCAGAACCTTCTTTCTGCAGCAGTATGGACTGATGAAGCCAACAACCTTCAGGATGACAGTCCATATTGCAAATAAATATGGCATCATAGCATTGAAAACTCTAGCGAGGCTGCTGACATGAAATGAATTACATATAATAACCTTGTAAATGCTCATATTTCCATCAAGATATGCATATTTTTCATGTCATTTCATGGTCCTATTTTGAAGTAATAAATCATTATCTACTACTGCTTTGCCATGATTAAAGTTTAAATGGATGAAGTAACTTCCACTGAGCTTTGTGAAACCTTAAACACTGAATACTGAATAACAGCTCTGAGCAGTTTGCGCAATAAATACATTCAAAAGCAAAGCTGTTTCACTGCAGCTTAAAGTAGTATTTTGGTATATAATGAACAGTACAATCTATACACCTAATGAACATCTATGCAGATAGCTTTATTAAGCATAATCTGTTAAGCCTTCATGAATTCAAATGTATCTTTTTCAACTTAATTCAAAAAACTTTAGCATTCTGCAAGTTAAATGGCCTTCTCTTTAAATCAACCTACAGCTCTCTAAGTGCCACCACAATTCATAATGTGAACTCCTGTCTTCAGGGTCCTCAGACATGAACCCAGTCTGTGTCACTCACCCAAACACAGTGACCACTGTGATCACAGAGCAAACAGATCAATGGGGCTCAAATTAATAAAATAGAGGAATATCATCCTATGATCAAAAAATGACCAGGCGATGAATTAGCACATAGTTTAGTGGGGTGGAGGAATCAGTCCTAAGAACTGGAGAGTTAAAACAACGTATTTGTCTCGCACAGGTATGTTAGTTCAGGTTTTAATAATTTAGAGTCCTATTCACCTATTTAGGTTATGTTATGCTGTCTTTACTAGAAGAGAACCCATTATATGGGATTTTATATTTTTATGTTTTTTTCTGTAAATTTCACTATGTATTTTATTCTCCAGCAATCTCAGAGAGTTGGTACAATGTGCTGAGTACACACCTATACCCACACAAACATAATGACATAACTCTTATTTACCCTATGTTTGTATGTTCACATATAGTGTTATACAGCCAGCTATGTACTGCACAACACCACGTTTTATAAAAACATAAATAAATAAAGATAAAATATTTTATAGTCTGAAATGCCCTAATTAGCAACCTGGTATAACATTCCCATGTCAAATGAATTCTTTCTTGCTCGAGTGATTAGAATCATGCAGTGAAGAATTTATTTAAATGTCAGAATGAGAAATGTATGTACATCTATTGGAACATGATGATATTCGATGGGAAAATTATAATTGTCATGGTTAACACTTAGGAAAATGAGAAAATAAATTCAAATGCTGTTTTGAATGTTTGAAGTATAGAATCTACAATATTGAGTAATATCCATAGGAATGGGAAGAAACTATGTATAGAGTATTTTTAAAACACAAGTGACCAATGTTTTGAGTGACTAAAAGTTAGAGACTATAGGGCAAAGGGTGTAGCTCAGCGGCACCGTGCCTGGCTGGCAAGCACAAATCCTGTCCTGATTTGGATCCCAAATACCACACACACACACACACACACACACACACACACACACACACACACACAAAGATAGGGACTATTGAGAACAAAAGAAAAGGTAACTCCTCAGAACTCAATTAGCCATGGACAGATGAACCCTTTTTGGGATTTGCTGACTGTGGGACATTGCCGGTGTCAATTTTAAGTGGGAGATTTAGAGTGGAATAGCATCCAAAGGTGTGCTTTTGGTGAACCCAAAATGGTGATGACAAAGACCAGTTTGGAGGGGAAAGAATGGGAAAAGGAATTCTGTCCTAAAGGAGTTACTAAATATTTGCCATGATTGCGGGGACTTCAGAGTGGCTGTGCAGTACACTTCCGCAGTGTAATAAGCCTCATGGGGAAGAGAAGGAAGAACCCTTGACCGCACAATCTTTCCCAGTATATTTTTTGAAGAGAACATATTTTAGAAAATACAGGTATAGTATTACCCAAAAGGCCATTATAATAGAAGACTTGTGATTAGGAAAGAGAAATGGTTGAAAATATTCAGATGTTTAAAGATGCTAGTTGAACCCAGGGAGTAATAAAAACAAAAGAAAATATCCAACCTGAATAGAATGCATGACCTCTATGGATAAGGCATACTTTATAGAGGGAAGCAGGAATAGAACACATCAAGCAGTATAGGAAAATTAAAATCAGAGAACTAACTAAGGGATGCAGAGCAGTGTGGCATCACTGAAAGAAAAGGGAAAACATAATCGAAGAAGATTCTCTTACCAATAAACTAAATTATGTAAATAGGCTAATGATCATTGACTTAAGAAAAATAAGCTTTTAGGTTAATTTTTATAAAGCTATGGTTATTTAAAGAACAGCTCCAGATAAATCTGAATCCAGGTTTCTGATGGAAAGGTGGTAGTAAAATACGAAATATTTTGGGAGATTAATCAAAATTTTGAACTGATTGTTAAATACATGACACAGAACCTAGAGGTTACAAGTTAGGAAAAAATAAGTGGTAGATAGGTTAAGATCTGAATGTGTACATTTGCAAAAAAGAACATCATTAATGAGAGAGAAACAATTTGAGAGAGAAAAAAAGAGAAAATATGGAGGAACACAAGAAGAGAAAGAGGAGGACGAGGGAAAGGAGAGGAAGAAAAACAATTAAAATAACCAAAGAGTAAAGAATTCAGGGGAAAGGAGGATAAGAAAGATACTTTTTGTAGAAGAAAATATGGACTGTCTCAGGTGAGATTAACTCACTGTGAGAAGCCAAGGATTATAGGAGCAAAGGTTCCCCACACATTTACAGCATTCTTCTGGTGGAAGCCTCCTGTTGTGACTGAAGATAATTTCCTTTACAATCACCGAGATGCCTTGCATCTTGCCTAAGTCACTCTATGAACATAACCCAGTAACTCTCCAACTCTTTAGTTTTCATGTTCATTTTATTGGAAGTGCTTTGTATAGTATAAAATCTTAAGGCAGATAAAGGTGGTTATTATACAGCCAAAAAAGAACAAAAATTCACACAGTTTTCCATTGATTTGTCAAAACATTCCAGAGTAGTTCTTTAGGGATCACAAAGATGACCACACGTAGCTCCTCTGGACATTGATATTTCCACTGTGGGTTTGGATTGGACTTGCAGGATGCTAGGTTCCCTGCTTCCTTCTTCTAACCACTCTCTACTCATTTCTACCCTGCTTTGTGGGCCTGGGAAGCTGATCTTTGTGGACTGCATCAATAAGCTCCTTTGCTCTCTGTCTTCCTATTTGATTCCAGCAGTAGGTGTAACTGTCAGAAGACTGCAGTGTGGCAGAAGAGAACGGTGGAAACCACAGGCTGACCGCA
This sequence comes from Heterocephalus glaber, assembly GCF_053883595.1. Lineage (NCBI taxonomy): Eukaryota > Metazoa > Chordata > Mammalia > Rodentia > Bathyergidae > Heterocephalus > Heterocephalus glaber. The sequence continues at coordinate 12,091,341 of NW_028258346.1, read as the reverse complement.
TCCCTCTGTGAAGTCAACACTCCTACAGAATAGCACTCTGCTAGAGCTACTCTCACTGAATTCTGGTAACTGATCCCTCTCTTCTCTTTTCTGGGCTTTGGGGTAATAATGTAAGAGCATTCATTCCATACTGAAAGTTTCTCAGCCTTAGAATACACAGGCTTGCTAAAGCTTAACGACGGTAGGGTCATGCAACACACAGCAGACACAATCAGCCTTCCAGGAAGCTGAATTCTTGCATGTGGGCAGTAGGAAGCATTTGGTAAGTTAATGTGCAGCTCAAAACCATCAATACTCTCTAACAACAAGAACCTAAGTTGAAGAAACCTCAGAGGATCCAAAGCAACAAGCAGAGACAGCCAGCGTGGCCTGCAATTCAAAAGTGGCTTCTTGATTTTGTTTGCATGCTTTGATTCCACTGTCTTAGAACTCTTCAGACCCTCACTGTTTCCAAAGATCAAGATGAAATTTCAACTTCTCAAGTGAACTTTTAAAGAAAAGTCTCTTTTCTTTCCTCAACATCTTGTCTCTCAACTTAGTCGGCCTGTCACACCACGACTAGCAGGACTGGGCCAGTAACAATAATATCCACATATTCTTTCCTGAAGATGGACTTTCCTGTCTCATTTGTTCCCCTTAACTCTGCCAACAACTTGGTGAACAATTGTGTTTTCCATTAATTAAATTATTTTTAATTACCTCTGCATGTGTGCTGTTTCTCCTAAGGGTCATGACTATTATAATTGCAGAATATGTGTGTCTGTGTGTATAAAGTATTTCCACATTTGGACAAGATCTCATTTATTAACTGTATTATAAGATCAAATTCCAATTGATTCATACTGATTTCCATGTCTCTAACACTAGCTGCAAGGTCTAACCAGGCCAACTATCTTGATAAAAGCAATGTAAATCTCTTTAGCTCTACTGCTGGTGCTTCAACTACCTACCGTGCCAATTTATTTATCTCTAGAATAGAGAATTTATTATCCCTAGACTGATATAACTGATGCAGTGAAATAAGTAGTTTTTATTGACGGTCTTACTATGTGACCTTGACAAAAGTTATTTCTCATCTATAAACTGTGGATAATTACTTTACCTAAGTAATAGGTTTGCAGGGTAGATTAAATGTATAATATATGGAAAGCGCTTTGAATACTTCTGTGGTAATCAGGTTTCTCTAGAGAAGTAGAAGCAATAGGAGAAGAAGATTCAGGTATATTTGTGTATAGGTATGTAAATATATAGATACAGATATGTACCTCCTATAGATAAGAAGAGATTTATTTTTGAAATGATTCATGCAGTTAGAGTGGCTGTGAAGTCCTAAAAGATGCCATCTCCAGGCTAGAGAAACAAGAAAGCTGGTGTGTAAATCCTTCTGAGTGTGAAGGTCTGAAAAACAGCTTTGACGTGCGGTGGCAAGAGAAGACGAATGTGGACATTACCTTCTCAGCAACATCTAAATTAGTGCTTGACTAAAATTTGGACTTCTTAGCCATGGATGAGGCAAGGTGACATATAACCCTAACTGTTATATGGCATTAAATTCTTTCATTTTTTAATGGAAAACATCCAACCCTGCATTAGTCTAACTACTTGCCAACTATAATCCCCCCTAAGGTCAGTCTCCCAATCACTAAGAAGTTGTAGATTCCTGCTCTCAGTGTAAACTGCCAACATACACACTTAACCTCACCCAGCTGGGCAACGTTCAAGAAGCCTCACGAGTCCTAAAGGACCCTCATTTTCCCTACAAAGTAGCCAGTGTTGGTGTCAAATTGTTTGTGTTCTCTTCTCACACAACAGAAGGAAAATGCCACTTGCTCTAACTGATGTTCTGATCCTCCACAGGTGACCTGTGACCCCCTGGAACCTCAAGGGGCTCGCTGTAGGAACCCAGCCAGCACTCACATGAGTAATGATGGTGTCTCTTCATGGGCCATTTCCATTAAATGTTCTAATATCTCTTTACTTAGAGAAAGGGGGAGCAAACATAATCAAAATTTATTCTGTAGGGTAGTAAAGAAAACATTTAAAGTTCTGCACTGTCAGATATTTCTGGGTAAGTTTTAATGAAACCTGAGCCCTGAGTTAGAAACTTAGGTAGTGACAGTGTTGCACGGATCTACCTTCCTTGTGATATTTAAGTTCCAGGGAGTATTAAACCCTGAGTTGTAAATTAAGTTACTGAGCTGATTTTCTCCTAGAAACAAGTATTTGCACACCAAAGGTAAACACCCAGGATCCTTCTCCTTTTAACTGCAAGGAAATTTTGCCTACTTTAGGAATCAATATGTTCTTTCCTCTTTCAGGAAGGCAGATGGGGTGTTTAGAAGCTCCCAGATTTGTATTTTTCAAATTCCTCATATACAGTTAGGTTTTGGATGACTTCTGGCTCTTATTATGTCATTACAAAAGAGGGAAATTGGAAAGTTTTGTGCAATTGTTAAACAGCATAGTATATATTAAACTAATAGAAAACCAAAAGTGATTTTCGTCATTTTATACACATCAATGTATAAGTCTTGGTTTTGCTCATATTTATATCCTTAGTCAATTTAATTTCTAGAAATGAATTTTCATTTATTGTTATAATTCAACATTTTAAAATTCACTGTCTTATGATTACTGATTCAGTGATTTCACAAACAAAGTAGTATCTTAATAGTTTTTCACTTCAAGAAAAAATGACTAGAATTTGATGAATAAATTTTAAAAAGAAAAATACGAATTATGACAAAATGTAATCATCCAGGTTCAGATATATATAATGGTTAAAGGAAAGTTTTAATAAGCAGATAATGGGATATATACTAGAGGGAAAGTTTAACAGAAGAAAAATAATAAGTGCAATGGAGTAGCTTTTATCAGATATATATATATATATATATATATATATATATATGCATCATATTAAAAAAGAAATCACTGTCAGGTAACATAGATAGTTTTCCAATATTGAGCTTTCTGTATTATCAGTTCATTGACAAACTTACTGATTCTAGTACTTCTAAAGGAAAACTGGTCATGACAGTTTTGGAAGTTACTGCTTTCCATGAAAAAATCTGCAAAATTCTATGGGATTTCCATTGTTGGCTACTGTTCTTGCCATATCCATGTTGAGATATTTTCTACCTAGCCAATCACTTAAAATCCCTGGAAACTGCACACAATGTAGAAAATCTTTGAACTCAGTATTATCTTCACACGTTGAAAAAAGAGGAAATTATATTTTGAAGATCAAAATGTATTGCTTTCCTTTAGTGCAACTTTTTACTTATGTCTTTGCTTCACTGATTTCCAATTCACAGTTCATTTGGGATCTAAATTTTGATCTAGTGTATAAAAATAAAATACATATTTCCATCAATATTCTTTGTCCTTGTTACCATCATTTGTAACTCTTTGGTTTGGTGACAAATTAAATGAAATAGATTGATATTTCCAATAAAAAAGGTGAATGGGTGAGTAAACATAATTATTTTCTATTCCCTCCAAATGACCAATGAAATGTTCTAATATACAAAAATTAAGCCTCCGAATGTAACAATAAAATTAGCAGAACAAACACCACTTGTGGATCAGAAATTTGAAGAGCTGGAAGAAAATAAACAGATGGGGCCAGAGAAACAGAGAATTAGCAGAAGAACAAGCAAATCAAAACAAGCTAAAGGGAATCCTGTTGAGAGGTGACTCTATCCCAATGTGCCATACTTCATTTTTTTTTTTAACTTCACTGACTGTAGGCTTTACTAACCTTTCAACGACCACCTGTCCAGTTCTTTTTTTTCCTTAATTATTCTTGCTTTTATTGAGTTAGGCTTTTTTTTCCATTAAGTTTATTGGTACATTTTAGGTATACAGTTCAGTTACATTCATCATTGGGATCATGTACCTTTACATGATGCATCTTGATTCTTATTTTACCCCATTCTCCTGCCCTCCCTTCACCCCCTCCACCCTTCCCTATTTATAAAGACTTTGTTTCCATTTTTTTCTTTTCTCCTATTTTTTCTTTTCCTTTCTTTCCTTTCCCCTGCTCCTCCCACTTCCCCCACCCCGTTAGACTTTTTCTTCCTATTTCACATTATTAATTATACATTTTGATCCTTATTTACACTTACACCAGAGAAAATATTCAGTATTCTTTAAAGTGTGAGCTGCCTGCTTCTTCTTTCCAAACCATTCTGAATTCAATTTATCGGAGAGAAGGCTTCAGCAGAAATCAACTCACAAGACTATTGAAAGAGGTCATGTAAGACACACATGAAAATGATCATAAGCACTAATCACTTCAAGCAAAGTCTGGGCATGAAAAAGAAGCAAGGGAGACAAAGATAATTCCTGACCCTGAATAAAACAAAGATATATTTATATGTTATCATAAAAAATATGCATCAAAGAAAATATCTCTAAAGTGATGCATTCCTTTTTCTCTATTCCTTGCTCTAGAAATTGGCAGATGTCTGAAGGAGAATAAACATCCAAGAATTAAGGCTAGAATGTATGTTGGCATCCAGAGACAATTATTTCACTGCTAATATTTATAATATACAAATACAGTCTGATGAGGATTCATTGTTATTTTCAGGTCTTCATTTATAAAAGTACTGAAATTCTTATCAATACATTACCAAAATAATGTGTCTATCATCTCTAGTTTTTCATATGAATACCATTTATACTTCCATTTATTCAGTACCTATTAAATGCAGGCATTAAGAACTTACTATAATCATAACAGTGATTGATATACATTGAATTTTTTAATGTATGACATGACCTACTAAATTCCAGGCATTGCATGAGGTATTGCATAGGTTTGTGGTTTTTTTTAATTAAATTATTTTATTGGTACATTTTAGGTACACAACACAATTACATTTCTCATTGGGAATTGTACCTTTACATAATGCATCTTGGTTCTTATTTGTCCCCCATTCCTAGCCCTCCCTTCATGCCCTCCACCCTTCCTTATTTACAAAGACTTTATTTCCATTTTTTTCATTTCTCAGCATTTTTCCTTTCCCTTCTTTCCTTTCCCCTGCCCCTCCCACTACCCTTACCCCTTTGGAACTTTTCTTTCTATTTTGCATTATTGATTATTCATTCTAATCATTGGTACATTTTAGGTATACAATATAATGACATTCATCATTGGAAATTTGCGCCTTTACATAATCTCTCTTGGTTTTTATTTTTCACCCTTGCCCAGCCCTCCCTTCAACCCATCCATTCCTCCCTATTTACAAAGCTTTTGTTTCTATTTTTCCATTTTCTCATCTTAATCCCATTCCCTTCTATCCTTTCCCCTAACCCTCCCACTTCCTTCCCCTTTGCCCCTTTTCTTCCCATTTCACGTTAACTATTATATATTTTAGTGCTTATTTACACTTTCAGTTTCTCACACCAGAGAAACTATTCAGTATTTATACATGTGTGTCCTATTTATTTCACTTAAGAGTATTGCCTCAATGTACACTCACTTAGCTATAAATGTCTCTAATTTGTCATTTTTTAGGGCTCAGTAGCACTCCATTTTATTTTAAAAATGACATTTTCTTTATCCAATCTCCAGTTGATGGGCATTTGGGCTGTTTCCAAGTTTGACCTATCACAAACTGTGCTGCTATGAACATGGGCACACATATATCACTGTGGTATGATTCTTTTAATTCTTTGGGGAAGATCCCCAGCAGTGGAATAGCTGGGTCAAATGGGACTTCCAATCCTGGTTCTTTGAGGTATTTCCATACTGATTTCCACAGTGGTTGCACCAGTCTGCACTACCACCAGCAGTGGAGCAGGGTTCTGCTACTTTCCCCACAGCCCCACCAGCATTTGTTATTGGTTGATTTCATGATAGCAGCCATTCATTCTGGAGTGAGGTGGAATCTCACCATTGTCTTCATTTGCATCTCTCCAATGACCAGTGATGTTAAACATATTTTCATGTATTTATTTGCTATTTCTACTTCTTTGTCTGAGAAATATCTGTTCATTTCAGATGCCCATTTTTGGATTGGGTCTTTAATTTTGGGAGGTCTGATCTTTTTACGTTCTTTATATATTCGAGATAGTAGACCTTTGTCTGAGGAAAAGCAGGTGAAGATTGTTTCCTACATTGTGAGTTGTCTCTTCACACTGCTGGTGATTTCTCTTGCTGTGCAGAAGCCTTTTAATAAGAAGAGATCCCACTTGTTGATTGTTTGTGCTAGTTCATGGGCAACTGAGGTTTTGTTCATAAAATCTTTTCCTACACTGATGTCTTCAAGGGTTCTACCTAACCTCTGTTCCAACTGGTTCAGAGTTTCTATTTGAATATTTAGATCTTTAATCCATTTTGATTTTAGTTTAGTTCATGGTGAGAGATATGGGTCTAGTTTTAATCTTTGGCAAGTTCAAGCCTAATTTTTCTAGCACCATTTATTAAAGAGGCTATCTTTCCTCCAGTGAGGGTGTTTGGCTCCTTTATTGAAGATGAGATAGATGAGTGTGTCTGGCATTATTTCTGCATCTTCTAATCTGTTCCACTGGTCCTCAGGTCTGTTTCTTTGCCAGTACCATGCTGTCTTTATCACAGTAGCTTTGTAGTATAGTTGCAGATTGGGGATTGTGATACCCCCTGCCATGTCTCTGTTACCTAGAATTGCTTTTGTATTCTGGGTCTCTTCTTGTTCCAAATGAATTTGTAGATTGTTTTCTCAAGGTTCATGAAGTATGCTGCTAGGATCTCAATTGGAATTGCATTAAATCTATATAGAAGTTTTGGAAGTATGGTCATTTTCACTATATTAATCCTTCCTACCCAGGAGCAGGGGATGTCTGTCCATTTTCTGATATCATCTTCAGTCTCTCTTTTCAGAGTGCCATAATTTTCAGAGAAGAGGTCTTTGATTTCTTTCATTAGGTTGATTCTTAGGTATTTCAATTTTTTGAATGCTATTGTGAAAGGAATTATTTGTCCTATTTCTCTCTCAATGAATCTGTCATTGGTGTAGAGGAAAGCTATTGATTTTTGTGTGTTGACCTTGTAACCAGTTACTTGACTGAATTTGGTTATTAAGTCTAGAAGACTTTTGGTGGAGTTCTTGGGGTCTTCTATATAGAGTATCATGTCTTCTGCAAATAATGACAATTTGAATTCTTCATTTCCTATCTTTATTCATTTTATTTTTTTCCCTTGTCTAATTGCCATGGCTAATGTTTCCAGAACTATATTATACAAGAGTGGTGATAATGGACATCCTTGTCTTGTTCCTGATTTTAGTTTGAAGGATTTCAGTTTTTGTCCATTTAATATGATATTGGCTGTTGGTTTTTCATAGATGGCTTTTATCAGTTTGAGGTAGAGACCATCTATTGCAATTTTTTCTAGGGTTTTTATCATAAATGCAAGTTGGATTTTGTCAAATGCTTTTTCTGCATCTACGGAGATAATCATATAGTTTTTGTCCTTGACTCTATTGATATAGTGTATTACATTGATAGATTTGCATATGTTGAACCATCTCTACATCCATGGGATGAATCCCACTTGATCAGGGTGTATGATCTTCTTGATGATCTTCTGCATTCTGTTTGCCAGTATCTTATTAAGGATTTTTGCATCTATGTTCATTAGTGAAATTGGCCTATAGTTATCCTTTTCGGTTGGGTCTTTCTCTGCTTTGGGGATCAAGGTAATGCTTGCTTCCAGGATGAATTTGGGAATATTGCTTCCCTTTCAATTTCATTGAAGAGTTTAAACAGTAGCAACAGTAGTTCCTCTCTAAATATCTCGTAGAATTCAGCAGTGAAGCCATCAGGGCCTGAGCTTTTCTTAGTTGATAAGTTTTTTATTATGTTTTCAATTTCATTGGTTGATATTGGGTTGTTCAGAATTTTTAGGTCTTCTTCATTCAACTTTGGTAATTCATATGTATCTAGGAATCTGTCCATTTCTTCTGTGTTGTCCATCTTATTGGCATATAGGTTCTGGAAGTAGGTATTGATGATCCTCTGGATTTCTGCTGGGTCTGTTGTAATTTCACCCTTCTCATTCCTAATTGCATGGATTTGGGCCTTTTCTTTCCTTTTTCTGATAAGGTTGGCTAAGGGTTTGTCAATTTTGTTGATTCTTTCAAAGAACCAACTCTTGCCTTCATTGATTTTTTGTATCATTCTCTTAGTCTCCATTGCATTGATTTCTGCTCTGATCTTTATAATTTCCTCCCTTGTATGAGCTCTGGGGTTGTCCTGCTCTTCTTTTACGAGAAGCTTGAGGTGCAGCAATCAGGTTGTTTAATTGGGCTTGTTCTGTTTTCCTAATGTGCATATTCACTGCTATGAATTTCCATCATAAGACTGCTTTCATTGTGTCCCATAGATTCCGATATGTTGCATTGTTATTGTCATTTAATTGAAGGAACTGTCTGATTTCTTCTTTAATTTCCTCTGTGACCCATTGGTTATTCAGAAGTGTGTTGCTCAATTTCCACATGTTTATGAAATTTTTCGAGTTTCTTTTGCTATGGATCTCCAATTTCATCCCACTATGGTCTGATAATATACAGGGGATAACTTGAATTCCTTTGCACTTACTTAAACATGTTCTATGAGTGAGTATGTGGTCCATTTTTGAGAATGACCCATGTGCAGCTGAGAAGAATGTGTATTCTGATTTTGTGGGGTGGAAGACTCTGTAAACATCTGTTAAGTTCATTTGTTCAAGAGTTCAATTGAGTTGTCGTATTTCATTACTTATTTTTAGTCTAGTTGATCTATCTATTTGTGACTGTGGGGTGTTGAGGTCCCCCACTACAATTGTATGAGTGTAAAGATGACTTTTCATGTCCATTAGTATTTGTTTTTTATAGTTGGGTGCACTAGTGTTTGGTGCATAGATATTTACGATTGTCATCTCTTCCTCTTGGATTGTTCCTTTTACAAGGATGTAGTGTCCTTCTTCATCTCTCTTAATCAGTGTTGGTTTGAAATCTACTTGATCTGCCTAGAGGATAGCTACTCCTGCTTTTTTTCAGGTCCCTGTTGCATGGATTATTGTTTTCCACCCTTTCACTTTCAGTCTATGAGTTTCCTTTTGAATTAAGTGTGTTTCTTGTATTCAGCATATTGTTGGATTTTGCTTCTTGACCCATTCTGCCAGTCTGTTTCTTTTGATTGGTCAATTGACCCCATTAACGTTGATGGTTATAACTGAAGCATATTGACTTTTCATTGCCATGACTTTTTCTTTTTGTTGGGTTCTCCCCCTTTACATTTAATTTCTTGTCATGCCAGATGGGTTTATTCTGCTTTGCTTCCTGGGGTTGTGATCCTCAGTGTCTGTTCCTAGAGTATTGTGTAAAATTCTTTGGAGTGCTGGTTTGGTATTCACGAAGTTCCTAAGGTGCTCTTTGTCATGAAAGTATCTTATTTCTCCATCCATTTTGAAAGATAATTTTGCAGGGTACATCAATCTGGGTTGAAGGCTGTTTTCTTTTAGGGCTTGGAATATGTCACTCCAAGCTCTTCTTGCCTTGATGGTTTGTGTTGAGAAGTCTGCTGTGATTCTGATGGGCTTTCCTTTGTATGTGATTTGTTTCTTTTCTCTAACTGCTTGTAGAACTTTGTTCTTTTGTTGAGTTTCTAGAATCTTAACAATTATATGCCTATGTGTAGATTTTTTTGATCAAGGCTATTTGGAGTCCTATATGCCTCACTTATCTGTGTGTCAAGCTTTTTTCCCCTGCTTGGGAAGTTTTCAGCCATTATTTCTGTGAAGAGATTTTTTATGTCATCTACACTCTCTCTTGTCTCTTCATTGACTCCAGTCAGTCTTATGTTATTCTTCTTTGCATCATCAAGCAGCTGCTGGATTGATTTTTCATGTTCCCTTATAATTTTGAAGCAATTTTTCTTTTCCTGGTCATTAATTGCAGTCTTATCTTCTATATCTGAAATTCTGTCCTCACATTGACTCATTCTGCTGTGTAGACTTTCAGTGGAGTTTTTCATGTCCTGGAAATCTATTTGCATCTGTTTTATGGATTCCATTTGTTTCCTATGTTGGGATTCCATCATGTTCCTCAGCTCCTCTCTAGATTTATTAATCATGTCTTGCACTAGGAGCACAATTTCTCCTATTATCTGAGAAATTATTTCTGATTTCATTTTTTCCAGATCCCCTTTTGTTGCCAGTTCAGTGGGTCCAGGTGGTTGAGTATCAGAGTGTTCCATCTCATTTCCCTTTGGGGTTGCTGTAGGTGATCTGGAAGTCTGGTTTTGAGACTTATTTATGTGTTTTCTCATTTCGACTGGGGGGGGGGCTGTTAGCACCTGCACGGATTACCTCCTCCGAGCTTGGAGAGGTGGGACAGAGGCTGGGAGCACCAGTAGGGATGGTGGCCCAAAAGCTCTTTCCTGTGGGCTGGGAGCAGTGGGAGGAATGGTGGCTGGAAAGCCCTTTCCTCTGGACAAGGAGCAGTGGGACGGTGGCTCAGAAGCCCCTACCTCTGGGCCGGGAATGGCAGGACTTAGTACAGCAGTCTGATGGTCTGGTGTCCTCTGCATCTTTGTAGTGTGGAACCAGGTGGCTGTACAGAGGAGCGGGGTGGGCGGGGCGGGGGGTCCAGTGGATTGTTGCCAGGGCGCGGGCTGATCCAGTCTGTTCCATGCAACTCATGACCTTGGTAGGGCATCCATAGACCTGCCTGTCTGCAGCGAGCTGATTCCTGCATAGGTTTTGTTAAGTAAAACAGATGGCAACTGCTCTTTGAGAGATGTGTAATATAAATATAATGCTAATGTGTATTGTACATATAATTCAAATTTAGTTAGTGAGAGACTGATATCAAAACTAAGCAAGAGTAGACCAGAAAGTGATAGGGTGTGACTATAGGTAGAGTATTTAGAGTGGTCTGTCTGCTAAGTAGGAAGATTTATGTTGTATGATAGAATTTCAGTTGAGCCAGAAATGATAAGGAGAAATGAGCCATTGGTGGATTGTGATGAAACATGGAAAAGTGGGGAAAGACACTTTTTAGACAGAGTGGATGGTAAGTTCCAAAGGCTAAAAGTAGGAAGGATCATAATAGTGACCAAAAGAAGACAAATTACTTTATCACTCTTAGACATAGCTCAATCTTTTATTCCATGAAAACAATATTGCTTATCATTTAGAGCCATTCTGAGGATTAAAGGTGGGAAAAGTGCAGAATATTTAGTACACCAAAAAGACCCCTATAATGAAAACTAGAGTAATAGTGACAGAAAGCAATTGAAGAGAACATGAATAGATGAGAATACATGCCTTATTCCCAAAGTGGCAAACCAATATTGCCAAAATGGCCATATTACCAAAAATGACATATAGATTTAATTCAATGCCAATCAAAATACTAACAACATTCTTCACAGAGCTAGCAAACCATCCCTAACCTTTATGTAGAACCAGAAGAGACTCAAAAATGTCAAAGCAATCCTCAGCAAAAAAGAACAAAGTGGGAGCCATTACAATCCCAGATTGCAACTTACACTGCGAAGTTATTGGATACAAATAACATGATGTTGGCCCCAAAATAAACCTGTTCACTGATGAAATAGAACTGAGGACACAGAACAACACAATGTACCTTAAAACATCTGAATTTTGACAAAAGGACCAAAAGAGAAAAGACAGTCTTTTTAATAAATGGTTTGGAAAACTGGTCAACCATGTTCAGAGGAATTCATCTAGATCCATATTTCTCACTCAATACTAAAATCAAATCAAAATGGATCAATAACCTAGATACAAAGACAGAAACACTGAATGCACTGCAAAACTAAATAGGTAAAATTTTGAAGACAGAGAAATAACACCAAAAATGAACACATCGTAGTCTATCAAATTAAAATCTTCTGCACAGAGGAGAGAAACTAAAAACTGGGAAATAAATATTTCCAGCTACTTCTTTGACAGAGACCTAATATCTAGAATATATAAAGAACTCAAAAAAGTTATGTTCTCAAAAATTAAGACCTAAGTTTTGTAATGAATAGACTTTTTTTAAAAATAAGAAATACAAATGACCAATAAGCTCAGCATCTTTGGCCACTGGAGAAATGCAAATCAAATCAACACTGCAATTCCATTTTATTCCAGAAAGAACGGCTATCATTAAGATTCGGGAAAAAAAAGTTTTGGAGAATTTGTGGGAAGAAAGGAAAATTTCCACATTGTGGTGGTAATATAAACTACTGCAACAGCTATAAAAATTCCTCAAAAATAGAAATCATTTGACCCAGGCTTTCTGGGTATCTTCCCAAAAGAATTAAAGTTATCATATTATAGTGATACACACATCTCATATTTTTAGCATCATAATTCACAATGAGTGCATTATGGATTTGTCCTAGATGCCCATCAACTAATTAATAAATAAAGAAAATGTGATAGCCATAAAAAGGGATAAATTTGAGTCATTTGCAGGAAAATGGATGCACTTGAATACATAACGCTGAGTAAAATAAACCAGACACAGAAGGGTGAATATTGCATGGCTTCTTTCATATAAAAAAACCTGAAGAATAAATAATTTATAGAGCAAAATAAAAGAGAGATGTTAGGAAACAGGATAAATGTTCTAGAGATGAGAAAGGAATCAAAGAAAGATGAGAAGGGAGGGCAGAAGTAGTAAAAGTGATCAAGATATCATATATCTTGCTATGACACACCAACAATAAAAAAGAATCTCATATTTTGTTTTCCACATAACATTGAAACATTGATACTGAAGTATCATGAAACATTGTTAAAACCATAATTTGACAGTTTTATATTTTTCTCCTATTAGATATGTGTGTGGTTTTTAAACTACATTTTGAGTAACAATGCCAATGCACGAATTTTTATCCATATGTGGCATTTGTATTAGCTACTTAGGGCTATAAAATAAACCACCTCAAGATTCCAAAAAAAGAAACATTTATAAAAGATCTGGCACATATTAGAAACTAAAATATATCTACTAATGATCATTATGAATGTACGTTCCTACTCTTCTATAATTTATTCCATGCTGAGAAAGTAATATTATTTATCAAAATTGTAACAAAGTCAAGTACTGTGAAAATTAATATGATCAATTGGAAATGATTAGGGAATTAAGTTTTAGACCAAAGTGAATTTCTAAAAATAAAAAGGGTAAGCATTATTCATGATGACATACTATAAACTAATGTAAACTTGAGTAAGAAGGCTAAATGAAATTGAGGTTCTATCACTAATTACCTGCTCTTATATCACTTTCTAAATAACTTGGGTGATCAGTTTTCTTTTAGCGAAAAATAGAAATACATATACACCCCATACAATGTTAGTGAAAGATCTAGTATCAAATTATTTTATTTTAAGTAAGAAACAACAACAATTTCTTTCTATTTAAAAATTAATTTTATATTTATTTTTAAGAACACCAAAAATAGAATGTAAGTTCTATAAGAAAAGGTATTTTGGGGCCGGGGATTTAGCTCAGTGGTTCTGCCACTTGCTTCACAGGCCCAAGGACCTGAGTTCGATCCCCGGTACCAAAAAAAAAAAAAAAAGGTTTTTTGCTCATTAGGTTTACATCGATCTCTGTGGACATTATATTTGTTAAATGATCAAACGAAGGAATGAATGCTATACACTTTGTTTAGCCTGCATATCTATGAACCTGAAAATGTGAGTTCTGTTCATTACAGTACGTTGAGTAGGAATAAATGATCTGAATATGAAATCGATGGTAAGATTCATTCCCGTGGTTCAGAGTGGCGAGTGTGGCAGCACACACATCTCCTGAGCTGTGTTGAGCAGTTCAGAATTCATCCATAGCAGTTTCCCTGGAGACTGACCGAACAGGCAAAGTAAAACAATATGAAGAGGAAGAACGAGAAAGTTGTATAGACACAGTTTTAAAAGATTGGCTCAGCTTAATGCCCCAAGGAGATACATTTAAAAAAAAATTGAAAATGAGATGAGTCATTTTGAGAAACAATTATATGTTTCAGGGGCGGCACGGTAATAGTCACTGAAAGAAAGATGGTTACTTGAAGGCTTTCTTGTAAAGACTACTAATTGCATCAGGTCCTTTAGTCCTGCTCATTGAGATTCAATGACAACACTAAAATAAGCACAGACTTCAGATTTAAAAGGCATGAATCATGAGAAATCACTTCTTTCTCCTAGCAAAGGTACAATCAATTATGAGTTCCTGGTAAGAGCTCAAAGATGTGAAATTTAAAGAATTAGACATTTTTATCAAAAGCTTTAAAAAAAAATCTTCTCTGACTTAGAAAAATAACTAATCAAAGTCAACTGAAAACTTTCAGAGATTAATCATGCTTACTAGACTGAATAACATTGATATTTCATATCAGGTATGTTCCCCACCAGTCATACATAACAAAATTATTTTGTATTTATTGATACACTGTCAGCAAGCTCTCCTTCCTAAATATTTAATTCTCAGGGTCAGAAGGTAAGTTTCTAACTAGAATAAAATATGAGTATTGTGTGTAGGGAAATAGAGAGCAAGGAGAAAAGCCCAGTTAGGGCTGAAGAAAAGGGGTGAATGACTATTTCCATCCAAGATCAAATTTGTTTATTTTGGAGTGAAGAATTTTGAATTTCTCCACTAAAATCACCATTTCAACACCTCCAATCATGTGTTTGTCCGTAACTGCTTCTTAAATTCCCAAATCTACAAATTTTCTTTGAAAATTTCTAAATATAGATCCTTAACAAATTTCTTTTCCTACTTTACTCCTCTGCTAACTTCTACTTGTAGGGACAGTGGGCTTCTTGGGTGGGACTTGAGTAGGAACTGGGGACCTTCAGGCGTTCCCCCGCATCTCAGCAAGCAGCAGTGTCAACTCACACTGACCTGCAGCCTGCAGGTTTAACACCCTCTTCCCTGTAGCTACACTGTTCCTTCTACATCCCTTTGTAAGTTGCTTCTCAAAACAAAAAATTTCCTTTCCAAATTCCCCTGTCAGCCCACTTATGGCCCCTAGCAGCAAGTTTAGTAATCAATCAAGTGCCGACCCTCAAGGGTGTGGAGATGGATGGGCCAGGCCTCTATCCCGTCAAACAGGACCACAAGCCCCACATTCAACAGTGTCTGAGTTCTGAGCACTCCTACTCCTCGCCTGGGCTGGCTTTGTACCACCTCCTACAATATCCGCAACAAAATCACTTTTGCTGACATTGGTCTTTTCTGACTCCTCTTCTTTCTTTTTTTTTTTTTTTGTATTAAATTCTTTTATTGGTACATTGTAGGTATACAACACAATTACATTTCTCATTGGGAATTGTACCTTTACATAATGCATCTTGGTTCTTATTTTTCCCCATTCCTAGCCCTCCCTTCACGCCCTCCACCCTTCCCTATTTACAAAGACTTTATTTCCATTTTTTTCATTTCTCAGCATTTTTCCTTTCCCTCCTTTCCTTTCCCCTGTCCCTCCCACTACCCCTACCCCTTTGGAACTTTTCTTCCTATTTTGCATTATTGATTATTCATTCTAATCATTGGTACATTTTAGGTATACAATATAACGACATTCATCATTGGAAATTTGCACCTTTACATAGTCTCTCTTGGTTCTTATTTTTCACCCTTCCCCATCCCTCCCTTCAACCCCTCCAGTCCTCCCTATTTACAAAGATTTTGTTCCTATTTTTCCATTTTCTCATATTAATCCCATTCCCTTCTATCCTTTCCCCTAGCCCTCCCACTTCCTTCCCTTTTGCCCCTTTTCTTCCTATTTCACATTACCTATTATACATTTAGTCCTTATTTACACTTTCAGTTTCTCACACCAGAGAAACTATTCAGTATTTATACATGTGTGTCCTATTTATTTCATTTAAGAGTATTGCCTCAATGTGCACCCACTTAGCTATAAATGTCTCTAATTTCTCATTTTTTATGGCTCAGTAGTACTCCATTTTATTAAAAAAACACATTTTCTTTATCCAATCTCCAGTTGATGGGCATTTGGGCTGTTTCCAAGTTTTAGCTATCAAAAACTGTGCTGCTATGAACATGGGTGCACATATATCACTGTGGTATGATTCTTTTAATTCTTTGGGGAAGATCCCCAGCAGTGGAATAGCAGGGTCAAATGGGACTTCCAGTCTTGGTTCTCTGAGGTATCTCCATACTGATTTCCACAGTGGTTGCACCAGTCTACACTCCCACCAGCAGTGGAGCAGGGTTCCTCTTTCCCCCAGCCCCGCCAGCATTTGTTATTGGTTGATTTCATGATAGCAGCCTTTCTTTCTGGAGTGAAGTGGAATCTCAGTGTTGTTTTCATTTGCATCTCTTGAATGACCAGTGATGTTGAACATTTTTTCATATATTTATTTGCTATTTCTACTTCTTTGTCTGAGAAATGCCTGAGAGAGGGAAACACAGATGAAGGTGAGTCTGGTGACTCCTAGACCCCAGACCCACCTGACATAACATACTCTTCAGAAAGGATTATTGTTAAAATGTACAGTATGCTTTCTTGGATCCTTCATTAAATAATCATAGAGAATAGACAATTATTTTCAATTTTCATATAATAGCAACAGACATAAATTGAGTATTATCTACATATTCTGCATTGTTTAAATCATTGACTTGGATTATTTCACTTAATACACACTAATCCATAACACTAGATAATACACAAATAGATGAGATTTTCATGACTTCAAATAGCACATATATCTGTATGTGTTTATGCATGTTAATATTTGTATATTTGTGCAATATACACATTTATAAGTGTATGTATATATGTTCTTATAAACACTTATTGGAGGAAGAATTAAAGGTAAATTACTGGGTCAAATTGTGAGTCTACTTTACTTTCGATAGTTACTGAATTTTTTCTTTAAAGAGACTGAAACAAATTTCACTCTCATCATCACATCTGACATATTTAACTATACTGGATCCTTTTTACATTGTCAAG